>NC_041738.1:30283597-30591731 GCF_004115215.2 Ornithorhynchus anatinus | reverse complement strand
TTCTCTGTGACTCAGTTACCTCATCTGTAAAATGGGGATTAAGACCGTGAGCCCCACGTGGGACAACCTGATTCCCCTGTGTCTACCCCAGCGCTTAGAACAGTGCTCTGCACATAGTAAGCGCTTAACAAATACCAACATTATTATTATTATTTCCAAGCTTCATTTTTGAAGTCTCCGTTGCAACCTATTTATCGTGATGAAAGCACTACTTGATGTTCCACGATTAGGGACCTATTCACCTTTTGATTTTGAAGTTAGTTTTTTAGCTTGCTGGTCTATAGGGTGGCCATCTGTCTGGTTCTAGACTGGACCATCTTGCTTTCAGCCAGTCCATCCCCTGTCCAGTGTGGATACAGCACCAGATGCAGTTGTGTCCAGTATTTTTATTTTTAGCATCCAGCTGGCTTAAATCTCTAAGTCTTGCTGCTTGGAAAGGATGTTTGGGTTTAAAGGATCTGGAAAAGGAACAAAAGGCTTTAGAGCAGGTTCTGGGGGAGGGAAATGTCAGAGGTTTCCTTCTCCAACATCTCCCCCCCCCCACTCCAGAAAAACACTAAGTTTTGGGTCACTTGGGGCATGCTTCCACAAAATGGCCTCTATGACATCACTGTGTTATTCTGCATCTCCAGTATAGTGCATATGTTGTCACGTGCATTTCCTCTTCTGGTATTCCCAAGGGCTGCTGTGTCCCCCATATCAGGAAATAGTGGTCCTTCATTCACATTTAGGAAAAGAGAAAGATAGCGGGAGGGAAATGTGTGGGTAAGAGACATGGGCAGAATACCGTTAATGGGCACAGAGGTACCAGGGGGATTTCATTTAATCAAAAAGACCAAAACCAGAAGCCCTGGACAAAGTACCACCTGGGCTGCCAAGCTGGCAACAGAGAGGCCTGGACAGTCAGGATAGCTTTTTTTACATACCACCTAATTATGATTGTTTTGAGCAGCATAATATATCACAACACATTTGAAAACAGACACTTTCTAATCTAACTCATTCTTAAAACTTTAATGGGCAAATAGCTGTAAAATCATTTCCACTTAGATTTTGAGCGGTAATCTTTAAATTATAAGTCTGGGTCAGCAATAATGGAGTCTGTCATAAAAGCATGGTCCCTCTTCAAGTCTATTATTGCAATAAAAACATATAAGTGGGACGTCACCTCTCTACATTAACTCTTTTTATGGTAATTGTTGGGGTTGAGGACATTCCCAATATGACTAAAAAAAAATGCACCCCTTGTATTTGCTGCAGAAAAATACTATAAAACAAAAAAGAACCAAAATCATCATTTGTGTATTGATTTTGCAGAATCAATCTTTACCACTAAATTATTCACACATATCCAAGCACCCAAAAAAGCCTTCCAACAGAACAAAACTCCCAAAGCCCAAATCTCAAATCGTATCTGCAAAACATGTACAAACGCAAGACCATCCAAAATTGAGTGCTGCAGTCAGGAGATGCCATAAACTAACAGAACCTTTGACACTCAAATTCCTATCTGTAATATGCAGTTAACCACTTTTTTTCAGCAGCTTTCAGGGTACAAGAAGTATGTTCCAAGGTCCTCAAATAAGCACTAATAAAACAACTGACTAGGTGTCCTGAAATGTAGTTAACACATCCTCCATCCGATCTCTGAGAAACCATGGGAATCCCAATCCATGATGTTAAAGTTGGAATCCAAGAATAGGCTGGAAATAGAAATTGAAGTGAAGAATGAGAGGCTCTTGGGACAGTACTGCCAGGAAAGTCAGGGATGGTATCTATCTAACTCTAAAGAGAAGTAGCTTGGTCTAAGCGGACAGAGCAAGGGGATGGGAGTCAGAAGGCCCTGCGTTGTAGTCTCGACTCTGCCACTTGGCTGCTGTCACTTAACTTCTCTGTGTCTCAGGTACTTCATATGTAAAATGGGGATTGAGATTGTGAGCCCCTTGTGGGACAGAGACTGTGTCCAACCCGATTAGCTTGTATCTACCCCAGTGCTTAGTACAGTGCCTGGCACTGAGTGCTTAACAAATACTACAATTATTATTAGTATTATTATTGGATTATATGCTCCCAAGTAATTAGTATGATGCTCTGTGCACGTTAAGTACCTAATACCATTGATCGAAAGGGAAAATATCTGCCCAATAGCAGGTGTGCATAATAACAGTTCATGAGATTTTGTTATGGGATGGAAAAAATGTCCAAAAAACCCTCTTATGCACATAATGGGCACTCAACAATGACTGCTCTGCCATTAATGGTGAAACAGCAGCTTGACTGCCACCTTTTTCTGGATTCTGACCAGACCTCAAGCAGAAGCCCAGCCTTCCATCTGACTAGGTCATCTATGGATTTTTAAAATCAAGTCTTGTCTTCCACTTTCGGGCTTTCATCTTGCTCATCAATTCTTCAATTCACATTTCACACATGCTTAGTCGTGCATAATACATGAGGACTGACATGCTCCAGTGACCCCTCAACTGGCCCAACATCCCTCCCCTCCCCCACCAACTCTCATGCTCACACAACCCTGTTCTCACAAAATGGCCAAGCTTGCTCTGGAGCGATCTCTTCATTTTAGAAGGAAAATTGGTGATAACTCAGAAGCATCCACATAATATGCCCAGGACCTAGTTCAGATGCTTGAATAAGTGATAATAAGCATGGCGTAGTGGATAGAGCATGGGCCTAGAAGTCAAGAGGTCATGGGTTCTAATCCCTGCTCTGCCACTTGTCTGCTGTGTGATCTTGCGCAAGTCACTTCACTTCTCTGGGCCTCAGTTCCCTCATCTGTAAAATGGGGATTGAGACTGTGAGCCCCATGTAAGACAGGGACACTGTGTCCAACCCGATTTGCCTGTATCCACTTCAGTGCTTAGAACAGTGCTTGGCACATAGTAAGCGCTTGACAAATACCATTATTATTATTATTATTAATAACAATAATTATAATTCTTGCTTTAGGGAGACGCTTGCAGTCCTAGGGCTATTAAGCAAACTAAGTGGATAATTATAATACCTTGAATTTGTAGAGTATGCTAAATGTTTGGGTTTTTTTCCCCAAACAATCAGCTCACTTTATCTCCATAGCATCCCCAAATAGGTGGTATTGGGATCTCCATTTTTAGGGAGAGGAAATCTGCAGCACAGAATAGCTAAGTGAGTTGGCCCAACGTTACACAGCAGGCCAGTGGCAGAGTTGAGACTAGAACTCAGCTCTCCTGAACCCTAGACCCTTGCTCTTTCCACTAGGTTATACTACTACTCAGAAACAACATTAGTCCCTTTGTAGATGGTAAAACTGAAGCATAAAGAGTTAAGTGGCTTGCCCAAGGTCACACCTGTAATAGCATTCAGGCCCTTGCTCAAAGAATTATAAAATTTTTGTTCAGCTGGGGAGAGAGAATACAATCTGTTCTCTATTTTTGAATTGCAGCTTTCCATCTAAGAGTTTACTCATTATAAAGTGGACAGGTTAAAATGTATTTTTATCAAGGCCATCTATTTACACGTTAGAGACTTTGACTTAACCAGCAGAGAAAGATTCTCACTTGTTTCCACAGATTTCCTACCTCGATCAATTCTGTAGTCAGAAATAGAACTTTGAACTTATACAGGAACGTAGTTTGAATAAGAATTATTTTGATCTTCCACCTTAATTCCCCACTCTACATCCTGGTTCTGCTTTTTAATCCTTCAGATGAGTTTTGCTTCTTTTGGAAATGGCTTGAATGGTTGAGAAGCAGTACTGCTTAGCCAATCACATTTTCTGCAGAAGTCATTACAAAATAGTCTTACTACCTGAAGCGTCAATCTCACTGGCCAAGTCTCCATTAGCATAGCAGGAAATAGAAGCAAGTATCTAGATATAAAGCTATTCAGGCAAAAAACTGCTTCACCTCAAATTATCAAATAGAAGTTTAGTAGTTTATCCTGGCTTACTGTTCCTTGAGGGAGGGGAAGAATGTGCCTTCAAATGGTAGGTAGAGTTTAAACAAACTCCTTTAGGCCTAGTGTCATCTAATCCTACCCTGCATTTAGGAGTGGCCTTTCTTGAGAAAGAATTGTGGTATTTGTTAAGTGCTTATTGTGTGACAGGCACTGCACTAAACATTGGGGTGGATACAAGCAGTATCAGTTTGGAAATAGTTCCTGTCCCACATGGGGCTCACAGTCTCAATCTCCATTTTCTAGATGAGGTAACTGAGGCCGAGAGCAGTGAAGTGACTTGTCCAAAGACACATAGTAGACAAGTTGCAGAGCAGGGATTAGAACCCATGACCTTCTGACTCCTAGGCCTGTGCTCTATCCACTATGCCATGCTCTAATACCTGCGCCTTTTCAGAGAGACATTTGTCAGCATCACAAATTTTATCCTCTCTTGTTCAACCCACCCAATTGGTGACAGAAACTAATTAACTGCCTTGATGATAACCTAGAGCCTTTCCAAGAATCATGGAAGCCAAGGGCAGCCAAGGGAGAGGCAGTTCTCCTATCTGCCTTGGTCTTATCTTACATCGACTCCGTGTTGCCTGGCCAGTTCTACCTGTGCTGGTCTGACACCCCACAGAACTAGTAATAATAATAATGAAATTTTTCAGTGCCTATTATGTCCCACCGACATCTCAAACTTAATATGTCCAAAACAGCACTCATCTTCCCACTCAAACCCTGTTCTCTCCATGACTTCCCCATCACTGTAGATAGCACCACCATCCTCCCTGTCTCACAAGCCCATAATCTTAGTCTTACCTCAGCTCATCTCTCATTCAACCCACATATTCAAGGTCACCTGTCATTTCTACCTTTACAGTAACACTAAAATCCACCCTTTCCTATCCATCCAAATGGCTAACACATTTATCTAAGCCCTTATCCTATCCCGCCGTGACTACTCTATCAACCTCCTTGCCTCCTGTCTCTCCCTACTCCAGTCCATACTTCATTCTGCTGCTGGGAACATTTTCTAAAAAATATTCAGTCCATCTTTATCCACAGGTCAGGGACTGCCAGTGATTGCCCATCCACATCCGCATCAAACTGAAACTCCTTACTATTGGCCTTAAAGTACTCGATCACCTTGGCCCCTCTTATCTTACCTCGCTGATTTCCTAGTACAACTCAGCGCACTCACTTCCTTCAACACCAACCTATTCACTGTACTTGAATCTCTTCTATCTCACCAACACTTCACTCATGTCCTGTCTCTGACCTGGAGTTCCCTCCCTTCCTTGCCCTTTCATACCTGACAGATGATCCCTCACCCCACCTTCAAATCCTTTTTTAAAAAATGGTTTTTAAGTGCTTACTATGTGCCAGACACTGTACAAAGCATTGGGGTAGATACGAGATAACCAGGTTGGACACACTCCCTCTCCCATATAGGGCTCACAGTCTTAATCCCCATTTTACAGATGAGGTAATTGAGGCACAGAGAAGTTAAGTGGACATGCCCAAGGTCATACAGCAGAAAGAGCTTGAAGTAGAACACAGATCATCTGACTCCCAGGGCCATTCTCTTTCCACTAGGTCACTCTGCTTTTAAGTGCTTCAATTGCAAAACCTGATTTGGATCTTAAATTATGTGGAACGAGGACTGTCATTATCATCACTAATCATCTAATCATCTTGTATCTACCCCTGTGCTTAGTATAATGCTGAAAACATAGTACGTGCTTACAATCCAGTTATTCTTTTCTACCCACTGGTTACCTCGGCACACCCCTCCAAGCAGAAAGCAGGGGGAATTTAGGTAATCGAGGCACGATGGTTCCACAATGGGTATGGTCGTCCTAGAGCCCCAGTCAACTGAATACTGAGATAGCCATAATCCCTAGGTACCACTACCACTAAAGTCAGCATCTGCATTAAGTACTATTGGACTACCAACACCATTTCAAGTTCAAAATAGCAGTCATTTTGTTCCTTTTAAATCTGGTGAATTTCAGGGCCCTAAACACAGGGAGGGAAATCATGCTGGTTCAAGCTAATCCTGAGAGGTGTTAGGAATGTTTATCTACTACCAATAGATCTCAGCCCAACAACCCACCCTTTTCATCTAAGCCAGGAGATCCCTGAAGTCACAAGTGGCAGATTGTACCATTAGCATATCGAAGAAATGTCGGGCACAGTGGGTCTTAAGAGAGTCTGTCTTCTCAGTTGTTATATGATATTGAATTTCCCTCTCCCCCAGCTCTCAGAGTTAACAGTGGACAGACTTTGGGCAATTTAATTTAATTAAAATTAATTCTTTTTCTCTGCCTCTCTTATGGGTTCCTCCCAGACTTTAGTTATTGAATATTTTCTTAAGCCATTGACAAAGACTGGGCTAGGCAATCATCTTAGACTACACTGGTCCTTCCAGATACCATAGTAACACCTAAAAATTACTTGTGCTGAGATTCTGGTTCAAAATGTGTAATTAAATGTCTGAATCTTGAAATTTTTTTTAAAAAAGTATTTTTTAACTAATTTAGAGAAATGTCAAAGGAGCAGTCTTACCAGATGGTAGACTGGGCTTGCATGCGCATACATACAGAGTCATAATCAATTCTTTACAGCCAATTAGAGGGATTGGCTTGGGATTTGGAAACAGGAGAGGAGGGGAAGAAAAAAAGACTTTTTGCTTTTGGGCATCAGTCCAGTCCAGCCTGAGCCACTGTTGACTTAAAGTGGTTCCCAAATGGAAACAGCAGAACGGCAAATAGGAAGGCTCACCCACTGCTAGAAAGACAAGGCTTAACACCGAAGAGGCAGAACATCTACAGACTGACCCCACTAAGACACGGTCCAGATCTGGCTTGTGGGGAGGGAGGCTGCTGCAGCTTCACTTTCCTGGTCTACAACAGCCAGGAGCGGGATAGTATTAGTAGGAATAATAGTAATAGGCACTTGTTAAGTGCTTACTATGTACCAAGCGCTGTTCTAAGTCCTGGGGTAGATACAACTTAATCAGGCTGGACACAGTCCCTGTCCCATATGGGGGTCACACTCTTAATCCTCATTTTACAGATGAGGCAACTGAGGCCCAGAGAAGTTAAGTGACTTGTCCAAGGTCTCACAAGCAGACACAAGGGGGAGATGGGATTAGAACCCACGTCCTTCTGACTCCCGGGCCCGTGCTCTATCCTCTAAGCTACAGTGTAGCAGGGGGAGAAGGGCAAAAGGGCTAGAGAACAAAACTGAACTTGATCCAACCCACCTGGCTTCAGCTTTGACCCGGTTCAAGTTTTTTAATGGTTTTTAAGTGCTTACTATGTGCCAGACACTGTACTAAGCATTAGGGTAGATACGAGATAACCAGGTTGGACACACTCCCTCTCCCATATGGGGCTCACAGTCTTAATCCCCATTTAGGAGATGTGGTAATTGAGGCACAGAGAAGTTAAGTGGACATGCCCACAGTCATATAGCAGACAGAGCTTGAAATAGAACACAGAACACAAACAGAACACAGTAGGTAACATTTAAAATCCTTTATCCAAACCCAAAAGGACGTCTAGTAAAGGAACCTGTGAGGTTGCACTCTCTCCTTTTAGCAGGCACTCTGATTAAAGGTCAGACAGTTGCAGGCCAAGAAAGCACAGACATAGAGGATGAAAGAAAGACTTATAAGTGATCTCTATTTGGTCCATGCCCAAACTGAGGATTATCATGTTTAGGGCCAATGTTCTAATCCCATGCTCCCAAGAGAAAGACAGAGGACATCTAATTCCTTAGGCATTTTCATTAGGGACAACTTTATTCTGTGAACCTACCCAGAATGAATGTCCCAGTTAGCTAAGAATTGGTAGTGTTTCTTATTTATTCAGCATGAAAGTCATTATCCAGGCAGCAGCTGGAATCAACAGTGTTGAGTTGCTTATCAGTTTCCTTCCAGCTCCCAGTTCTCAAAGGAAAGAAAAATAGCAAATAATAATATATTTGCATCAGAATTACAATTTCAAATATCCCCTCAGCCCTGGCCATTGCAAAGATAAGGCTCAACATCCTCTAGACTGTAAACTCCTTGTGGACCGGGAACATGTCTACCAACTGTGTTATATTATACTTTCCCCAAGCACTTAATACAGTGCTCTTGCACCCAGGGAACACTCAGTAAATAGGACTGATTGATCAATCAATGAATGATATTTACTGAGCACTTACTAGATGCAGAACACTGTACTAAGCACTTGGGAGAGTATAACAGAATTAATGGACACAATTTTATTTTAATTGTATCTGTTAAGTGCTTACTACGTGCCAGGCACTGTTCTAAGCCCTGGGGTAGATAGGAGATAACCAGGTTGGATACAGTCCTGGTTCCACATTCATTCAATAGTATTTATTGAGCGCTTACTATGTGCAGAGCACTGTATTAAGCGCTTGGAATGTACAATTCGGGTAACAGAGACAATCCAGTCTTAATTCCCATTTTACAGGTGAGGTAACTTGAGGCACAGAGAAATTAAGATGCTCGCCCAAGGTCGCACAGCAGACTGTGCGACAAGTGGGAGCCGAGACTAGAACCCAGGGCCTTCATACTCCCAGGCCCATGCTTTATTCATAGATCATGCTGTTTTTCTGCTTCTCTCTGCCCATAATGACCTTATGGTTTAGAGGATCTGTCTTTGACTGACTTCATTGAATATTAGTTGTACTCTGCACACAGTAAGCACTCAGTAAGTACCAATGAGGGATTGTAAACCAGATCCCACATCAACAGCAGCCTTTGGAGATTCAAGATGTTTTCTCTTCCATATTTGGGACCTCAACTATCATCAAAGCAAGCTCTAAACAAGGAGTAGGGATAGAATTGACTCAGACCACAGGAACAGAATTATGGATCTCACAGCATTAGAAAACAGAAAATTCCATTAAACTTAATATACCAATAGACCCACTTCACACTTGAGAATCTGGGATTATGGATTTGGAAGACATCCAATTAAACTACCTTGTCCAAAAAGAGGCACAATATTGCCCTGGTTGACTGCTAAATTCTAATGCAACAGCACATGTAGTGTTCAGGAGAGGGGTACCTCCCATTTGGATAAAAGGAAAACACCAAAATGTGAAAGATAGCTAGCAAATTTGGAATCATTAAGAATCAGTGAGTAAATCTGAAAACCTCTCAAAGAAAAGAGAGTGGTTTTGTTTCAAGCAAAAAATAAAATAGTCAATCATTAATGTCAGATATGCAGTGGTGTGATTTTTTTTTTTTTGGCTCAGGATTCAAAGCTCTGAATCAAATCAATTAATGATCTCTACTGAACTCTTACTGTGTGCCGAGCGCTGTACTAAAGTCACCATTGGGTGAGTAAAATACAACTGAGTTAGTAGACATGTTCTCTGTCTATAAGGCTTTTACAGTCTAGAGGGGCAAATTGCAACCTCAAAAATCCTCATGAAGCTCTTTAAATCAACCTCAATAATTCTCGCATCAGACCTGTGAGCAATCAGTGGATCGTACTTAATGAGAGCTTACTGTGTGCAGAACACTGTACTAAGCCCTAGGAAGAGTACAATACCAAAAGAGTTTGTAGACACATTCCCTGTCCAAAAAGAACTCAGAGTCGAGAGCAGAGGGCAAGCGCTATCCTACCCATTTTCTCAAAAAAAAAGAAACTAATGTCCAGAGATGGCACATTTCAGACAGTGAACTACTAGATAGGAATAATTTCTGGTTTGAAGTAGAAATTCAGTTTTGTTTATTGAGCGAGATGGTGAAAAATAACTCAGAAGAAACAGAAATGGCCTGTAGAAGAAAAAAGTAAATTGTTTGGGAACAGACCCATGAATGTAGCAGTGCTGTTTCTGAAAATAAAAGGGTAAATTTAATGCATCGTGGAAATAGGAAGCCGTAGAAAATTAGGGAGAAAAAGTCAATATAATAGGACAGCTTCTTAAATGAAAAATGCCCTCTAGAGTCAGCAACTAGAGAAGTCAGGAGCTGGTTCCCTATCCAAAAAATGGAGTAAGGACATTTTCCAGCCTAGTCTAAAAAAATCAGGACAACTGAACTCATGAAAGCATCTCTTACAAGGTGAAAAAATGTACCGAACACCTAAACAAATTCTTCCTTGAGGCTGCATCATGAACAGATAGAGGGAGAACCTAGAGACCTGCCAAGCTGCTTTTCACCTGCAGAAATTTTTCAACACAGAGTTATTATCACTATGACAAAATCTGGTTCTGATTCAGAAAACCAACATAACTCACAAAGAGATAAAATCCCTTTAACCTATGAACCAGTCTGATTCTTGTGGGAGACCCGAAAATCTACTCTTTTGGACTTCTAGAAACTTCTGGCAGTGCTGAAACCAAGGCTCAGGAACTTGAAAATATCTTCAGAAAATAGTCATTAGGTGACTGTGTCACATATAACACTATTCTTCAGGCTACCTGCAACCTACTTGGAAAAATCAAGTCCTTACGAATGCGGATTTGACCCCCATAAACACCAAATGAGTCTCACAAACCTCCAGCAAGTAACCCCAGTAACAAAAATCCAGGCTCACATCAAAAGAAACAAGAAAAACAGCCCCAAACCCTGTTCTGCTGTTTTTTGTTTCAATGGATGGCATGACCACAAATTGCCATCTGCTTATCCTGCCCCAGGGGCATTTTCAGTGACTATTCCAGCTCACCTCAGCTGTTCACAGCTACACTGAGTGTTATAGTTGAAGCCGAGTTTAATTCAGCAAACATGAATCCTCTTCGCTCTGCAGGTGGTAGTTTCTTGGTGTCTGAAAGGGAGAGAGTATAATTGAAGAATTTTTATGAGGAAACTGATATTGTGATGGGGTGGTTTAGAGGAAGCATCGTGGGAGGCTTATCAATAAAGGACCTTAGAGAAAACAGAAAACTGTTTCTGGGTCAGTAGGGGAAAATAAACCATGGAATGAAAATATACCAAGGAGTGAAAATTTACAAGAGATTTGCATAAGAATTACAGCTGGCTATGATCCTTCTTTGGGGTTTAAACACAGATTAACAGAGTTTTGATTCAATCTGTTCATAGTGATTCTGCGATTTGACATAGTTTGGAGATTTTACTATGACCAAACTCAGAGATTCGGGGAATCCATAACAACCTTTAGTAGCCCTGAAAAGAAAAGATGAGAAAGCAGAACCAGGATTGAAAAAAAAAATTCATAGCCCAGGTGAGTATTTGAATAAGCAAACTCAGAGGACTAGCTACCACACCCTGTTCCCAAAGAAACATTTAATTGATTTTTGCCTTCAGCGTGACCTTGTTCAAGCCATTTAACTGCTTTGTCTCAGTTTCCTCATCTGTAAAATGCTGATTAAATTCTGGTTCACTCTCTCCTTTAGACTGTGAGCCCCCTGTGGGACAGGGATGATGTCTGACCTGATTATATTGTATCTATCTGGGTGTTTGGTACAGAGTAAATGTGTAACAACGGCACAAAGTAAATGCATAACAAACATCACAATCATTATTTTTCTCATTATAATTATGATATTTGTTAAGTGCTTACTATAGGTTAAGCATTGTTCCAAGCATTGGGGTAGATATAGGTTAATCAGATTGGACTCACTTTCCAGACCACATGGGGCTCACTGTCTAAGTAGGAGGGAGAACAAGTATTGAATCTCCATTTTATGGAGGAGGAAACCGAGGCACCGTGAAGTTAGGTGACTTGTCCAAGGTCATGCAGCAGGCTACTGGCAGAATCAGGATTAGAACTCAAGTCCTTTGACTCCCAGGGTCATGTTCTTTTCACTAAACCACACTGCTTAATAATAATAATAGTATTTGTTAAACATTCATTATGTGCCAGGCACTGTACTAGGCGCTGGGGTGGATACAAGCAAATCAAGTTGGACACAGTCCGGGTCCCACATGGGGCTTCCAGTCTCAATCCCTATTTTACAGATGAGGTAACTGAGGCAAAGAGAAGTAAAGTGACTTGCATAAGATCACACAGCAGACAAGTGGTGGAAGCAGATTAGAACCCATGACCTTCTGACTCCCAAGCCTGTGCTTTATCCACTAAGCCCTGATGCAATTATAATTCCCTAATTATAATTTGAGCTTCCTTTGTCAAGTCACACTGGGTTAGTAAGTCAACCAAGAGGAGAACAAAAAAGAAATCATAACTTTTCAGAAAAATTCCATTGCTAAAATTGACCCATTGTGTTTGTCCACCAATGTAAACTAGGCCTCCAAATAAGCATCAGGAAAATTGAAAACTAGTTCTCAAAATGGTGAATTCAAAATCTCTTTGAGGATTTTTTATCCTTATCAAGACCCCTTCCCAACTCCATCCCTTTATCCACTCCCTGTCAAAGAAACACTTGCACTAAATTGCTTCCTAATTCATTCAATAGTATTTATTGAGTGCTTACTATGTGCAGAGCACTGTACTAAGCACTTGGAGTGTACAATTTGGCAACAGATAGAGACAATCCCTGCCCATTGACGGGCTTACAGTCTAATAAACCCTAGAAGCCTGATATTCTCTAGTTATCACATTTTTACATCTCCCAAGTGGAAGGCAAGGAAGGGCAGAGGAAAGAGACAACAAAGGGGCAATTCCTCTGGTTTGTTTTTTTCAGTCAATTAATGGTATTTATTGAGCACTCACTTACTGAATGCAGAGCATTACACCAGGACTTGAGAGTGTACAGCACAGTAGAGTTGATAGACACCATTCAATGGATTCTGATTTCTTTGCCACAAAACTAGCCATACCAGAGAATCTTCCAAGGAAGCTAATCTGACATCTGAAGTTGCATATTGGTGACCAAATATCCTTTATTGGGGCACATTTTCCTCTGAGAGCATGCCCTTGCACAAATCAAATTTCCAAAACAAACATGCTGGGACAATTTTGAGATGCATGTGAAGTATCTAGAACAAGAATGACTGAATGCAAATAATTTGCATCTACTTGATATTTCAGACTCATTTAGCATTTTGCAAATTGCAAGCTACTAACTAGCATTTGCAGTTGTTGGCTCAGCAGAAGTAATATGGTCATTATAGCTTTAAAGACTAATACCACAATTTAAAAGCCATTGTAAGATGAGCCAATATCTATACTTTATGCTTTTGGGTAATTTTGTGAAGTAAAGTCTCGGATGAATTTTGTGATTTTTTTTTTAAAGTGTACACATTTATACAACCACTATTCTAGTTTATTCCTGTCAATGACACACTTATTAAATTTAGAAAGTAAAGAATGGAGGCTATGACAGTAATTATAGATTTCTTCATTAGCTTAAATCAAATAACAGGCTGTAAATCTTATGAAATGCTACTATCCAGAATGAATTTTCAGCTCAATAATAGAGGTATTTCATAAACTTAGAAAGTATGGCCTAAAGAAACACACATTTGTTGCAATTGTTCTACATTACTCTATTTTTGTCGTTCAATTTGTAGCAATTACAACCAAAATGCTCTGTGTTTTCTGTATTCAAATGAGTTGTGGAATTCATTGAGGAATATAAATCAGAGATTACCCCTTCCTTAAAGCAGAAGATCTGGCAGATACATAACAGCTGGGAAATTTTAAATGTTTTATCCCTCACAGGTATAGATTTACTGAAAGTAATACCACTTAGACACAATTACAGTAGCCACATTTAGCTCTGCACCATTCAGGCTGTATGCGTGGAAGGTGTGCCCAATTCATCCAGGACAGATTGTCTCCGAATTGCCACAGACTTCTCCGGCCCACAAAATTCCAAAAATTCATGTATGGCACAATTCCTGAGCTTGTGATAATTTGGTACCCGGCAGCAATGCAAGTACAGTGGGACAGACAATTACTTGCTGACTCAGTTGCTACAAAATGTCCTTTTAAAGCACCTTTACAAATAGCCACCTCTCCCCTGGAGCAAATTCCAGTTTGGGGTGGATGAGTACCCAAGACAGCTGACTCCCTTATTTTAATCTTGAGGTACTTCCTATAAGAAGTGAACTGGACCATGAAAATAGTACAAAATGGGAGAATTTGGTGGTACTATTTTCAAGATTGTCATTCTTCTTCCCCAAGGTTACTTTTCCTGTAGCACTTCACATGTGTAGAGTGAAGGAGGATTAGCAATCCCACTGCCCTTTTTTAGAGACATGCCCAAGAATAATATTTAGAATGCATACCTAATAATAATATTTGAGTTAGATATGAAATAATTGGGTTGGACACAGTCCTTGTCCCACCTGGGGTTAATAGTCTTTATCGTTCACAGTCTTAATCCCCATTTTATTGATGAAGAAACTGAAGCACAGAGAAGTTAAGTGACTTGCCCAAGGTCACACAGCAGACAAGTGATAGAGCGGGCATTAGAACCCAGGTCCTCTGACACCCAGAGGACACCACACTCTTTCCATTAGGCCATGCTACTGGTTGGGGACCTGCTACATACCCAAAGATGACCCACCTGTTCCTATCCTAAACCTTCAACAGAAATCTTCACCCATAACTTGGCTGCCAATAACTGTGAATACCACTGGGTCATGCCCACTGAGGAGTTTTGTTTTTGTGAATTTGGAGACATGGGTGTGTCTGGGGGTTCTGAAGAGGTGTCTGTAGAAAATACCAGATACCCTTTTGCTGACCCAGTGAGTCCACATGTGGTGGGGATTGTAGCCGCTATCCAGTGAGGTGGACATAAGGGTGGTACTACTCACACTTGGAGAGCTTCCAGTACTCTACCAGTCTCAGCTACATGAGGGAGAGTCAAGCAGAGACATACCCATTCCATTCCTAGCTTGGGCAGTAGCTAGCGAGCGGAAGGCAATCTGCAACAAGTCAAAACTCACCTGTGCTGGGCAGCAGCAGCATGGGAGAGAGTCGAGGGCGGAGACTCAAGTTTACTGCACAGAAGGAGCCAATAGTAAACCACTTCTGCATTTTTACCAAAAAAACTCTCTGCAATTACTACCAGAATGTTTGCAGATGGAGGTGAGGCATTCTAGGAGTGATGTGTCCATGGAGTCGCTATGGGTCAGAAATGACTCATCAGCATAAGACAAGACCTATCCATAAGAATTAAAATTTTTCTTTCCATACTATTGACAAGATTTATTCAAATTAAGGAAAAAGCCCTATCACCAAGTGACCTACTGAAAAGACCCTGGACCTGGGAGTTGGGGAACCTGGGTTCTAGTCCCAGTTTCTTGGACTGCAAGCTCCCCCAATTGATAGGTTGACTAAGTTCCACCTGTGTGCTCTGCACACAGTGAATGCTTAATAAATATTATTACTACTACTCTACCACTTGATTGCTCTGTGGCCTTGGGCAAGTCACTTAACTTCTCTGTGCCTCACTTTCCTCATCTGCAAAATGTGGATGAAATAACTCCCCCTCCCACTTAGACTGTGAGCCTTACATGGAAGATGGATTGGGTCCAACCTGATTATCTTGCCCCACTGTTTAATAAAGTGCTTGGCATAGAGTAGCTCTTAACAAATACCACACTTATTATTCTAACATTTCCCTTAACTTTTCTGTGCCTCAGTTTCTTCATCTGTAAAAGGGGGATGAAATACCTTGTTCTCCTTCCCACATAGACTGTGAGCCTCATGTGGAACAGGGAGGGATGGTGTCTGTTAGATTAGTGTGGCCTAGTGGAAAGAGCATGGGAGTGGAAGTCAGAGGATATAGGTTCTAATCTCAGCTCCACCACTTGCCTGTTTTGTGACCTTGGGCAAAGCACTTAACTTCTCTGTACCTCAGTTTTCTCATCTGTAAAATAATAACAACAATAATAATAATATTGGTATTTGTTAAGCGCTTTCTATGTGCAGAGCACCGTTCTAAGTGCTGGGGGAGATACAGGGTAATCAGGTCGTCCCATGTGAGGCTCACAGTTAATCCCTATTTTACAGATGAGGTAACTGAGGCACAGAGAAGTGAAGTGACTTGCCCACAGTCACAAAGCTGACAAGTGGCAGAGTCGGGAGTCCAACCCATGACCTCTGACTCCGAAGCGCGGGTTCTTTCCACTGAGCCAAGCTGCTTCGTAAAATGACGATTCAATACCTCTTCTCCCTCCTACTTAGACCGTAAGCTCCGTGTGGGACAGGGACTGTGTCTTACCTGATAAAAGTATCTATCACAGCACTTAGAATTTATTATTATTACCGTAGCACTAAGTACAGAACTTGGGCTCATAGAAAGGGCTTGAATACCACAGTTGTTATTCTCCCTCCAAGCCCAGACAGGCCCCAGTTTGATGTTCCCTTCTATGGATTTGGATGTATGAGAAACCTGTTTTGCCTATACACCCAGCCCTGACAGTAGCATAGAGTGCTCCAGTTCCTACCTGTATAGAGAAGCAGCATGGCATAGTGGATAGAGCACGGGCCTGGGAGCCTGTAACCTTGCACAAGATACTTTACTTCTCTGGGCCTCAGTTCACTCATCTGTAAAATGGGGAGTGAGACTGTGAGCCCCACGTGGGACAGGGACTGTGGCCAACACGATTAGCTTGTATCCACCCCAGTGCTTTGTACAGTGTTTGGCACATACTAAAGTGCCTTACAAATACCACAATCGTTATTCAGCAGCACTCCTGGTGATGCAGTGTGTCCAGGACTCATGGTAGCCTTGGGGTCCACCCCGGCCCAAGCAAACGATGGAGCCAAGCATCTCTCCCTGGAGAATCCCAGTCAGAGCATTGGAGACACACACTCTAGCTCCACTTATTCCTAGAAATGATCCCAAGCCCTGCTTCCCACTTTGGAATGGAAACGCCAGAGCATTCTGACAAAATGCTGTAGAATAGCATCGCATCACTGGGCCTGTGCACTGAAGAAAATGTGTCTTCTTCCCTCCAACTCAAATACATTCAAGGATATGTCCTACTCCCAAGAACCACACCTGAGGAAAATCAAGCCAAAGAGTGTTTTACCTACCAACCAGGCCAAAAAATAGCCCCTCAGGTCTCCCATCATTCTTCCCTCACCATGCTCCTTAGTGGTGATTTTTAATTACTAATAATGTTGGTATTTGTTAAGCGCTTACTATGTGCAGAGCACTGTTCTAAGCACAGGGGTAGATACAGGGTAATCAGGTTGTCCCAAGTGAGGCTCACAGTTAACCCCCATTTTACAGATGAGATAACTGAGGCACAGAGAAATTAAGTGACTTGCCCATAGTCACACAGCTGACAAGTGGCAGAGCTGGGATTCGAACCCATGACCTCTGACTCCCAAGCTCGGGCTCTTTCCACTGAGCCACGCTGCTTCTCTAATAAGAACAAGTGTGGTATTTGGTTAGCACTTACTATGTACCAAGCACTGTGCTAAGCCCGGGGATAGATGCAAGAGCTTGTTATGTGTCAAGCACTGTGGTAGATATAACTTATCCAGGTGAGATACAGTCCCCATCCCACATGAGGCTCACAGTTTTAGGTGGGAGAGCAGGTATTGGATTCCCCCTTTACAGACTGGAAAAGTGAGAAGTTGTGACTTGCCCAAGGATACAAGGGAGGCAAGTGGCAGAGTTGAGATTAGAACCCAGAACTTCTGACTCCCAGGCCCGTGTTCTTTCATTCATTCAGTAGTATTTATTGAGCACTTACTATGTGCAGAGCACTGTACTAAGCACTTGGAATGTACAATTCAGCAACATTAACCAAACAGACACAGTCCCCGTTCCATATGAGACTCACAGATAACATCCATGGGGATTCCAGGCTGAGGTACTTTCTTTATAAGCCCATAGAAGAGGCAGACTAAACCATTTTTCTCCCCAAGGCATAGAGTCTCCCAAGGGTGGTTCAGGAAGTTCATTTCCCTTGATCACTTTGTTGCATTTCATAAGAGCAGCACTGTGTTTCCTGACAGAGCCAGTTCCCATTAGAGCTGCAGCTGGTTGGGCTGAGCCAATCCCATGGCCCCCGCATCTGGTCAGTCCCACAGCCACACATCCAGCTCCCTGGAAATCTGTACTTCTGCCTTCCTGGAACATTCTGAGATTTTCTGAGAACGAAAGCCAGTTCCCCCATACATTGTTAATCACCTGTTCTGCCACCCATTTGAAACTTAACTCAGAATAGTCACTTCAAAATGTCTTTATCCACTCCCTTGAGAAAAGGAATATCTTTTTTTTAAAAAAGGGATTAAGTCCTGCTAGTTAAAGAAATTTGACAGAGAGGCATGGCATACTTGAATAGTTAGAATTATGCCAGCCTTCTGCACAGACCCATGTGCAATTCAGCAGTATATATTGAGTACTGATTGTGTGCAGAGCACTGCTCTAAAGCATTTAGGAGAGTACAATATAGTTGGTAGACAGGATCCCTGCCCATAGAGAATTCTTACCCTTCACTGGTCAAGTAATAAATATCAGGAATGGGAATTTTAGGCTCCTAGGGAAAATGGATAATGTCTACCAACTCTACTGTACTCTCCCAAATGCTAACTACAGTATGAAGTTTACTTCATAAACTGTGTATGAAGTAAGTGCTCAATAAATTCCAATGACTTGATTGATTGGAATCCACCATCTCTGAACACAAAAGTTGCTCCTGTCTTCTTGGTCCCAAGTTGAGGATTTTTGCATTTTAAATTTATATTAGCTTAAAACCCTAGCATAGTACACTATACAGGATTTCAATAGACAGCAACACACATTACAGGCTACTCCTTTGTCAAAGCCTAGGTAAAACTTGTGTTAAATTCACTAATCCAGCTAGTGTAGAGAATCCCAAACTCTGGAACGCAAGGTCTTTTTACCAATCACCCACAATTTGAAATGATTAATGCTGAAAAATAGAGTGATTGTGGACCAACCCTAGGAAAAAACAATAGATCTCAGGAAATGCATTATATTACGCTATAATAGCCTCACATGTGTATAATCTGCAGCAAATGAAAAAGCCACTCTGCTACAATCTAAGGAAAAGACGAGCCCTTATGATATGTTTGATGAGAGCAAGTTACTATGAAGGTGAAGGAAAAAAAAGAGATTAAATGCAAAATATATATTCCACAGCTGAGAACATTCATCCAGAAAATGATATATTCTGCTTGGAGCAAAGAAACCACTTTCACTGAATTGAGATACCTGTCTCCTCATCCCCACCTTTCACCAACAGGAATCCACACTCAAGACTGACATCCCCATTTGATAGAGATAACTAGGCTTGCACCGTTTACAGGAGGTAGAAAAAGACATTAGAACCAGTGAAGGTATAAGAGCAACCTCAGTGAAGAAGGAGGCTAGGGGAACCTTCTGGATAATTCCACACATAAAATGGGAAGAGTTTATGAGGCTGGAAGGGATAAAAATAGTGGGCAAAATCATTTATGCATTTTTTTCAGATTCTGGAAAGAATGGTCATAATGCTGTCTGGATTGAGGACCTTCAGAAGGGAGGGTGGGAAATAAATACGTGAAGCAGCGTGGCTTGGTGGAAAGAGCACGGGCTTTGGAGTCAGAGGTCATGGGTTCGAATCCCAGCTCGGCCACTTGTCAGCTGTGTGACTTTGGGCAAGTCACTTAACTTCTCGGTGCCTCAGTTACCTCATCTGTAAAATGGGGATGAAGACTGTGAGCCCCACGTGGGACAACCTGATTCCCCTGTGTCTACCCCAGTGCTTAGAACAGTGCTTGGCACATAGTAAGCGCTTAACAAATACCAACATTATTATTATTATTAAATAAATTCAAATAAATGAATTTCTTCATGAATTCCATTTTCCCACCAACCCTGCTTTTAGTTACATGTGGAATGGGGCTCAATCTATGGTATACTGAGCACTTACTGTGTGCAGAACACTGAACTAAGTGCTTGGGAGAGTACACTATAACAGAGTAGGTAGATCCCTACACACAAGGAGCTTACTGTCTAGAGGTCCAACAGTTTATACATGGCTATTTAGAATGCAAGCCTGTGGTACCCTACAAAACACCAAACAGGTGCTGATGCAATGATTCATTCAGCCCCTGAAGACAGATTTCCTCAAAAATCTAGGGCTCTGTGAAGAGGAAGAAAAAATAATTAAGGTTGATTCTCCTCCCTCTCAGCATCTTTTGAATCTGTTCCAAGAATGGAATGCCTTTTGCTTTCAAAGGCAACTTTGAGACGTTCTTCTTTTAAAAATAGCAGGCATAGGAATATGTTCCTGCAACCGCTATAAACCATTCCAAGAGAGGTAATCAAGGATGCCACATTATTAGAGACAAAGTTCCCCCAATATTAACCTGAGATTCCCTGTTTTCACTCACAAACATTGTTCCTTTCTGGGGTCACCACAGACATTTGTAAGCCTAAAATTTGCCCCTACTCTCTCATTCTTCTTACACCCCATGAAAGATGAAGTTTAGTCACCTTCTAACCTCCCCTAAGAGGCAGAGTTTAAGGCTTGAGAAATTTAACCCCACTTTACCAGTCTCTTCAGACACAAAATAGTGAAAATAATCTCTCCTGTCTGAGAAGGCTAAAATGAAAGTTAAGGAGATTATGCCTATAAAATATTCTGAGTATTTTGGAACTTAAGTCCTGTATAAAATTCAGTTCTTTCTTAACATGGGTTTCCACTTCATGTTTTGGATAGAACACAATTTAAAGAATGGCCTTCCAACAACATGCATCTATCTGGATACAATGAGATGCAGTGTCAAAAGAGGCAGTGGTATTCCCTGCTGTTTGACCCTGGGCAAGTCACTTAAGCTTTCTTTGCCTCAGCTTCAACTGTAAAAATGAGGCTAAGATACCAGTTCTTCCTCCCCATTAGACTATGAGCATCATTTGGGACAGGACTGTGTTTGAACTGCTTATAATATAACTTACTACCATTATTATCAATGCTACATCTATATAACATTGGTTGAGCTGCATGTATTGTCATGCATTTTCTTGAATGCAGGATTCATCAAGAATGTAACCCCTGAGCTACAATAATATATAATGGTATTAGAAGTAGCATAGCTTAGTTGAGAGGGCATGAGCCTGAGAGTTCGAAGGACTTGGGTTCTGAACCTGGCTCTGCCACATGTCTGCTGTGAGCCTTTGAGCAAGTCACTCAACTTCTCTCACCTCATTTACCTCATCTTTAAATTGGGGATAAGAATGTGAGCTCCATGTGGGACAGGGACTGTGTTCAACCTGATTAACTTGTGTCTACCCCAACACTTAAAACAGTACTTGACACACAGTCCATGTTCAATAATACCATAATTATTATTTGACACTTCTACTTCTTAAAATATACTAACAAATTTGCTACACCCAAGACTATCCTAGTCCTAGAAGATGTGCCTTAGAAGCAGTACAGAGAACAAGGTTTCAAAAGAACACCTGTTTGAGCCTCTAAAATAACCCTAGCTCTGAGGATTGCTCCTAATGGCAAAAACACAGACCTAACCAGTGAAAAGTGTAAAGTGAAAAGAAACTGATAAGACTTTCTCCTCCATCACACATTTCACCATTTCTGCTCATCCTCCCAACAAGGAACAACATAGAAGAAAAAACCAAAACCATCTCCCAACCAACCCCAATGGCCAGGCAGAAGGCGGGTCCTAAAATCCTTGCTGGGCTAACCAAAGAAAGTCTGAAAAAAAACCCATATCTAAACCAGCTGCTCTTCAAGGGAACTGATTCTTTCAAATGCAAGAAACAAATTCTACTGGGAAATTCCCAGCAGGTGATTGTTTTTAAAAGCTAGTACCAGATCTTTAAAGATAACCTCATACGAACAATTAAATTCAGGCTTGTCTGCCCTCAATGACTAGCAGAACTATCCCAAAGTCTCAGCAAGCTAGCAAAAACATCAATCACATTCAAAATGGAGTGAACACATATTATCAGAAAGCTCTGCTACCCCCTCCAAGAGATGCTATTCCTAGGTCAGTCAGCAAGTCTTAAGTCCCTGCTATGTACAGCGCACTAAGTTATAGTAAAGATAATCTTAATCCTCTATTTCCAGCTGATTTGACTCCATGCAAGACATCATCAAGCCAAGTGTCTTTCCCTGTGGTGGCTTGGTCAGCTGATTTGCAAAATTACCACTCCTACACTTAAAGGACAAGCAGCCTTTTAGTTGGGGACCTGCTTTGGGGTAAGTCTTGAATCATTCAATCAATCACTGGTATTAATTGAGTTCTTTGTGAAGGGCACTTTAGTTAGTGCCTAGGAGAGTACAAGACAATAGAGTTGAAGGTGTGATCCCTGTCCTCAAGGAGCTTACAGTTTAGTGAAAGAGACAGATAAAATTAATTATAGATAGGGGAAGAGCAGAGTATTGGGATATACTAATATTAATTGTGGTATTTGTTAAGCACTTACTATGTGGCAGACACTGTACTAAGCACTGGAGTGGATACAAGCAAACTGGGTTGGACACAGTCCCTGTCCCACAAGGGGCTCACAGTCTCAATCCCCATTTTTCAGATGAGGTAACTGAGGCACAGAGAAGTGAAGTCACTTGCCCAAGGTCACCTAGCAGACAAGCAGTGGAGCCGGGATTAGGATCCATGACCTTCTGACTCCCAGAACTGTATTCTATCCACTACATCATGCTGCTTCTCGAATGTCAAGTACTGAAGGAGTGAGCATCAAAATGCTTAAGGGGAACATAGGAGACAAGGAGGGGATGAATAACAGGGTGGGAAAATGAGAGGTTAGTCAGGAAAATAAGTATTCAATATATACCATTGATTGATTAAGGGGGAAGTCTTCTTCATCCAATTACCATGCCATAAAATTGAAGAGACAATACAAAAATACAGTGTTTTGCCGGCTCTGAAGGTTTGTGAATGGGAGTGGGAGTGGGCAGTGAGAGAATACTGGTACCATCAGCAGCAGCAGCAGCTTCTGATTGCTGAGGAAGCTGTTGGAATGACAGGGACAATGATAGGGAGAAAAGACAGAACAAAGGCCTTCAGCCCCTGGGCTCAGACTAGTTTAAGAAATAATAACGATGGTATTTGTTAAGCATGTACTATCTGACAAGCACTGGAGTAGACACAAGATCATCAGGTCCCACATGGGGCTCACAGTCAACGGAGAAGGGAGAACATGTACTGAATACCCAATTTTGCAAATGAGGGAACTAAGGCACACAGAAGCAAAGTGACTTGCTCAAGGTAACACAGCAGGTATGCGGCAGAGCCAGGATTAGAACCCAGGTCTAACAGTTAGCTTCAAAGAAGTGGAGAGGAAAAGCTGGAACATAGTGGAAGAAAAGAGTGGAAATGTATTGTATTCTCCCAAGTGTTTAGTTCAGTGTTCTGCTCATAGTAAGTGCTCAATAAATACCATTATTGATGATGATGATAATGACAAGTAAGAGGAAGAAAGCTGATGGAATCCCTTCAAGGCAAAGCTCGTTTCACCTGAGGACTGAATAGAACTTACAATTCAGTGGGTTTCTTCATCTCTGGAAATTTGCTAGCTTCTGATCATTTTCCCTTTGGATTATTTTTATTGTTTCACCATAATTTTTGGTAACGTTTATATGGCTCTTGTAAACCCTGAAGTATGCTTCTGCTGGCCAAAATCAATCTTTATTGCTGTCGTCATTCATTCACATTTTCTCTAGAGGAAGCAGCTCAGCTTGGTTTATCAAGTCTTTGTATCAGTGTACCACTTGAATGGTTGATTATCTCATTTTGTCTGTATTCAAAAGAGAGGGGGCATTTGAAAAAAAAAACCCTATTCATTCCACCTTAGTTAGCAGCAGAACTTTTAACTCCTTTCTGTAGATATCCTTACTGAGTCCTTTAAGATGAGAAAAATCCAGAAGCTTAAGGTCCCTCCAGGAGAGGATATATTTTCCCAGACTGAGGATGTAATACTACAGTTTTCCAGAAGAAAAGGTCTCAGTTGTTGAACAATTTGGGGAGGCATAGATTAGTAAATCTATCACGGGGTACTTAGTAGGTTAGCGGCTTGCTAAACTATCACTCCCACAACAGCGATAGGCTTCCAGGTGGGGAATTTGCCAAAGAGGAGGATGGCTAACTAAAAAGTTGCATTGGCAGCATGGCAGCCCTAATGCCTAGGGCCAGTGGGAGTCAGAAAACCTGAGATCTAATCCCAGGTCTGCCACTTTCCTGCTCTGTGAACTTGAGCATGTCGAACCTCTCTGTGCCTCAGTTTCCTCATCTATAAAAAAGGGAAACTATTGTGCTGTCAGCAGTGGCTGCAATAAAGCAAATAAATATTTTTTCCCCTCTACCACAGAACCCAAGATGTCCCAGAAGCCAGGGTTGCCTTACTTCTAGATCATCAGTTTCCCTCTGTTCAGGGTTAGTGGCCGTTTATCACTTGCCACAGGAAAAGTACTTTAAATACTTATTAAAATAAGTATTGAACAAATGGAGAAATTTTGATTACTTGATTAATACTTGCAAGGAACTGTGAAAACAAAACATGCTCTCAGAACTATTAACTTCAAAAAAGCCTTAAAAATCAATCATACCTGTTCTACCTCCTTAGACTATGAGTCCTAAAGAGAACGGGGCTGAGTCTGATCTGATTATCTCGGATTTAACCCAGTATTTGGAACACAGTAAGTGCTTAATCAGTACCACAATTATTATCATTATTATTATTAATAGTAATAGTAGTGGTTCCAAGATATCCTGTCAAGGACCACATATGGTTTCCAATTGGAACTGCTTGCCTAAGAGTTAAGGAACTACATGAGGAGCATGACTTGTCCCAATATGGACCTCCTCCAAGTCGATCTATCCAGTCAATCAATCAATGATAGTATTTATTCAGCATTTACTGTGTACTTTGCTAATCATTTGGGAAAGTACAGTACAATAGAGTTGGGAGACACAATCCCTGTCCACAAGGAGCTTACAGTCTGGAGGGAGAGGCAGACGTTCAAATAAACTACAGCTAGGGGCAGCGGATAGGTACAAAAGTGCTGTGGGTCTTGGGATAATAGTAATGATAATGATGATGGTCTGTGTTAAGCACTTACTACATGCCAAGCACTGTTCTAACCACTGAGGTAGATACAAGGAAATCAGGTTGTCCCACGTGGGGCTCACAGTCTTAATCCCCATTTTACAGATGAGGGAACTGAGGCACAGCGAAGTAAAGTGACTTGCCCAGTATCACACAGCAGACAAGTGGAGGAGCCGGGATTAGTACCCACATCCTCTAGACTCCCAAGCCCATGTTCTTGCCACTAAGCCACGCCAAGATCTAAATGGATACAGATCCAAGTGCATAGGTGAATAGGGGAGATGAAGGCTTAGTCAGGGAAGGGCTTTTAGATAAGGTATGATTTTGGAGGTGAGGAGAGTAGTGCGCTGATGGATATGAAGGGGAAGTTGTGACTATTTTCGTCTGTACCTCTTGTCTTTTTAGAAACTTACTCCATACTAACAATTGCAGAACAAGAAAACTTCCCTGGAAACTGAAAAAGAAATCAGTTGCTCACTATAAACAAATGCTATCTAAAGGCTTGGTATCCTGGTGAGTCACATTTCAACTCATAAATTAGATTTGAGATGAAGTAATACACATCTGAAATTTCTGGTTTCCAGTGAACTTAGAAACTCAGCCTCATTAAGGTAGCTTGAAGGTACAAGACAACTTGACGTGAAAGATAAAAATTGCTTCAGAATTTGCCACCTTCCATTCCATTCTTCATCCTCAGTGTGACTCATTTAACACTCTGAACCACCAGTCTGCTTATTAAAGAAATTATAGATCACATGGATCATCCACTAGTCTGGAAGCTCTTTGAGGACAGAGATCAAATCTATCAACTCTTTTGTATTATACTCTCCCAAGTTCTTAGTATAGTCTTCACATACTGTAAGGGCTCAATAAATACCATTGATTGATTTATCACTTCTAAATTCATCACTATAACATCCAGACTAATTTTGGAATTTCATAGAAACAAAAAGCTCCATATGAGAAGTGGCTCCTGTCATCTAATTGGAATTAAAAGCTCCATATGAGAAGTGGCTCCTGTCATCTAATTGGAATTGCCAAAATAAACTATTAAGAAGTGGTTAATAACCAAGTGGTATGAAGGAACTAGCTTCTAAATGGTATTAAAGTAAGTATTGAACAAATGGAGTAATTTTGATTAATACTCAATTAATACTTGCAAGGAACTGTGAAAACAAAACATGCTCTCAGAACTATTAACTTCAAAAAAGCCTTAAAAATCAATCACAGCTTGCTGCCAAGAGAGAACAGCATCCAGCTTCTGCTTAATGCTGAACTCAGTAGCTTCTCCAACACCAGCCATTGTTTTTTAGATTAAGAAAATTATCAATAAATCTGAAATTGCTTTAAAGTGGCAATAAGGAAAAAAAGGTCCCTCATTTAGTGCCCTTTGTCACCAAAAAGCCATATAAAGAATTCTAAAAGGAGCCTAGGTGTTTATCCCAAAGAACCCCAGCCCAAAGAAAGAGAACGGTTTAGTTGGGATTTGTTGCACTGACTTGGCAATGAGAGACTGGGGAGTGAGAAGGAAGAGGAAATTGGGAATTTTCTCTTGGTTGCTATGGAAAATAGTATTATTAATATTATTTTTCATGCCAGTGATAATGATAATTAGTTCCAATTTACACATCCAGTGTTGCCAACGAGCTAGGGTTTCCCTACCTATTTGATTTTTTTTTTTTGAAGATCCAGAGCCAGGGTTCCTTAACTGCTGCTCAGAAGACACATGCAGGAGTTCTTCCCTTGCTTTGCACCTTGCTCTCATACACACTATCGTTGATTCTCTCTCCACCTTCCCCCCCCCTGCAACCCTAGCAGTCAGCCCCTGTGGCCCTAGGCTGGCACCTAATAAGAGCTTAACAAATACCACTCAAAAAAAATTCCTGCTCACCGTGATGGTTAAAGGTTTTTGGTGGTGGTTGTTTTTCTAGTTGTGGCTTCTGGCCATATTATATTTTGGCTTCCAGATCTCCAGTTCACACGACTTGGCCACCTTGATCTATTGCATTGTTGATGCTTCCCCAAATTATTCAGCCTGTGAAGCTTTGTGCAGACCTGAAGTATTTGGCAAGTAGGAAGTTAGATCAGTGCCAACAGCAACACAGCTATTAACTAAGCTATTAACTGTTAATAGCTCTTCACTGTTCACTCAATAAATATGATTGATGGATTGATAACTAATAGCAAGAAATCCCACTTAATTCTACCACTGCCCTAGAAACCATTCGAGATCAATGGGTCTAAACCAGGCCCCAAACTTACAAGCTCTTAGTACAGTACTAAGTACTACACTGTGCTCCATTGGGTTGTATTTAGTAGCTCTACTGAAAGCTCACCTCCTACAGGAGGCCTTCCCAGACTGAGTCCTCCCTTCCCTCTGCTCCTCCTTCCCTCCCCATTGCACCAGTCCCTCCCTCTCCTCTCCACCCCCCACCTCACAGCACTTGTGTACATGTGTACATATTTATTATTCTATTTATTTTATGAATGTGTATATATCTATAATTCTACTTATTTACATTGATGCTATTGATGCCTGTCCACTTGCCTTGTTTTGTTGTCAGTCTCCCCCCTTCTAGACTGTGAACCCATTGGGAAGGGATTGTCTCTATTTGTTGTGTTTCCAAATGCTTAGTACAGAGCTCTGCAGACAGTAAATGCTCAATAAATATGACTGACTGCACTGCATTATGTGGCAAAGCAGCATGGCCTGGTAGAAAGAGTACAGGCCTGAAAATTAGGAGACCTGGGCTCTAATCCCAGTTCTGCCCCTTGCCTGCTTTGTGACTTTCCTCATCTGTAAAATGGGGGTAAGATAACTTCTCCCTCCCTCTTAGACTGTGAACCCCATGCAGGACAGGGGGCTGAGTCTGACAGAACTACCTCAGCGTTTAGCACATTATAAGCACTTTAACAAATACCATTATTATTAATTCAATTCAATTTATCGAGCTCTAACTATATGCAGAGCACTGTACTAAGCACTTGGGAAAGTGCAATAAAACAATAGACACATTCCCTGGCCATATTGATCAGTAAATATCATTGCTACTATTACTATAGTGCTGGGCACCCAGTAAGTCCTTAATAAATAGTATCATCAACTGTTTAGTAAGTAGTATTATCAACCAATCAATCAATCAATGGTATTTATTGTGTTTACTATTTGAAGAACACTGTCCTAAACCCTTGGGAGATGACAATAAAACAGAATTAGCATTCATTGATTCAGTCATACTTATTGAGTGCTTACTGTGTGCAAAGCACCGCACTAAGTCCTTGGGAGAGTACAATATAACAATAAACAGACATATTCCCTGCCCACAAAGAGTTTACAGTCTAGAGTTAGCAGTCACGTTCCCTGCCCATACTAATAGAAAAAATACTGTTACAAGTACTACAGTCACCTGCCAGCTGGAGCATGTTGGCAGCTAGGAGAGTGAAGCACTTAGTTCAGCACTCTGAACCCAATAAGTGCTCAATATATATAACTGATTGATGACTGGTAGAGTCCAATACAACAGAATTAGCAGACATGTTCCCTGCCCATAGCGAATTTACAGTCTAGAGGGAGGGATGGATATTAATAGGAATAAATACGTAATTTAAAATAATTAATTGAAAGATACCTACATAAGTGCTGTGGGGCTGGGGGTGGGACAAATGTCAAATGTCCAAAGGTCACAGATCCAAAAGTGCAGCATAAAAGTATTTACAGAGGAATCAAAATAAAGAATAAAGAATCGCATATACCGTTGAAAAAATGGAGGTATAAATGTACGTGCTGGGGATGGGTATAAATGTGGTTACAAGGACTAGGAGTGGCTGATGGATTTATATGACTTGAGATGGGGGTGATTCATAGAGGGGGGTTTTCAGGGGGTGCCTCGACTCTGCTGAATTTAATTATTAATCAATAATTCTGGAATTTGTTAAGCATTTACTACGTGACAAGCACTGTTTTAAACACTTGAGCACTGTTCTAAGCGCTGGGGACAGGGTGTGGGAGGTATTCCAAGCTGGACAACAATTAATCAAATTTATTGATCGCTTATTATGTGCACTAAGCGCTTGGGAGAGTACACTAGTAATAATAATAATCATCATGATATTTGTTAAATGCTTACTATGTGCCGGGCGCTGTACTAAGCGCTGGGGTGGATACAAGTAAATCAGGTTGGACACAGTCCCTGTCCCTTGTGGGGCTCACAGTCTCAATCCCTATTTTCCAGATGAGGTTACTGAGGCCCAGAGAAGTGAAGTGACTTACCCGAGGACTCAGCAGACAAGTGGAGGTGGTGGGATTAGAACCCATGACCATCTGACTCCTAGGCCTGTGCTCTATAACAGAGTTGGTAGACGCACTTGCAACCGGACAATATAACAATACGACAGAGGTCATGGGTTCTAATTCCTGCTCTGCCACCTGTCCGCTGTGTGACCTTTGATGTGTCACTTCATTTCTCTGTGCCGTAGATCTCTCATCTGTAAAAGGGGGTTTAAGACTCGGGGCTCCACATGGGACAGGGATTGGGTCTAGCCCGATTTGCTTGTATCCACCCCAGCGCTTAGTACAGTGCCTGGAACCTAATAAGCGCTTAACAAAGAACCCATTCTCTGCACGACCCCCTTGGATGCCCCCCCCCATTTTCCCCAACACTGTTTCCGAAATGCTCCCTGCTCTGCTCTGCCTCAGAGGAGGGTGGGAGCCCCCCCTAGTCCAGTCCAAGTCCCCCCCGTAATTTCCCCCCTGCAGTGGCCATTCGGACCGCAGACTCTCCTCTGCCCAGGCTATTTCACTTACCCCGAGACTACTAAAGAAAAAAATAAAACAAGCCCTCCACCCCAGCCAATCAACCCCCTGCTCGACCGACAAACCCATCCCGCTTTCAAATTAAAAAAATAAAATCAATCGAGGGTTGATCGGGGTAGAAAAAATAAGCAGCCCACTCTGCAGGCACCGCTGGGATTCGAACCCAGGATCTCCTGTTTACTAGACAGGCGCTTTAACCAACTAAGCCACGGCGCCGCCCGCACACAGAGCCCGAGAAGCTCCTTCCCGTGTCTGCAGGCCTTCCGTTCTGCAGTTACATAGAACCGGTTTGTTCGGGGAGAAGCCGTGCCATTCGAGCCCCATCTCTGATCTCTCTCCCCAGAAGACCCGGCTTTAATCCTCCCCGAAGCCCTCTACGTGAATCAATAAAACAAGAAGCGGTCGTCGTAGTCGCTTCTTCCACGGAATCATGCTGGGTTGGCATAGGCGGGATGCACGCCTCTTGGGTCCCCCTAGAATTCCATCCCAAATGTGAATGAATGCTTTTGTCAATCCACAAATGGATCTGTAGGTGTGCATTTCTATGTTTTCTGTGTGTGTGTGTGTGTGTGTGTGTGTGTGTGTGTGTATGTAATCATTTGTACAAGAGCTAAAATTTCCGCTGCAGAAAACTTTACTTTCAATACACGGTCACTCATGCCAAGAATAAAGGACCTTGCCTAATTTTGTTTCTAAAAAGGACTTCCATTCAAATTTGGACCGAAAAACAGCTCGTAGTTTAAAAATGATTTTCTATAAATAGCATCTCGACTAAATACTTTTACTAACAAGAAAATCAGTTCCAGAAATGACTCATATTATTCCCAAACCAACGCTTTGTTCTTCAAAGCTGAGCATTCTTTAGAGCTCTGTCCAGTCGGAAAGTCCCACAGCCTTCTCCCACAGCCCCCGAGGCAGAACCCCAGCTGCAAAGCTCTGTTTCCACTGCTTTATTCAGCACCCAACAGAGTGTCATGCATATGTGGGCGTTTAACAAAACTATCTGAGAATAATGATGACAAATCTGGTTGACAGGAAGTTCTCTCCATCCTCTGGGGCCTTGGTTGTCATGGTGAACTGCTCAGAAGAGGATCCATGGGAAGCTATGTGTAGAGACGCAAATGGAAACCGGAGTACATTTCAAGAGAGGGCAGAGAGAAAGATAGGATTCATTTTGGGGATTTTTAAAAGTAATAGCCCTCACTCCCGCCTGCCATTTCTGGCTTAAGGATGCGAGTTCTGGGTAGTGTAGGCCAAAATGAATAGTTAGCCATGGTGTTTAAAGACGTAAGATAGGTTTGCATGTGAGAAACTGTAAAACTCGTGTTATTTGACTTTGTAGGGAGAACAAACATGCCATCGGTTATTGTAAAAATTGGAGAGTTCCTTCTTTATTAAAGGAACTCACCTTCCTGCGAATCTTACTAAGCATTAGTCAGAGAAAGAAGGCCTAGTTAACTTGTGATCAGTTCCTGAATAAGAAAATCAAAGAGAAGCAGTGTGGCCCAGTGAAAAGAGCACAGGCCTGGGAGTCAGAGACTTGGGTTCTAAAGCTGGCTCTGCCAATTGCTTTCTGTGTGACCTTGGGCAAGTCACTTAACTTCTCTGTGCCTCAGTTACCTCATCTGTTCATCTGTAAAATGGGGATTAAATCCTTCTCCCTCCAATTTAGCCTCTGAGCCCCATGTGGGACAAGTTTATCCAAGAGATAAACTTATATCTACCCCAGCGCTCAATACGGAGCTTGACATATAGTAGGTGCTTAACAAACATTGTAAAAAAAAATTAAAGCTCTTTGGTGCATCTCATGCCTTACTTACCTCCTATGGTTTCATGTGAAATAATTCCTTTTCTTCAGTGGTGCTTACCCTCTTGGTGCTCATACGTAGTTATCATGCCTTTAGTTAGTAAAATGTTTATAACCTTTCCTCATAAACCATTCTCTCTGGATAGTTAAACTATTTTGAAGGCTCTTTCTCATCCTTTCCTGCTAGGAAACAAATATGATATTTTAAGCAGCATGACTTAGTGGAAAGAGCACAGGCTTAGGAGTCAGAGGTCATGGGTTCTAATTCCGGCTCCAGCCACTTATCAGCTGTGTGACTTTGGGCAAGTCACTTAACTTCTCTGTGCCTCAGGTACCTCATTTGTAAAATGGGGATTAAGATTGCGAGCCCCACGTGGGACAACCTGGTTACCTTGTATCTACCTCAGAGTTTAGAACAGTGCTTGGCACATAGTAAGTGCTTAATAAATACCATCATTATTATTAAATTTTCTAAAGTACAAAGCCCCTAAATTTTACAAGACTCATGGATACTGTACCTTAGCCTCAGAACACACTGGTGTCATACAGTTCACAGCAAAATATCCTGCTGTTTGTTGGGCGTTGTTTGCCCAAGTCGCAGTTCCCTGTCATTTACTCTCAATATTGCTATGCAACCGGCACAAACAGAATCCTTTGTGGCATCTGGTCCATTTCTGCTGCCACCTTCTGTTTGAAACAACTTGAGTCCTTGGTCATTTCTTTTTTCCATCTTGATAGACGGAAGCAGCCTGAAGCTATCAGGTGCACCTGCAAATATGGACTGTTATCCATTTGCTCATTCTGGACCTCCAGCTTCATTTCTCCACCCTAATGGCTACCTAGCTAACGCCTTCAAATGGACAGCCACTCATTTGATCAACCACCACCACTAACTGTCAAACCTTCATTTTTGAAAGCTTTTATTTATTCCTTAACATAGAAATTGCATCGCTGTCACATTTTTCTTTTCTTATAAATGCGCTTTTTCACCCATTTTAAACCAGCTTTTTAAAATGGCTTACCATCCCTTGTTTGATCTTTAGTTGGAAGCAGTGAAGCTGTGACCTGATGAGGAGTGTAAAGCACAGAGAGGAGGTGCTGGTTGAGGGGAAAAAAATCTGGATTTTTTTTCTCCTCAGGATTAATAAAGAGTTATTGAAGGTTATTGACGTTGAACAAGTCACTTAACTTCCCTGTGCCTCAATTCCCTCCTCTGTAAAATGGGGATAAAGACTGTGAGCTTTTTGTGGGCAGGAACTGTGTCCAACCTGATTAGGATGCATCTATCCCAGGGCTTAGCACATAATAAGCACTTAAATTCTATAAAAAAAAGAAACTTGGAAAGTGTAAATTTCCTAACTGGGACACTTAGAAGATCCATCGAAGATCTTGACAGTTGACAAAAACGTAAAAGGATCTTTTAGTAGTCACATTAACCCAGGGACACTCAGATGTGGAATTGTCTTGTTCTCATATGTCTTAGCATTTTTCTTGTTTTGCCTTCTCATAAATTTGAGTGAATAGCTTTCTGAAGCACAAAAATTACCTTGGGCAATTAGTTCTAGGGTAGAAGTTACACATTCTCACACTTTAACCTGGACAAAAAGGCTCTACTTTGTTTCGTACTGTTTTGGTTTGCTCTATGTTCTTTAGACCAGTCTAATTTATTCAGTTAAGTGAGCTGTATCGTTTAATGCTAATTTAATAAGGCTTATATGTGCTATGGGAAAGGAAAGATCCATTTGCCTTGCTTTTCTTAATTTCAAGAATAAAAGCTTCCTTCAGAAGAAATGTTTCAGCTCATTAATGTGTGAATGTCACATTACTTATGCACAAAATCTGGTAAAGTAATTTGTTTCACTCTTTTCACCGAATAAATGGAGACTTTTTATTCTAGCCAAAGAGGGACAGAATGAGCGAACAAGGGGCAATTCCAATTCTGATATTACAAGAAGGGTATTTAAATAAACCAAGAGAAGCACATTCCAAAAGCAGACTACTATAGACTACTACAACCCTAAGAAAGCATTACTAATCATATGTAAAAAAAAATTGTCTAACCTATCCTCTGAAAGCTACACGAATGCTGAGTTCATAAAAATGACTCCAGAACCACATGTTCCATTTTTTTCTGAAGCTTTTATTTGAAAAATAACTAAAATGAATTAAAGTAGAGAATCTAAGGGCTAAGGATCAAAACAAGATTCTCTATGGGTGAAAAAGAAAAATCTACTTACAGTACCAATAGTCTTCAGGTTGGACAAATGTACTATCCTGTGCTAATTCATTTATCTTCTACCTTTTTCAATGACAATTTCATAAAAGAGGAAGCATTACCCAGTAGCCCGTCCAGACAGAAAAAAACCTGGGTGATTTTACTGATCACTAATTGCTTTCCTGGAAGTTATCAGCATAACAATCATACATGTATATGTCAGTACTGGATTTGTGCTAACTGATGGTGATGACCGCAAGAAAGAAACCTTTCCCATTTAAATTGTTTCCTTTTCTCTTTGGTTTGAAGAGCCATCCATACAGCCTGGGCTTCAAGATGCTTTGGATTGTTTAAAAACAAAGCCATTAAATTCCAAATCCATAATTGACTTCCATTTTCAGCAACTTTGCCATTACCAGCTGTTACATACCTACATAAAACATACTCCTTCGCTCTTGAATAAACAAGCCACTGGGTTACAAAAGCAATTGTAATGAATGGTTTAATATCCTGGAACTTAATCTTTTATTGACTGAGAGTACACAATGCTAATATACAAAACCGGTTTGTCACATTTGATCGTGACGTACAAGTTAATCTTGCATTTAAACGTCTTCCAACAAACTCTGAAGAGGATTTTAATGACCCCATACCAAAGGCACTTTTAAAACGCAGAAAGTTCTTATCAAATACAGATTCCAAAACTTCATAGAATAGTTCGTTCTTTCTTCAGTGTTTTCCATATGTCCCAAGGGAAATAAAGTGAATTGATCTATTCTTCTTGTAGATATAACAATATGATTATAGAAAATATTTAATTGTGATATATGCTAAATATACAAATTATTTTAAAAGTTCAACTTCAGATTATACCCCTCAAAGAACTCTAGATTTTATGTCTGTTCACTTAAATACATTTTTTACTGCAGAATACAATCCTTTTTTTCGTGAAATACCAGAAACAAATAGATTCCCAAACCTTGATATTTAATCCTGACCTTCTGCATTAAACACACGAGCAAAATGTCCAGACCTGCAAGTGTTCAATAGAAGATCCCGATTTCCAAAGCACCCCACATTCTAGACAGCATGTTTAAACCCTACAGAAAACTTATCTGAGCATATACATGTCCATTAGCCTGGAATCAATTTACTTCAGGTGGTGATGGCAATTCCCATCTTGAAGGAGAAGCTAGTCGACAGAATACACATTTGGCTTCATCTTCAGAATTGCCATTACTTTGTAGGAGGGAAAAAGCCTTTTTACAGTCTTCACACTGGTGTAAAATATTTGAATGTAATAAAGGACATGTTAATTGGCAAGAGGATTAAATAGATGTACAATTTAAAAGTTTGAATGTATTAACTCAGTTGGACCCCACTTTAAGGCTAGGCCTTCATACCATAATGCGTCTTCTTTTTAGCCTGAATTATTCATTTAGCAATCTGTATGACCGTCCTCATCGACTAATTACACCCCACTTCCTCTGTGCTGTGAAGACATAGGTTGAGGTCACACTCGATTGTCACTTTGAAGCTGGGTTTTTTAGGAAAATTCTGGAAAGCCCACTCAACCATACAAACCATACCATACCATACAAGCTCTAAAGAAAGGGTCACATTACTAAACCATAAAAGAGTTGAATTCTATAATTCAACACTTGTGAAAACCTTAGGTTAGGAAATATTGGGTTTGCTGTACTTTTTTTAAAAGGTTCAGAATAAAAGCCACTTGCATTTTCTGATTCCTTATCTAGTTTATTCTAATTTATGATAATCCCTGGTCATTTCAAGGTAAAGTAATTCATAAAATGCAGATTAACGTGCATCTTCTGTAAATGACAGCCATCAACTTGAACTGTAACTGCCATTCAGTACAACCACTGAGCCTTCTTGGGTGATGAAGGAATGCCTTTTAGAAACTTCTGGAGAAAGTAGAGGATTTTTGAAATCGGAAGAAGCCGTCCATCAAATAATCAGGAAGTCTATGCTCTTGATTCCCAAAACCTGAAGTGCAGGTTCTTCAAAGCTGGATGTCCACCTCACATGATGTAATAGGATACCATCTGGCTTAACAGACTCACGTAGCTAGCTAGTTTCAAAGGCATCACTCCAGGTTCTTCCATCCCAGAATGTTATGTGGAGATGGTCATATGACTTTAAAGTGGCTGCCCCTCACACTGCAGTCCATTGAAAATCTGCCAATCTACCTATGGGGCAGACGGCATTCTTTTGGCTAAACTATCAATCAGGGTTCTTGAAGTACAGAACAGCCCTAAGGGCTACAATTATTCAAAGTAAATGACCTCCTGATGAATCAGATTTCAATAAATCAAGGTTACTATACTTTTGCTGGAGTAGGCAGCTTACTAGGCTTTTACATAACAATTAACTCTGCCGAAAACACAGTAAAAAGCTATTGATCTGAACCAATTGGAACTGAGTCTAGTTTGGACAACTGAAGGTTCAGGTGCCAAAACAAAAGGAGATTTGGATAGCTCTGACAAGGCTCTGTTCTGGTGCTTAATTCACAATCTACACTCACTTCCTTGGGGGAGTTCATCTGCTTTTACAGCACCTCTTAGTGGAGGCCTCCCAAATCTACTTTACTAGCCCTACCCTCTCTCCTTCACTACAATCTTAGATCTCCTGGCGTAGGGAGGTCCCCCTGGTAGCTCAAGCTTTAGCATGTCTAAAACTGAACTCTTTTACCTCCAAAATACTCTCCTTCTCCCAACTTTACCATAGTGACATGACCATCCTCTCTGTTTCACTAGCCCCTAACCCTGGCAGTATCCTCAACTCATCTCTCTCATTCAACCTATGTATTCAGTTTTTCTCCAGATCCTATAGGTTCTACCATCAAAACATCTCCAGAATCTGCCTTTTCCTCTCCCTCCAAGCTTCTACCCCACAATTCTGAGCATTTATCATATCCTGCTTTGACTACTGCATTAGCCTCCTTGCTGACCTCCTCAACTCCAGTCTCTCCCTTCTCAAGTCCATATTTTATTTGGCTGTCCTGATCATTTTTCTAAAACATCTTTAGCACATGTCTCCTGACGCTTCCCAAACCTCCAATGAATGTTTATTCTTCTCTGTATCAATCCGAAATTCCTCTCCATTGGCTTTAAGTTAGTCCAACAATATGGTCTAATGGAAAGGGCACAGGTCTGGGAGTCAGAGGATCTGGATTCTAATCCTGATTCCACCACATTTTTGTTGTGTGATGTCGACTAGGACACTATGCCCCTTCAAAGCCCTACTGAAAGCTCTCCTTCTCCAGGAGGCCTTCCCAGACTGAGCCCTTTTCCCCTGCTCCTCCCCTCCCCATCACCTTGACTCCCTCCCTCTGCTCTATTCCCCACCCCATCCCACAGCACTTGTGCATATATGTACATATTTATTATTCTATTCATTTTATTAATGATGTGTATATATCTATAAATCTATTTATTTATATTGATGTTATTGATGCCTGTCTTCTTGTTTTGTTTTATTTTGTTGTCTGTCTCCCCCGTTCTAGACTGTGAACCCATTGTTGGGTAGGGATTGTCTCTATTTGTTGCTGAATTGTACTTTCCAAGCACTTAATACAGTGTTCTGCACACAATAAATGCTCAATAAATATGACTGAATGAATGTCAAGCAAGTCACAACTCAGTTTCCTCAACGGTCAAATGGTTACTGGGGGACAGGGACTGTCAGACCTGATTACCTTGTATCTACACCAGTGCTTACTACAGTACTTGACAGATATTAAGTTCTTCAATACCATTATTATTATTATTACTTATCCGTGTTTGTCTCCCATTAGACTCCAGCTCACACTGCTCTCAAACCAACCTACTCAAAGAGACCCATTCTAATCTCTCTCACCATTGACCTCCTGCTTACATTATCCCTTCTGCCTGAAACACCCTCCCTCCTCACATGCAAAATATTTTCAGCTCCTTAGACGTAAGGTTCATATCTACTAACTTCATTGCACCCTTACAAGTGCCTAATACAGTGTTCTGCACACAGTAAGTGTTCAGTAAATATGATTGATTGACATTCTTATACTGTTCTGCTTATTTTAGGAATCAGAAAATGCAAACTGACTTTAGGTCCACAACTACATGCTGTTCAGAGAATGGCAGAATAGATGCCACTCTCCTCTGTCAGCAGTGATAGTGGAGGAATAGGGATGTAGAGCTTTTTATGGGTTTTCTGGTAAAGGTTAAAGTAGTTCCCTGGCAATTCTCTGTGGACTGCCCCAGCGAAGTGGTTCCACAGAAAAGAAACCATGAGAAGCAACTTGAACTTTATATTTTAAAAAAAACCAACAACAAGAGAAACCTTAACTCCTTTCTCAAGCACTGAACTGTCTGGGCTTTGAATTCTCTCCTTTTCCTCTCATTACCCAGCTGTTTCTTAGAACAGTGAACCTGAACCTCAAAGTGACTGGTTAATAAATTGGATTATTTTATAGATTTAAAAAGAGTAGTTCCGAATTACTTTGTTATAGTGCCTTTTCTGTGGGGGGAGAAAATATTCCAAAAATAGGCTTGGTTTTTTTTCAACAGAAAACTGAATTATAATAAATGGTACTGTATGTCTAACAGAGGTATGAATGTTAAAGGTTGGGAATATAGATGCACATATACACACACATGTTGGAGTTAGGGAAGTTTCATAAAGGAAATGGAGTCATAAGGAGAAGGGCAAGGGGAAAATTTAGATAGAGTTAGGAAAAGAGAGAAAGAGTAAGGATCACTAAATGGATCACTAATTCAGTGGGTTAGTCTTAACCTGTAACTATTTTTCTTTTAATAGGATTAAGGAAAGAAGAAAATTGAAACCATCATTTAGTCTAAGTTCATCTAGTACCAACCTGAGCAACTGTGATACCCATAGCTAATTTATTTTCTATTACTTCTGGAATGTTATCAGCTTTTTCAATATCCCACAATCTCATTGTAGAATCCTAAATATTAAAAACAGTAATTATTACCCAAATTATAGCATAATCACCAGAGACAACCACATAATCATTGTATTACAAAACCCAAAAGACTCTATAATTATATGCCTTTAAAAGTAGCTAGAAAAGTCCTAAATGAACCTGCAAATGTTGTCCTGGAAAGTAAAAACATTTCATCCTTAATTTTCTTTAGGAATGTAGGAATTGGCTTGCTATACTGTATTCAAAGTAATCACATATTTATATCTACCTATCTGTCTATATGTACATATATAGTTAGCTAGATATATCTTTAAAGTGAACATAGTGACTATGTATGTGTTTTAAGGCAGTATTCAAGCAGGAGTGAGAGGAAGAGGGTAAGCATCGATGTGGATTTTGAAGTTCCTGAGGAATAAAATCAATCAATGGTATTTATTGAGTGCTTACTAAGGGCAGAGCACTGTACTAAGCACATGGGAGAGTACAAAAGAGTTGGTAGACATGTTTCCTGCCCATGATGAGCTTACAGTCTAGAAGAAGATAAAGATGAGAAAGTTCCAGCACAGAGGAAAGACATGGCAAGAAGACAATGGTGAGATAGATAAGAAGGAGCTACAGTGAGTAGATTGGTGTCAGAAAAAGGAAGGGTACAGGCTGGGTTGTAGTAGGAAATCAGCAAGGTAAGGTAGGAGGGAGAGTTCTGAATGACTGCTTTAAAGCTGCAGGTAAGGAGTTTCTGTTTGATGCAGAGGTTGATGGGCAACCACTGGAGGTTTCTGAAGAGTGGGGAGATGTGGGAGAAGTGAATTGGAATTTTAAAAAAAAATGGGCAACAGAGTCAAGTAAGAACTAGGGTGGGGAAAGAAAGGAGTTCTGAATGACTGCTTTAAAGCTGCAGGTAAGGAGTTTCTGTTTGATGCAGAGGTTGATGGGCAACCACTGGAGGTTTCTGAAGAGTGGGGAGATGTGGGAGAAGTGAATTGGAATTTAAAAAAAATATGGGCAACAGAGTCAAGTAAGAACTAGGGTGGGGAAAGAAAGGAGGCTTGGAGGTCATCAAGGAGGCAGATACAGTAGTCAAGGCTGCATATAAGTCCTTAGATCTGTAGTAACAGTTTAGATGAAGAAGAAAGGGCAGATTTTAGTGATGCTGAGAATCTACAGGCTCTGGTGGCACTGAATATGTGGGTTGAATGAGAGAGATAAATCAAGGATAATGCCAAGGTTACAGGCTTGTGAGAGAGGGAAGATGGTGTTGTCCAGAGTGATGGGAAAGACAAGGGGAGGACATGGTTTGCAGGAAGATGAGGAGTTCTGATTTGGATTTGTTAAATTTGAAAATGAGACCAAGGAGGCTAAGGTGGTTAAGCTGCAGACAGGGTCTGTTCAGACTCTTAATTTTATCAAACTGCTGGGCCAGTTTGCATGTTGAAGACACGATATTAAAGTTCCCTCACCACTCTGGTGCCAGCAATGGGGAATTATATCTCATAACAAGTGTTATCTCTGATTTTAACTAATGCAGTATAGATTTTAAATCGATGAAATGCATGTAGTTTTTACCTTTGAAGCAGAGAGAATCCATTTCCTGTTGCTGCTAATTGCAACATCCATCACCCAGTCTTGATGTCCCTGCAGTAAAGTAAATTTTAACTACTGTATATCCAAAAGTAAAAGTTTTATTGCTCTCATTTCAGAATAAAAACAGAATACGTATTCCTGTAATGCTCTTACTTACACTTAAATGACAGTAATTAATTCTATTTTCACTGTTTAGTCAAAGATGTTTTCCATTTTATAGGAAATTTTAAAAGAATATGAGTTTAAAGGTCATTCAATTGTTTTTTCAAAATTGCTATTTATATACATTTATATTCTGCAAAATATTCAGAATAATATTCAGGCATTTAACTAATGTTCTCTAGGCAGCTATTTTAGGAAGGTTTACACAGTCAAAAATTTAATTTGTCCATCCACAAATACGAAGCATAAGTGCTCAGGTAAAAAATGAAAATTAAAGAGGTGGTTTAAAAGATATTGGTCTTTGAGTTCCTCAGTAAATGTAAACTGAAGATTAATTAGTGAGGAATGGAAGATGGAAATGACCAGAAATAAACATTCATTTTCAAAGAATAATGATTTTCCTTTTTTTTAATCAAATCCTTGGTAGCATGACAGTGGAAAGAGCAAGGGACTGGTAGTCAGGAGACCTGGGTTCCAGGCTTGGTTCCACCATTTCCTTGTTGTGTGATCTTGGGCATTCAGTTAAATCAATCAGTGGTATTTTTATGAGTGTTAACTGTGTGCAGAGCACTGTACTAAGAACTTGGGAGAGAACAATAGAGTAGGTAGAAATCACCCCTACCCACAAGGAGCTTATGTCTTACCAAGGAGAACTTCATAAACTAGAGGACATCTAATGAACATTAGGGCAATTCACTCAATTTCTCTGGGCTTCAGTTTCCTCATCTGTAAAATAGGGAGCCCCTCTCAGGCTCACATTTGGAGAGCTTCCAGTACTCTACTAGTCTCGACTACGGGAGGGAGAGTCAAGCAGAGGCAAACCCAATCCGGTCTTCGCTTGGGCAGTGGCTAGCGAGTGGAAGGCAATCTGCTACGAGTCAAAACTCACCTGTGCGGGGCAGCAGCGGCATGGGAGAGAGTCAAGGGTGGAGACTCAAGTTTACTGTGTGGAAGGAGGCAATGGTAAAGAACTTCTGTATTTTTACCAAGGAAACTCTATGGATACACTACAGAACGACTGCAAATGGAAGTGGGGTAGTCTGGGAGAGCTGTGTCCATGGCACTGTGACTCGACAGTGTAAGACAAGACAGAAATAGGGATGTAATGCCATTTTTCCTTCCCTCCCTCATATCATTAGTATACCATCATCATTATAATTATTATAAAAATGGTTTGATTTGCCAGAAGGTTTAGCCTTAAATCCATATATCCTAAATTCACGAGGACTGCTAGTTTCTAATGAGAAGGTTTGAAGTCTGGATATTTTTAAGCATTATGGAAACAAGAATAGCCTCAGATCACTAGACGTCACTGGCTTGCTGAGTCATTAGTATCTCATCTTGACTTTGAAATATCAAGTCAACTTTCTCATCAAAGTTAGCCCATGGGAACATTTCATCAAGGCCCTCCTGCTTGCTTTAACTTCACTATCACAGTTTGTCAAATAGTTCACTTCCATAAAGAAGAGCTTCTTACTCTGGATTCAGGCATAACAACAAGCTGTCTTAAAAATCAAAGACCTGAAGAAAAGCTTTCAACTGCCCATGATATTAATATTCATATTTCAGATATTTCAGCTTAACAGTTCTCTCTCTGTTCAGAACAGTACAGGTATTTTGATAAGCACGCCTACCAAATTTAAATTTTTTTCAGATTTGCTTTTAGTTGTTTTCTTCTTTCTCTTTTTCAGGTTTGGAAAATTTATGAATGAGTGTAATGCCCATTTAAATTCTGGCACAAGCTACCAATTTCCAATTAAGCAGCCAAAAACACTTTATCTTTACCATCTGGCCTGAAAGAATTTTTCATTATTTGACTATTTGGTATATTGGAATGATGTATGTACATACACACACACACTCACACATACACACGTGCAAATTTTCCTCCTTACAAATTTCTTCATTGGCCTCAGTGGAGTGCCTTTTGCATACACTGGGGATATTTGCATCAATGTGCATAAGGTAAATGAGTGTCAGGGCTGCAATTTCTCAAAACAGCTAAGTCATTAACCCGAGATCATACCTGTTCAGATAGGGAGCAAGAGACATGGGAGAGAGCCCACCAAGTTAGTGTGTGTGACCTGATAGTGTGGAAGGAAAAGACATATAGGCCTGATTACCTTTTATCTACCCCAGCACTTCGTATAGTGCTTGGCACACAGTAAGTGCTTAACAAATGCCATAATTACTATTGCTAGCCAGTGGAAATGGGAGGACTGGGCTACCTCTGATGACAAGTATCTCCTAGGATGGACTATTTAGAGAGGTTTGAATATGAAGTTGTCTAAGAATGCAAAACATCATAGCAAGAGTGTAAGAAAATAGGCTTTTTCCAGTACCTGTTCAGAAGTTCACAATGCTTTTGGGCAATTGGTCTAAAAAGTGAATATAATAATGGGTCTGAATATGAATAATAAATGTTTCTGGTGCCTGTGAGAGTTTAACCCATTCAGCATCATTTAACCAATATATACAGCTGTCCTTTGGCTTTGAAGATTTGGAGAAGCAGTGTGGCTCAGTGGAAAGAGCACGGACTTTGGAGTCAGGGCTCATGAGTTCAAATCCCAGCTCTGCCACTTGTCAGCTGTGTGACTGTGGGCAAGTCGCTTAACTTCTCTGTGCCTCAGTTCCCTCATCTGTTAAATGGGGATTAAGACTGTGAGCCCCACGTGGGACAACCTGATTCCCCTATGTCTACCCCAGCGCTTAGAACAGTGCTCGGCACATAGTAAGCGCTTAACAAATACCAACATTATTAAGATGACATTCCTGATGCTGAAATGTTAACAATATGTGCAGGTGAGACCAAAAAAGCTGGATGCTGGACTGAAATCTCTTCTCCCATTATAGATATACTGTACACATCATAGAGGCAGATTACCCATTCCTATAATAGAAATAATCATACTCATAGCCATTCCATTTGAAAATAATGAAACGCTCACCTTAATCCGATAATCGTCACTTATATCACCCTCCATTCTTAGAATAACAACTCAATACCTTTAAAATTAGCTTCCTATATCCCTCTGCTACATCCCAGACAGCTACAGTTTTGTCATATGCTCCAGACACCAGAAGAGAAGCTGTAAAGCAAAATTAGAATTTCATGGGGTTAGGGGTTTTTGGGGGGTTGGGGGTGTTTGCTTTTCTCCTACTTAATAGACAAGTGATTTCAAGCTGCAATGAGTCAGTCTGGGCAAATGGTCTCTAATGACCTACTGCTATCAGTCACACTTTACTTAAAATGCTGAAAACCCGTTTCTGATTATTTTATGATTACTAAGCTAAATCAACCCGCTTTAATATGACAAGGGAGGACAAGACGGTGGGACTGAAAAGAAAACTACTGTCTTCGAAATCTGTTTTATATTAAACTGTAAATTTAGCTAAGAAGACTTGAAATTTAGGTTGGCTTTCTTGAAAACCTTGCCTAACTAGTTTGCCACTATCTCCTCCCACATGGATAAGTGCAGTGTTCTTTGCAGCAGCTAAGAATTAGTGGCTAAACGAATCGGGGATTCACCGTGACTTCTCCAGAAGCCTTCCTGTGATAAGCTTAATGTTTCTTGCCTTTTAACAAATGGAAGGAATTTCTTTCTGGCCCTGTGAAAATATCAAGTGCTCAGAAATTCCCATTTAGCTATTCTGACTCACTTCCTGAACTGTTCTTGGATTTCCAGCACTTCATTCCCAGAAGAAACACACCTTCATGTTTACCCCACTCAAAAAAAAATTAACAATGTTAGTTAAATCGCATATTTTCAACCCTACTTCTGATGACTTTTGGGACTTTACCTATCCCACTTTCAGTCAAGATTCATTTGAGAAAAAAAAAAGGAACAAACAACAACAAAAATCAATTGTGACACATACTCCAAGCCACCAAATAAGATGTAACTCTACCTAGAAAGCACAGTATTATTTTGGTTTTGTTACTCTGTGTAGGAGGCACTCTGTCTTCATATCAAAATATTTAGTTGAAACAATTGCATTCAATATTATTTGGTGATGTGAATATCCTTTTTAATTTTAAGAAGGTGTTCTCTGATAGAAAATAATTTGTCCAGATTTATATTACTAGTAATAGATTAACTGAAGAATAATGTATTTCTCATGAACAAATTTCCACAAGTGTAGTCATCACAAATGTGCCAAAGGATGGATTCATGGTCTATGACAATAACTTACTTCATTTTCATAGTATTCTTAAATTAATCTAAGTGCTATCTTTGAATATTTTAAATTAACATATTCATTTATAGACTATGGCAAAATACTGTGGTTTTATTTCCACAGATATTGGCAAATACAACAAGGAAAAACACCAAAATGAAAACTAACTATTTATTCAAAATGCCTATCCATTATTCCCATATTTTCTCAACCTGATAAGACACATATAAGCAAGGATAAATATGTTTCATCTTTTGCTTCCTGCTTTTTTTCCCATGTGGCTCAGCAAAGAAGAATGGTGTTGATTTATAGCCTTATATTCTTTCAAACTCATCCTCACTTGCTATACCTCTGCCCAGCAACAGTATTACTCCATTCTTATTGACTTACATGGCCACTGCCTGCCACCAGCTGTTTCACACTTAACTCTGTCCTCAAAGATCCTGTCCCTCCCCTTCCCCAACCTTTGCCTCAGAGACCTTGCCACCAATTTCATCAAAAAAAATGAAACCAGGGGCAATCTCCCTAAAATCTCCCCTTCACCTCTCCAGCCCCACCCACCTCCTGCCCCATCCTTCTCAGAAGTAGCACAAGAGACTTCCCACAGCCTCTTAAAATCTTTCCCCCCTCCACCTGTGCTTCCGACCCCATCGCTTCATACCTTATTGAAACCCTTACCCCTTCCTTTCTTCCTTCCCTGGTCATCATCTTCAAGCTCTCACTTTGCAATGGCTCCTTCCCCAGTCGTTTCAAACATGTCCACTGAATCCCCTATCTTAAATAAAACTCTCCCATAATTCCATGGTAAGCTTCAGTTATCACTCCATCTCCCTATCATTCCTTTCCAAACTCCTTGAGTGATATATTTACCCATGCTGCCTCCACATATATATATATATATATCAGTTGTATTTATTAATTGCTTACTTAATATATATATTCATTCATTCAATAGTATTTATTGAGCGCTTACTATGTGCAGAGCACTGTACTAAGCACTTGGAATGTACAAATCAGTAACAGATAGAGACAGTCCCTGCCCTTTGACAGGCTTACAGTCTAATATATATATATATATATATATATATATATATATATATATATATATATCAGTTGTATTTATTAAGGGCTTACTTAATATATATGTATAGATATATATATATCTTAGTTGTATTCATTAAGTTGTATTTATTAAGTGCTTACTGTGTGCAGAGCACTGTACTAAGTGCTTGGGAGAGCATGGCTTAGTGGAGAGAGCATGGGCCTGGGAATCAGAAGGACATGGTTCTAATCCCGGGTTTACCACTTGTCTGCTGTGTAACTTGGGAAAGTCACTTAACTTGTCTGTGCCTCAGTTACCTCATATGTAATATGGGGGTAAAGAGTGTGAGCCCCCTGTGGGACACGGACTGTCCAACCTGATGAACTTATATCTACCCCAGTGCTTAGAACAGTGCTTGGCACATAATAAGCACTTTACAAGTACCATAATTATTATAACACTTCTCCAATTTTCTCCCTGATCCCCTACAATCTGCCTTCCACCCTCTCCACTCCACAAAATTATCCTAAGGTCCCCAACTAAATATTTGTCCTTTTTGCCAATCCCATTGGCATCCATTCCATCTCAATCTTCCTTGACCACTCAGCGACCTTTAAACACTGTGGACCAACCACCGTGCCCCTCTGGAAACGCTATCTGACCTTGGGTTCACTAAAATTGTCGTCTCCTGGTGATTCTCCTATCTCTCCGGCTGCTTCTTCTCAGTGTCTTTTGCCTGCTCCTTCTCTACCTCCCATTCTGTCTGTAACTGTGGGAGTCCCTCAAAAGGCTCAGTTCTGGGTCCCCTTCTGATCTCCATCTACACCCACTCTAAGAGAATTCTCTAAGGGAAGCAGTGTGGTCTTCTGAGAAGAGCACCAGCTTGGAATTCAGAGGACCTGACTCTAAACCCAGCTCCACCACCTGTCTGCCATGTGATCTTGGGCAAGTCACTTCACTTTTCTGTGCCTCATTTACCTCATCTGTAAAATCCCCCTCCCTCTGTCTTACACTGATAGTCCCACGTGGGATAGGTGTCCATCCAACCTGACTACCTTGTATTTATCCTATTGCTTAGAACAGTGCTCCCATTGCTTAGAACAGTGCTCGACGCATATTAAGTGCTTAACGAATACCGTAAGTATTATTACTGTTTGCTCCCAAAGCTTCAACTACCAATTCTACATGGGTAATTCCTAGATCTACCTCTCCAGTCTAGACCTGTCTCCTCTCTATTGTCTTGTATTTCCTCCTGCCTTCAAGACACCTCTACTTGGATACCCTGCTAAGCTCTAATGGCATCCTCCTTTTTGCTGGGTGGAAAATACAGTACATACTCCAAAACCAATTTATTTGAGCTCCACCCAGAGCAATCCAGAATGTAAATCATTTATAAAAACGGAGTTCATTTATTTGAATGTGACTCCAGTGTCCGATTTGACTTTTTTTCCGCTTATTTTCTTGATTTTATATGACATTTATTCCCAAAGCACTTTCACATTACTCAATTCATTTTGTATCCTCATAATGCTTAACATACAAATAACTCACCATCTTGGGAAAAAAGGCAGGAACTAATTGAACCTTCATGACCCCGCATCAAGCTAATACAAGCTCCATGATGGCGAAATTCCCCTGTTTTGACATCCCATATTTTTAAGGTTTTGTCCCAAGATGCTGTGCACAAAAAATGTCCACTGAAGGTAAAACAGCAATCTGAGATGATGTTGGAATGTGCTCTAAAACATGGGAAAAAAACATAATCATAATGACTAGGTGCAATATTGTTAAAGATTTGCTATTTATAGCCGTATATATTTCCAGCTGCATTTTTCATATATGCTATTAAACATAACCAAGGACCTTCAACTACTATTGACTGGAGAAATATTTCACCAAAGATAGAGTGAATGAGAACTGTATTTGCTATAAATCAGCATCTGGCTTTGTCTTTATTTCTTAAGACTGTGGGGATTATTGGAAAAACATAAACTGGGTCAAAAGAAATGATTACTCATCTCTTTAATAAAATTCATTTTTGAAAACAGTGACGGCCCTCTGGCAAAAACTTAAAAGTTTCAGGACCTGGCAGGATTTGAACAACTCTTGCCATCTGTATTGGGCAATGGATTACAAAAATCACAGCAGGAGACAATGTTGTATTCATTGTGCTTGAAAAGTAAGATTATCAAAATGCTTCAGGACTGAGTTGCCCTTCCTACTATACATTCCCAAATCTTTTATTATATGAAAAGTATATGAAATTGTAGGAAGAATGCATTGTGGTAAGAATTTCACTAAAGAGTCTATGTTTAATCCTTTCAAATATAAACAATTGGGTAAATTAGGCATTTTAAGAGGCTATTTAGAATTTATTTTCATATTTTTATCTACTTTTTAACAAACTGGCTTCTAATTGGGATAGTACTTTGCTGGTGATAAGCTTTCTTGCAAAAAAAAAAAATTCTCATTCCCAATAGATTATTCTTCAATTTTTTTAAATGGGCTTATTGTCTGTGATTGTTATTTCACTATAATTACCATCATCTTTGCAATATGATAGGGATAATTATCTGGAACTTGAAGAGAAGCAGCATGGAGGAGATGCTTGGAGGAGCAGCATGGTCTAGTGGAAAGTGCACAGGACTGGGCATCGGGAGACCTGGGTTCCAATCTCAGCTCCAGCCCTTGCCTGAGACCTTGGGAAAATCTCTGTGCCTCAGTTTCCTCATCTGTAAAGTGGATATTAAAAACCTTTTCTTTCCAACCTAGAGAGTGAGACCTATCTGGGACTGTGTCTGACCTGCTTGTAATGTATGTAAACCAGCCCTTCACACACAGTATGTGCTGAATGAGTACCATCAGTGATCATTATTGTATTACTCAAAGAAAAAATTTACTTCTCTTCAAATTAGAAAAGAGTTACTAGGCTCCACTGCAGCTACACCATGGTCCTATTCTCCCCTCTGAGATTCTATGGACCCTGCAAAGTGATTTCAAGGCTAGCCTCAGGAAGGGAGTGGCAAGGGGGCAGCCATTTGGTGATAGTGATTATAACTTTGAAAGCACCTCTAGTCAGACGCAGCACTTTTTTATGGCATTTGGTAAAGACTTATTATATGCCAGGCACTGTACTAAGCGTTGGGGAAGATTCTAGCTAGTCAGGTAGGAAACAGTCCCTGTCCCACATAGTGCTCACATTCTTTATCTCCATTTTACAGATAAGGTAACTGAGACTGGAGAAGCTAAATGACTTGCCCAAGTTCACAATGCACACATGTGGTGGAGCTGAGATTAGAACCCGGGTACTTCGGACTACCAGATCTGTGCTACTTCCCCACTTGTGTCAACTAGGACGTAGGAGAGGAACACAATGGCTCTGTAACTGTACTGGTGGGGTGGGAACAGGAGTTCCCTCAGAGAAATACTCTGGATTCAGGTAATAGTAGTAGTAATACTATTTATTAAGCTCTGACTGGGTGCTGAGCACTGTACTAACCACTGGGAAAGAATACATTCAAACAAACTTCCTTTTGACTTAATATATATGTTCACAGTGTGCACGTGCAGCACAACATAATATATAGCTGTCCTCTGGATTCAAAGAACATGCGGTTGGTGAAATTTACCTACGGGAGGGTGTGTAACTAAACAGGTCATTGCAGGATCCACAGTCAGGGCCCCACTGTGTACACAAAAAGTCTGTCCCCTTTTTGGTGTCATGTTTTTAGCATTTGCCTGCTGTTGTGGCTTTTGCCTCATCTCTCAACCCTAACAAAACTTCAGCTCAAAGAGAGCCACTCCTTTCCTGGTGACAGATACACTCCCAAACAGTGGGTTGCTGAGACTATTTGACATCATAGACCTGTCACAATGTGTTTTTTGGTTCTGTTGAAGGCAATGGGGCTATCCTCTAACTCCAGGGAGGGAAACTTGTGGAAGGAAACTTCAGTAAGTTGGCACCAGTATTCTCAATAGTATATCCCCTCAACCACCCATATTTTTATAGTATTTTTTAATCACTTACTATGTGTCAGGCACTGTACTAAGCGCTGGGGTGGATGCAAGCAAAATGGGGTGGACACAGTCCCTGTCCCACATAGGGCTCACAGTCTCAATCCTCATTTTACAGATGAGGCAACTGAGGCACAGAGAGGTGAAGTTACTTGCCCAGGGTCACGCAGCTATGTGGCAGAGCCGGGATTAGAACCCATGAGCTTCTGACTCCCAGACCCATGCTCTATCCACTATGCCATGCTACTTCTCTAATCGGATTGGACACGATCCCTGTCCCATGTAGGGCTCACGGTCTTAATCCCCATTTTACAGATGAGGTAACTGAGGCACAGAGAATTTAGGTGACTTCTCTGTGTCTCTGCAAAATGGAAATATCTTTTTGCCCTTCTTCTTAGACCGTGAGCCCCATGTGGGAGAGGGACGGGTTCTGATTTGTATCTGCTACGGAGCTTTGCACATAGCAAGCACTTGACAAATATCAATAAATGACATTTTTGAGCACTTACTGTGTGATTGATTGACTAACCAATTGCTCACCAGTAGATTACAGAGAGGGGGACTTGTCAGAATCACCTGTTACCCCAAAGCAGCTCCTTCTTATGCACCCCTAGGCCACCCACTCTTTACATTCTGCAAACTGCCTATTTGTTAGAGGCAATGCCACTTTACACGCATGAAGTGGGCATCAGCATATATAAAGGTGTTTTTGCATCCCATGATAGCCACTTTCACCTCACACGGAGGAGAGTAAGGCTTTTCCCACTCATATTCTCTCTTCTCTTTCCATTAAGAGAAGATGACAGGCCTGGGAGACAGTTGACCTGGGTTCTAATCCTAGTCCTGCCAATTGCCTACAGTGTGACCTTGGGTAAGTAGCTTAACTTCTCTGAACCTCAAGTTCCTCATCTGTAAAATGGGGATTCAATATTTGTCATTTCCTCTCCCAGGGACTGTGTCCAATCTATCTTGTATCTAGAGAAGCAGTGTGGCTCACTGGAAAGAGCCCGGGCTTGGGAGTCATAGGTTATGGGTTCGAATCCCGGCTCTGCCACTTGTCAGCTGTGTGACTGTGGGCGAGTCACTTAACTTCTCTATGCCTCAGTTACCTCATCTGTAAAATGAGGATTAACTGTGAGCCTCACATGGGACAACCTGATTACCCTGTATCTACCCCAGCGCTTAGAACAGTGCTCTGCACATAGTAAGCGCTTAACAAATACCAACATTATTACCCCAGCACTTAGCACAGTATTTAGCACATAGTAAGGGCTTAACAAATATCACAGTTATTACTATTGTAAATCCCCATACAGCATCTAGTATACAGTAGCAGCATCAGTATCGGAAGTGATTCAGTTTTTTCAGGGACATAATTTTCCATAAAGTTGAGGTCTGCACCAGGCAAGTTTAAGAAGAGGTTAAAAAAAATTACACAATCCATGGACCTCCTAACGGCCCCAGTGATGTCTACCTCTTAATCAATTAACAATAGGAGGGTTTGACAAAGGTACAATTTATCACAGTAAAGCCATGGGTTGAGCTGGGGCAAAGCGGGTACTTGCCATAATAGTGGACCCTGGTTTGGGCTTCTTGATTTGTCCAGGAGTCTCCCTGACTAGAAGGTTCTGTTTTATGGCAAACAGTACACCTGGGCTGCTCCTTGCCTAGCCACCATCTTGTCATCCTGGTTACAACTCCCATAAGCCTCCCCTCTCCTCCTTGTCCGCTTCCTTCCTTCACCAACTTCCTCCCTCTTCCCTCCCCAGCAACGCCTATCAGACCAAAAGCAAGTTTGGAAGATGGGGCCATGGAAGAGGAAAGATTTGACATGCTGTCAGTCATGTGAAATGAGCTGTTGACAAACACAGACAAAAGTGGGATTAGTGGCATGTGGCTCTAAGCAATATTAGTTCTTTTTGAGCTGCATAACCTTCACTAAAGTTGCACTGGTACACTTCGTAGACTGAGTCTAATTAATAATAATAATAATGTTGGTATTTGTTAAGTGCTTACTTTGTGCCAAGCACTGTTCTAAGCGCTGGGGTAGATACAGGATAATCAGGTTGTCCCACGTGAGGCTCACAGTTAATCCCCATTTTACAGCTGAGGTAACTGAGGCACAGAGAAGTTAAGTGACTTGCCCACAGTCACACAGCTGCCAAGTGGCAGAGCTGGGATTCAAACTCATGACCTCTGACTCCCAAACTCGTGCTCTTTCCACTGAGCCATGCTCATCTGTGTATTATTTACCAGCACTTAGTAGAGTGCTCTGCACACAGTAAGCATTTAATAAATACTATTACTCTACTTGGTGCTTAATGTGATGCTTTCCCTAGGCAGAATTCAAACAAAAACCAAATTTCTGAGAATTTCTGCTGTCTGCATCAGTTAACCTACTTCACCTCAGAGAAGAAGCATTGCCTAGTGGCAAGAGCACGGGCTTGGGAGTAAATGAATGTGGGGCTCTAAAGCCGGTTCCACCTCCTGTCTGCTGCATGACTTCGGGCAAGTCGCTTGACTTCTCTATGCCTCAGTTACCTCATCTGTAAAATGGAAATTAAGACTGTTAGCCCCATGTGGGCCAGGGACTGTGTCCAATCTGATTACTGTGTATCCACCCCAGCGCTTAGAAGAGTGTGTGGCACATAGTAAGCACTTAATGAATACCATAATTAAGATTGTTATGAGTTAGCTGCTGCCACTGACAAATACTGTGATTTCATCTTACTTGCTTTGGGGATATTTGGTGTGGAAATGATTACCGACATAGAGTGTATTGCCTCATTTGATGAAATTCTTATTCATTGCCCTCTTTTTCCCTGCATCAATTTCTATTTCAGATGCATCAGTATTTCTTACTCCTGAATCGTGAGAAGTGTCGTTCGTGCTGTTATATCCCAGATCTTTATCGTTCTATCAGATGAGACTGAAGCCACCCGCTGACTGTCAGGATCAAAACAACATCCAGTCACTGGCCTTTTATGATGATCTAAGATAAAGAATAATGATAGATTCCAAAAAATAATTGATTTTTCCAACATTTCTAACTTTCTTTTGTGAGTTTATTTACATGAATGGTGAATAGAGCATTAGTGAATTAGATATAGGAAGTCATCAGACTTATGTCACAGGTGTACCCTGAAAACTGCATCCTAAGTCGAAATGTTGCAGGCCAGGACCAATTTACTCCTAAAAATGATGCTAGGATGGGAGGATTGGTTCCAGAACCATAGTAAGATACTCTATTCTTACCCCAAATGCATCTGTTTATTTTTATATTGTACTCTCCCAAGCGCTTAGTACAATGCTATGCACACTGTAAGCGCTCAATAAATACGATTGACTGACAAAGATACACTGGATTGTGCACTTGATCGATTATAGATAAGTAATACATTACATTATCATTTGTATTGAGTGAGAGAGGTTCCATTCTAAGAGGAGCTGTCTTGAAATTCAATACGAATAAAATGGACATGTTGACCTTTCACTGGAGATCAGACAACTCCCTCAACTCTCCAACTCCACTCCCCACACTTTCTTTAAACTTTCTCCTCCATCTTCGACCACCCCGACAACAAATCGCCATTTCACAAATTGCTTCCTCATATCTCCACGGTTCCCAAGGGCCTCCCTTCCTGCCACCTGCTAGCACCATAAATGAGACTAGTGTTGTGAAGTTCAAACCAATGTGTTGTAGAGCTGAAACAGGATTTAGATTTAGAAATATTCTAAGTGCCATTTGCCTTACCTCAAAATGTCTGTCACGGTCTGCTTTTGCTGAACTGTATTCACTTGCATAATTTTTTTGCATAACCCAAAAACAGTGCCTGCCCCAACTCAATAGTTTCTTCAGTTGTCTAAATATATTTATATCCATGCTAGATCGCCAAATCATATTCGAACTGTTTTTACCAACCCACTTTTTTCTTCAGTTTTCTTAAGCCTTTGAAACCCTTCCTCTCTCCAGCAACTTTTCTCCTCAGCATCTTATTAATGATGATATTTATTAAATGCTGACTATATGGCAACCAATATGTGAAGCACTGGGTAGGTACGGAATAATCAGATCGGACACAATCCTATCCCACCAGGCTCACTGCATTTTATCCTTATTTTACAGATCAGGAAATTGAGGCCCAGAGGAGTTAAGTGATTTGCACAAGGCCATACAGCAGGCAGATGACAGAGTCAGACACTGTTTATTTTTGCATTGTACTTTCCCAAGAGCTTAGTACAGTGCCCTGCACACGGTAAGTGCTCAATAAATACGATTGAATGAATGACTAGAATCTGGGTCCCTGTCCTGGGCTCTTTCCACTAAGCCAATCCTTCGTCTTTCTTTCCAATCTTCCCCCCTCTTCTGTGCCCTGTTGTGACCAGCTGATTAGAGGAAAACAGAGTAAGTACAAGTACGGTTTGACTATTGTTCAGTAGTGCCAAAGCGGTAGCTGAACTTGGTGGAGGAGAAACAAACTCTGAATTTCTGAGGAAGATGAGATTGGGGTTGCAATTCCTGGTCAATACTGGGATCCCCAGCATTAGGGATTTATGGCAGGCATGAATTTAGGGAAGTAACTGGGGTCTGAGAATTTAGTTTTCCAATTGAATTCAGTTTGGGGATGGCATAGGGAGTGGCAACATCAAGGGAGAGGTTCCTGGATGGCAGGAAGGGTGTTTGGGGCTGTGGGGATGCCAAGGCAGGGAAGACAATTAGGAAGAGGAGCAAATAAAGTTCCATGGTTTGGGAGTGGATGTAGCTTCAGGGTTCAGTGGTCAGATCATTTTGGCTCCCCTTATTTTCAGGGCCCGATCATTTGCCTCCATGCTTTTCAGTGCATAACCCGTTCACCTGTTCGTGTGAAAGAGTTTCATTTCCTTTTCGTTCCTTTTTTTGCGCCTTCACCACACGGCTTCACGTCAAACTAACTGTGACTGCACCAGCTGTCAAGGGCACTTTTTAGGGTACACAATTTAGGCTTTTCTTCCTATAAACATAATTACGTTTTAATTGCCAAAACATCTATTTTCAAAATAGATTGGGGTAATTTCAGGCTATGTTACATTTCTATTTTATAGTTTATATTCCAGGAGGAAAATTAAAGCTACCCTGAAATCACTACTTGGGACACAGAATGAAATGGAAATGAAGACTCAGCCCTCCTTCTCTAAGAGGTAATGTAAAAGCCATGTAGGATAGCGAGTGCCGAAAGGTTGGGCCCAGCCTGGCCGAAGACAAACGCCATGAGTGTGGATCCCCTATGCAGTCTGAACTAGAACTCAGGCAGCTGTGGCTACTGGGGCTTCATTCATTCAATCATATTTTTTGAGTGCTTACTGTGTGCAAAGCACTGTACTAAGTGCTTGGGAGAACGCTTGGGAGAGTACAATATAATGACAAACAGACACATTCCCTGCCCACAACAGGCTACCAGTCTAGGGACAAACTTCTCACAAGCTCAGTGGGATTGACCGTGCAAGTGGGGACCCAAACTGGAGAGTGTACAGACCTCTCTGGTGGGCCCTGATTCTGACCTGCATTTGGTTTAATACAGTATTCTGCATACAGTAAGCACTCAATAAATACCATTGATTGATTGATTGCCACTCTGTCCCAACTCAGTCTAACAGTCAAGCTGGGCCAACACCATCAATCCAGGTAGAACATTAAACGGAGCTCAGTTAAAGATGTTGAATTTTGATCTTACTCCAGTCCCTAGGACAGAAGAAGCAGATTGGCCTAATAGATAGAGCAGAGGACCTGAGTTCTAATCCCAGCTCCTCCACTTACCTGTTGTGTGACCTTGAGCAGGTCACTTAACTTTTCCATGTTTTAATTACCTCATCCATAAAATGGTGATTAGGACTGTGAGCCCTATATGGGACAGGGACTGCATCCAACCTGATTAGCCTGCGCTTAGCACTGTGTCTGGCACATAGTAAGTGCTTAACAAATACCATTTAAAAAAAAACTTGGATAATGTATCAGTCCTCAGGCAAATTAAGTAAGAAACGTTAAACTTATTTCTGGAGAATCAGATGTAACATTCAATTTCTTACTTCTATTGATTAATAACCTAACCTTTTAATGATGCTAAGTTTAGCTTTCCTTATACACACGCTAATAGAGTTTCGGTATATTCAGCAATCAAAAATCACTATTAATCCAGTGATAAGATATAATTACAATGAATAATTGAACAAAACACCTTTTTAAAGTGCTCACCTCTGACATATTTGATATTTATGCCACTTTCGGCTTCAGTGACACAGATTGCATTTTCTACATCCAAACCGGATACCACATATTTACCATCAGGAGAAATTCTACAGGAAAGTATAATGTTTTCATGGCTGAGGGACCACTGAAAAAGAATAAGGATTATAAGTCATTCTTCTAGATTCAAAGTCTCTTGTCAGGTCCCCTACCATAATTAAGGAACAGATTTTTGAGGTGAAACTGCACCTTTTCACTGGGCCTTTAAAGACTTAGGTAGAAAAAATGAGGTGGGTGCTGATGGCTTTAGTGTTACTCTTCAGTTGTACTACCATATTGAATATGCATTTGATGGTGCTAAAGAAATTTCGCATTTGAGAATGACACAAGTCAATCAATCATATTTCTTGAGTACTTACTGTGTGCAGAGGACTGTACTAAGCACTTGGGAGAGTACGATATAACAGAGTTGGTAGACAAAATGAGCTTACGGTCTAGAAGGGGAGACACATTAATATAAATAAATTATAGATATGTACATAAGTGTTTGGGGGCTGAGGGAGAGGTCAGCAAAGGGAGCAAATCAGGCTGATGCAAAAGTGAGTGGGAGAAGAGGAAATGGGGATTTAGGGAAGGCCTCTTGGAGGAGATGTGCCTTCAAAAAGGCTTTGAAGGTGGGGAGAGTAATTGCCTGTCAGATATGAAAAGGGAGAGTGTTCCAGGCTAGAGGCAAGATGTGGGCAAGAGGTCAGTGGCAAGATGGACAAGATCAAGGTACAGGGAGTAGGTGGACACCAAAGAGGGAAGTGTACAGGATGGGTTGTAGTAGAAGAGCAGCAAGGTGAGGTAGGAGGGGGCAAGGTGACTGAGTGCTTTAAAGCTGACGGTAAGGAGTTGCTGTTCGATGTGGAGGTCGATGGGCAACCACTGGAGGTTCTTGAGGAGTGGGGAAACATGGACTGGATGTTTTTGTAGAAAAACGATCTGGGCAGCAGAGTGAAGTATGGACTGGAGTAGGGAAAGACAGGAGGTGGGGAGGTCAGCAAGCTGATACAGGAATCAAGACAGGATAGAATAAGTGCTTGAATTTACCATGCTAGCAGTTTGGATGGAAAGGAAAAGGACGATTTTAGCGATGTTGTGAAGTTTGCACTGACAGGATTTAGTGACAGACTGAATAAGTGGGTTGAATGAGAAAGATGAGTCAAGGATAACGTCAAGGTTACAAGCCTGTGAGACAGTAAGGATGGTGGTGCTGTCTACTTAAGATACTGTTTGTTCATTCTCAAAGAGAAGGACATATCTAAACTCAAATATATTCCTTTTTCAAAATTTAAATGGAAAAACACTTTTCTCTGTGGTCTTGGACCCCACCGCCTCAGAGTGTTGCCACTTAAAATGGCAGCCAAGACTTTACCCTCTGTAGAAGCATCCGAAACACTGATTTTTTGGGAGTGGGAAAGAAGAGGGGAAAGGGCTTATTTTGTTGTTTAAAAATAAGTTAATATAGTAATATTAGTAATAATTAGTAATATAATAGTAATAATAGTAATAATAATTAAAAGGTATCTCTTTGGGAAATTACTCTCATTTAAATGCAGTGGCTAATTTTATTTGGTTCCGGCTGTTAGAGTTAGGTCACCAGTTAGGTCGCTGATCTCTCTAGACTGTAAATTCACTGTGGGCAGGGAACACATCTACCAACTCTGTTGTACTCTCCCAAGCACTTAGTATGGTGCTCTGCATGTAAAAAGCATTCAATCAATACCACTGATTGATTAGAGAAATGCCATTCTGTTTTTTTTTTTTGCCTTCTTTTTTTTCAAAGCTTAGTTGTTTCTAAAGAAAAACTTCTATTTTCCATCTACACCTACTCCCTTGTAGAACTCATCTGCTCCCATAGTTTCAGCTACCATCTCTATGCAGATGATTCTCAAACCTACAGCTCCAGCCTTGACCTCTCCTTCCCTGCAATCTCACATTTCCCCCTCTCTTCAGGACATCTCTAGCTGATGTCCCACTGACACCTCAAACTCAACCCGTCCAAAACTGAACTCCTTATCTTCCCACATAAACCCTGACCTCCCTCTGTTCTTCCCATCACTGTAGACTATACCACTATCCTATCTCACAGGCTTGTACATTTGGCATTGTTCTTGACTCATCTCATTCAACCCACGTAGTCAAGCAATCTGTCACCAAACCCTCTCAGTTCTACCTTCAAAACATTGATAAAGTCCACCCTTTCCTCTCCATCCAAACTACCACACTAATCCAAGCATTTATTCATCTCGATACTACATCTCCATCCTGCCTCTCCCCACTCCAGTCTATACTCCACTCTGTTGCACAGATCATTTTTCAACAAAAATATTCAGTCCATTTTTTTATGGTATTTAAGCACTTACTACGTGCCAGGCACTGTACTAAATATGGTGCTCATAGTCTTAGTCCTTGTTTTAGAGACGAGGTAACTGAGGCATGGAGAAGTTAAGTGACTTGCCCAACGTCACACAGCAGATAAGTGTTGGAAGCAGAATTAGAATCCAGGTCCTTCTGACTCCCAGGCCCATGCTTTCTCCACTAGGCCATGTTGCTTCTCATGTCTCCCTATCTCCCCACTCCTTAAGAATCTCCAATGGCTGCCCATCCACCCAGACATCAAACAGAAACTGCTCACTCGTTGGCTTTAAAAACACTCAATCACCTTTCCCCATCCTACCCCACCTCACTGATCTCTTACAATAGCCCAGCCTGCACAGTGAGTCCTCTAACACCAGCTTTCTCACTCTGCCCTGATCTTGTCTCTGTCTCGCCACCCTTTCCCATCTCTTCCCCCTAACCTGGAACTCCCTTCCCCTCCATGTATGCCACACCATCACTCTCTCCACTTTCAAAGTATTAAGTCACATCTCCTCCTAGAGACCTTCCCCGATTAAGCCTTCTTTTCCCCGGCTTGCTCTCCCTTCTGCCTGGTCTATGCACTTGGATCTGTGACCTTTGGACATTTGATATTCACCCCACCCCCAACCTCACCACATGTACGTACATATCTTTAAACCACATATTATAAATTTCTTATTTACTTATATTAATGTCTTTCTCCCCCGTAGACTGTAAGCTTGTTATCCTCTAAGTCTTTTGTACTGTACTCTCCCCAGCACTTAGTACAGTGCTCTGCACATAGTAAGTGCTCAATAAATGCCATTGATTGATTGAGGGTGATGTGTTCCCTTTCTCTCCACCCTGGGCTATCCCAGAAGTAGAGCCTGCTGGGGTAATTGCTCTGGGCCCCACCTGCTAAAGGGTCTTGCGCACAAAGAGATCCTGTTATTCCCAAGCCCTGCTCGACAGACTGGGACTGACCAGAGTCCCACTTTTGGAGAGGAAGGAAGTAGGCAGTGGAAGACAGTACCAAGAGGGAGACTTAAGGCATGACTGCAAGGGCATAACTAGAGAAACAATGTGATATAATGAAAAGAGCCTAGGATTGAGAGTCAGGGGACCTGGGTTCTAATCCCACTGGTCCCTGAGTCAGAGGCCCTGGGAAAGCCACTTGATTTCTCTGGGCCTCAGTAAAAGGGGGATAAAATACCTGTTCTCCCTCCTACTTAGACTGTGGGACAGGGACTATGTCTAACCTCTCTTGTACCTTCCTGTGCACTTAGTACAGTGTTTAGCACATAGTAGGCACTTAATAAATACCATTATAATCACCATTATTACCTTCTCTTCTTGAAACCACCCACTTTGATAGAGCACCACACTTCCCTAGTGTGCTCCTCCCTCCACCCTCAAAACGAGAAAGTTCTCAGTTAAAACATGATCTAAAGCTGAGCAACCGTTGCAGCTCTGTGAATGAATTGTGTCTCCTTTCCTATATGCAGGAAATGAGTTTCAAAGATGCAAATTGCCTCCCCAAATTTAATGAATGCATATCTCAGCATTCTCCCTCCACTACTCTCTCTCTCTCAGAGTGACATTTAACTGAAGGGAAATGCAAATGCCTTTAGGCCAACTGATGAAATCCTTTTAACACTATATATGTATATCTGCCCTTTAGGTCTGAAGATAAGGTTACTGATGGTGAGGGTTTAATCAGTGTGTGGCTGAAGTGAGTTTAGTAAACTCATAATCCATGGCCTATTCAGTGCTGAAAGTAAACGGGAATTGGCTAGAACTCAGGTCTGGTGAAAGGGCAAAGTCCGGATGGCCATCCTGGGATGGAGGTGGTAGCGGGGGTGGTGTTTCTTAAGGACGATGAGGGACTAGAGCACCCACCTACTGGGTTCTCTGATACCCAGGCCCCCATTCCGGTCACTGTGGACTCCTGGTCACCAGCAGCCGCAACCCTGCCTCGCCCATTTCACTCCACCCATAGGACCTGGACTGCAGTCGGATGCCTCCTTCAGCACCCGCTGCCTGGTTACCCACTGGGGTGTGCCATCGAGCAAGTGCCACCCATCGAACAGAAAGACCTCACCACCAGCTTTAAGGCATTCGATCAGCTCTCTCCCTCCTATCTATCCTCGCTCCTCTCCCCTATAACCCAGTCCACATGTTTCGCTCCTCTAACTCCAACCTTCTCACTTTGCCTTGCTCTCCTCTCTCTCGTCATCGATATCAATGGTATCTATTGAATGTTACTGTGTGCAGAGCACTATGTTAAGTGCTTGGGAGGGTACAGTGCAACAGAGTTGGTAGATACTTTCCCTGCTTAAAACGATCGTACTGTCTAGAGATGAGCTTAGAGTCTTCAGGCTGTCGAGAGCCCCGCCCGGGGATTGCTCCCCAATGATATCAGAGTCACTCTCGCTCACCGCAGAGGGGAGCCTAGAGACGTTGACCCCTTGCTCACATCCTCCTTCCTACCCAGAACTCCCTCCCACTTCATATCCAACAGGCCACCACTCTTCCCATCTTCAAAGCTCTTACTAAAATCATATCTTCTCCGAAAAGTCTTCCCTGACTAACCTCTCACCTCCCCACCCTATTCTCCCTCTCATGTCATCTACGCACTTAAGCCTGCAACCCCCTAAGCACTTTGATATTCACCTCACCCTCACAGCACTTATATAGCTCCTATCCTTAAACTCTGCTGTTTACCTTTCTTGCAACTGATTTTCCTGTCTGTCCTCACCACTGGATTGTAAATTCTTTGAGGGCTGGGATCAGGTCTACCAACTCTACCGTACTGCATTCTCCAAACACACCATTGATTGATTGATTGAGAAGAGCACACACTTCAAACGTGGTACAGGCTGAACAGCCCCTTTCTTTCCCTGCAAAGACTGAGCAAAGGAGTTGTCATGCCTGAGCAGAGAAGGAATGATTAGAGGTTAATCTGAACAAGCATTAAAGGAGATGGGAGAAGGAATTTGTAATCCCCTTCCCAAAGTTGGGGTCAGAATGGAGTACCCCTAAACTTGACTCAAACTATTAATCAATAGAATGAATAATCGTATTTGATTGAGTTGGGGAATAGTGGGTGAAGAGTCAGTCAATGGTATTTGTTGAGTGCTTACTTTGTGGAGAGTACTGTACTAAGCAGACATATATATGTATATGTATAATGGGGAGAGCTGGTGTGCAGAGCTCCGTACTACTAATAATAATAACAATGTTGGTATTTGTTAAGCGCTTACTATGTGCCGAGCACTATTCTAAGCGCTGGGGTAGATATAGGGTAATCAGGTTGTCCCCTGTGGGGCTCACAGTCTTCATCCCCATTTTACAGATGAGGGAACTGAGGCCCAGTGAAGAGACTTGCCCACAGTCACACAGCTAACAGGTGGTGGAGTCGGAATTAGAACTCACGACCTCTGACTCCCAAGCCCGGGCTGTTTCCACTGAGCCACGCTGCTTCTCTGATAGTAGCAGATAACATATAATGAGGAGAGCTGGTGGACAGATTTCAAGCCAAGTGTGAGATTTTGCTTAATGTAGAGGGACACAGGAAGTCGATGGTGAGGTGTGAAGAGAAACCCACTTCACAGCACTACGGGGTCAACACCTTTAGCTTTTCACCCCCACAGTTTTGGGGGCAGGGTATAGCTGTAGTTTGCCCACTCCATCTCTTGGGGCCAGAACAGTGGGGTGGTGTAGATAGAGGTGGAGCCAAGATGGTGGTTCCCCCTCTTGACCTGCTGGCACTGGAACTGTTCTAAGTGCTGGGGTGGAAACATGCTAATCAGAATGGACACAGTCCATGTCCCATTTGGGGCTCAAGGTTTTAATCCCCGCTTTCCAGATGAGGCAACCAAGGCACAGAGAGTGAAGTGACTTGTCCAAGGTCACACAGCAGACAAATGGCGGAGCTGGAATTAGAAACCAGGTCCTTCTGACTCGCAGGCCCATGCTCTATCCACTAGGGCACGCTGCTTTGCTTTAAACTGGCTGGCGGGAGAATTATAGCGAAGAGACTATGGACTATTAACCCCATGGCTCAAAGGGGCTGGTATTCCCTAGCCTTCTCAAAACCTAACTCACTTGCCAGTTTATAATCAAACCTCTGACTGGAGGATTTGGAATCACTCAGCTCTCATCCAAAGACAGCTTGTGATCCAGCAGCCTAATCCTCAAAAAATATGATTGAGTGATTGATTACATAAGAACATTATTAGCCCTGAGCTCCCCAAATTGCAGTGCAGCATCACACCACAGAAAGGCACTTTCAAAATGCCTACCCTAGACTAGTTGGGAGGTATTATTATAAAAAAAAAAAACCTGTGGCATTTGTTCAGGGCTTACTATGTGCCAAGCATTGTGCTAGATGCTGAGCCCCTGGTGACTTGATTGACAGATGCTATCTCAGGCTTCTGTGCCTCACAGTCTAGGATACAGACCCCCTACCTCGTCTTCACTAGCTCCATTTAGCATTTTTAAAGATGTGACATAAAAATGCTACTGACAAGCATTAGCCACTCCTACTGATTTTTCTCAGTTGCAATTCCCAACAGTTGAATGAGACAGATTGCCTTGTCCATGGCTCTCCAGTGGAATAAGAGTAATTATGTGGATTATCTGAACAGTCTCTGGAGGGGGAAGATCAACATCAGAGAAACACAGTATCACTAGCCACTAATTCATGCTCATTTTGCTTTTAGAGGAAGTGTTCTGTCATTACTATGCTTCAAAATCTCCACATAAATGCTAATACGCAAAGAAGAAAATTTTAAATATCAATGCATACCAACATTTTTCCGGTTTCCACATCCCAAGCCTTTATTGTTTTGTCGTAGGATGATGTAATGACCCTGAAAATGAAATAAATTAACATGCTCATAACTAAAATATGTCCTTAATCCTTTGATGCTTTTTATAATTCAAGAGTAAATATTTTGCTTGGTTGGTCAGATTTCAAATCATGTTGTGACCTTTCGAAAGAGCATAACTCAGGAAGTCGTTTTTGTAGTTCCCCAAATGTAAATTTTTATGTAGAGCAGGAGCTTTCATTGTGATTCAATGTAATTCTTCTTCATTTCTTAATTATTACTAACTTTAGAAGAGGCTTAAAGCAATTACGGCATATTTGCCATTCTGAATGAGGCTTCCTGGTCCCTTCATTTTGCCATTTTTGGCTTGGGATGTTGCTGGGTAACCAACCACTGATGCTTCGATGCACAAACACAAAGGCTCATTACCCACAAAGCCATTCCATAAACTTTATGAGAAATGGGCAGGTTCCTGTTAAAAGAAGATTCACATAAATATTTCTCTCCCACAGTTTCTTCAAAATATTTGCACATTAAACAAGACCTTATATTCTCTGTCATAGAAAAAGCCATATTTCTCTCATCGTAATGACTTGCACGTCCAGTTTTGACTGTTTCAGTAGAGCTGTTGTTTGCCATTTTCTTCATATTTGCTCATTTGAAAACTTTTAAAAACATATTAGAAAAAAATTAATCTAAAAAGCAATAATGCCATTATCTGATCTTCCATCAATCTAAGTTACTTTGTAGTTATAGCCTTTTGGGATATAGTGTCTGTTCTAAAACAATTTTTGCCTATTTTTAAATTAGATTCTATACTTCACACAAAAATCATTCCATTTTCAGCTTCAATATGTATTTGTTTTACTGGCAGTGGTTTAAGAGATTTGCCTTAATTTTTTTTTTCCCTGTAAAGAAGCTAAATATACCTGATGCAGGAATGGCTCAATAGGGTAGTGATTTTTGCTGAAGCTTCCAGCTTGCTTTTTGTCATCTGAAATTATATCTAATCAGCGATATTGAGACTAAAACCCTTAGATACAACATACTCATCAGAAACAGCATACTCCAAACCTGGAATTATATCCGACACTTCCTCTATGAGTGCAAGACACTTTATAATAATGACGGTATATATTAGCACTTACTATGTGCTAATAACTGGGATAGATACGCTAATAACTGGGATAGATACAAGATAGTCATGGGGCTAACAATCTTTGAGGGAGGGAAAACAGGTGTTTTATCCACATTTTACTGGTGAGAAAACTGAAGCTCACAGAAGTTGAGTGATTTACCCAAGATCACAGAGCAGTCAAGTGTAGAGTCGGGAGTAAAACCCAGATCTCCAGACTCCCAAGCATGTGTTCTTTTCCACTCGATCATGCTTAAATCACTTAGGAATAAACCACAAGAAACATCTTTCCTTTAGAGGTGAGGAATTATAATAATAACAATAGTTTATTAAAATAATAAATGATGCACCATGCTTATTAATGTTATATAAGTATATTGTGCATTGTATAGTAATATTGTGTTTATAATTCGAATGTAATAGAAAAATAGTATTTATAATATAAACATAATAATAATTGAGATACTTGTTAAGCACTTACTATGTGCCCGGCACTGTTCTAAGTGCTGGGGAAGATAAAAGATAATTGGGTTGACAGAGTCCCTGTTCCACACAAGGCTCACAGTCTTAATCCCCATTTTATAGTTGAGGGAACTAAGGCACAGAGAAGTGAAGTGTTTTGCCCAAGGTCACAACAGCAGAAATATGACAAAGGAGGGATTAGAACTCAGATCCCTCTGACACCCATGCTCTATCCACCAGGCCACACAGAATGAATCAACTCTAAAGAAATATAGCCTCAAATCCGATAACAAGCCTAAAAACATAGAAGATGCCATCTTACAGTGAAATAGTGTTAGAAATTTTTCTCTTCCCATCCTGTTCATTTTTGATTGCAATAAATGCTTCTCCTCTAAATAAACTCCATAACACTTCTTCATTAAAGTACAGCCATTGCTTATTAAAATGGATTCATTTATAATAGTCAAATTAACTCTCCAGTTGGTTGCTTAAAGGCAATTTTATTTGTGTGAGTTCCAAGAATTCAATTAATTGAAAACTTTAGGACCGATTTCAATTAATCCAAGGGTGCGTGTGCATATATATATGCACACATAAATATATACATATATATATGTGTGTGTATATATACACATGTAAAAATATTTTTAAAGATAATTTGATACATAAGACCTGTTAAATTGACCAGTATTTCTCCCCTTGTTGTAAAAATGAATGTCATTAATGTGCCATTAAAGCAATTTCAATTTCATTTTCTATTCTTTATTGACCTATAAAATGCAAGTGAAAGGTCACCTTTTGCTATCTGCTGACAGACTGCACCCTGAAATAGGTGCTGTATGTTTTTCTTCAAAATCATTAATATTAACACCTGTAGCAGCATCCTTAAATAAATTGAGAGACACAATCAATAAGCACTTTATCGGAGCCTGTAAAAAGAAAGGATACAGTATTTCAAACATGAAAATTAATGTTTTTCTTTTTGAATGAATATAGTTGGTACCAAATCTAAGCTGATGAAAGGAAGGGTATTTACTTCACTTGAAAAAAACCAAGGAATTTTTATACATCTATCAAATGCAAGAAAGAAACCAAAGAAAAATCAGCAATCAATACAGAAAAATACTACTAAAATAGTAAAATACAATAAAGATGTGACCTTGCGGGAGTAAAACTAGGGAGCCAACAAAACCTTACTCAATTTTTCTTGCAGTCACAACACTGCTTCTTATCTGTTGCTTCTATTTTTCAAAATAATCTTTCCTGTAATGCAACAGTAGATTTACTTCAAAATGACTAGTGTGCTGTCTGGTGACAAAAGAGATACTGTCCCAAAGTAGAGAATGTTGCTAAATTTTATGGAGAATATTGTAGTTTCTGTTGAGAAAGGTATGATAAGAAATGAACTGTTCATTTTTTATTCATTGAAATAAAAAGGCAAGGGCGCTATTTTAATTGGCCATTGCACAACCCATTTTAGTTCAAAATATTCATCCCTCCCTATTTTAAAACAGGAAATTAGGCAATAAAGAAGCTCAGCCAACTGCCCAACGCTTACAGTTTGAGAAAAAGTTCTCAAATAAAGATCAATCATGGTATATATTGAAAGCTTACTGTGTGCAGAGCACTATACTAAGCCCTTGGAAATGCCACAGTAGAGCTCATAACCATGATCCCTGCCCACAAGGACCCTACAGTCAATAAAAACTTTCCTCACGTTCACTGCCTCCTACTGAGATCTTTTGACTTCCTAGAGCCTATTTCAGCCCTGACTTGACTTCTAGAATGCTATATTAAAATGTGAATTTCAATGACAAAAAGAAACCACTGCTTCTTTTCAAGAGAAAAGTTCCTCGGAGTTTTGATTCCTGGGTCTGAGCCTGTTACAAAACTTCAGGAGGCAAGGAGAGGGGAAGAGGAGGAGCAGGTGGAAGGTAATAGCAGAGAGTAAGGTTCCTCAATAATGCAGAGCCCAGAGATCAGCAGTGAGGGGACTCTTGTAGCCCTTTGGTAATGGCAGGGTCACTCCTCGAAAATATATTTCTGCCATTCAGTCACGGAACACGGAACTCTCGGTTGGCAGGACGGAATCCGGGCTTCCTCATGTGCCAGCGAGCATTCATTAATCAGTCGATCAGTTAATTAGTACTCTATGTTGAGTGTCTACTCTGCAGACCAACCGAATGGAACCTGCTTTCCAGTTCCTCTCTGTCAATTAGGGCATGTGCCAGGGTAATCAAATGCTGGGAATTATCTTTACAAATAGTATGAAAAAATAGACTTTCAAAATCTTTTTACTGACGTAATTTTACATAGTACAAATTGGCAATGGGTTATCCACACAGTAAGCACTCAATAAATATGAGTGAATGAATGAATCCATGGTATCAATTTGGCCCATAATAGATGATGCCAATTGCCCAACAAACAGGAGCACAGCTCTGCATATCATTCAAGACCCAGGCCCAGTAGGGAGGAAGAGGTGTTGAGGCTCACTTGAAACCATCTAAAAACCACAGCTCACCCTTCCTCTCCTCCTTGCCTGGGAAAGGACACAAGCAGTGTCAGCGCATCCTCGGTCTCGCACTCTGCTGTTGCCTCACAGGTCACACATGCGGGGTCTCTTCACTTCATCCTTCCTTGCTGACCAGCTTCCTGTCTCTCCCTACTCCAGTCCATACATTAGTCTGCTGCCCAATCATTTTTCTACAGAAACGTTTAGGATAAGTTTCCCCACTCCTCAAGAAACTCCAATGGTTGCCCATCCACCTCTGCATTGAACAAAAACTCCTCACCTTTGGCCTCAAAGCACTCAATCACCTTGACCTCACCTCTATTACTCTCGTACTACAACCCAGCCCGCACATTTCGCTCCTTTAATGACAACCTTCTCACTGTTCCTCGATCTCGTCTATCTCACAGCCGACCATTCACCCATGTCCTGCCTCTGGCCTGGAATGCCTTTCCTCCTCAAACCGGATAATTACTTTCCCCCTTTTCAAAGCCTTATTGAAGGCACATCTCCTCCTAGAGGCCTTCCCTGACTAAGCCCTCCTTTCTTTTTCTCCCACTCCCTTCTGTGTCACCCTAACTTGCTCCTTTTATTCATCCCTCTTCCCAGCCCTTCAGCACTATGTATCCATCTGTAATTTATTTATATTAATGTTTGCCCCCCCCCAGCCTGTAAGCTTGTTGTGGGCAGGGAAGTGTCTGCTTATTATTTTATTGTACTTTCACAAGTGCTTAGCACAGTGCTCTATACACAATAAGCCCTCAATAAATACCTTTGAATGAATGAATGAATCCTGGGGCTTCAGTCCCAACTGAGTCTTGCAGTGGGAAGGACATAAGCAACCTCAGCCTCCTCAGTAACCCACCCTGGGTTAGAGATACAGGAAAATAGTTTGTGTATAGGAAAACAATTCCTCTTTCTCCTTGATTCTGATCATGAATAATCAAAAAATTACTTTTATAATATTGTTGGTTTAGTAATATAAAATGTGGAAATTATTTTTCAATACAAAGTTATAGGCAGCATAAACTCTGCAAAATGAAGGCAAGCATGGGTTTTTCAAATATTCTTAACATTATGGAAGATGCTTTCAGGCAAAGCCTAACAAACATCCTGTAAGTTTGCCCTGGATGGAGCACATCTTCTTCAGAAGATTCACCAGAAATAAATTAATCGACATCATGACGGCACAGAAAACATTGACTTTGCTCATCTATAAAAGCTTGGGATATATACTTTTATAGGATTATTGAATAGAAAAAATAGGACTGCAATTATTATAATTATGGTATTAATTTAAGCACCTACTATGTACCAAGCACTGGATTCAGCCCTGGGGTAGATACAAGATAATGAGATTGGATACAGTCCCTGCCATATGGGACTCACAGTCTAACCGTCATTGCGCAGGGATTGTCTCTAACTGTTGCCAAATTGTACATTCCAAGTGCTTAGTCCAGTGCTCTGTACATAGTAAGTGCTCAATAAATACTATTGAATGAATGAATGAAAGGAGGGAGAACAGGTATTGAATCCCCATTATACAGATGAGGAAACTGCAGAACTGAGAATTTAAGTGATTTGCCCAAGGCCCCAAAGCAGGCAAGTGGCAGAATAGAAATTAGAATCTAGGTCCTCTGACTTCCTGGCCAGTACTTTTTTCAGTAAGCCATTCTGCTCCCTAGTATTGTCTTAATTATTGACCATCTTGATTTAGATCTTGTTTTATGGCCAATCAAGGTCGACAGTTATTTTACAGTAAATATCAATGGAACAGTCAAAATCAGGTTAGTGGGGATGCCTATTTAGTTTTGAAGTTCCTTCAGGTTCTAATGTGTCTCCCCTGATAACATGGGTGTTTATGTTAAGTGGATAATTTTCTGTTTTCAATTTTATTTTTGTTTTTTAGTCACTTCTTTCTATTTTGTACAAATGGATTAGTTTCATTCCCAAGACTTTTCTATTTCAGAAGCTACCTCCTTGCAAGGAGCTGTGGTATCAATGTGCATATAACCTGTAAATTTATAGAATTAATGATTAAGCTATTCCTAAACTCTCATGTTCACAAACGTATTTTGCCCTCGGTCATCAGCGGATTCGATTCACTCTTCTGTTCCACACAACATACCCACAGTTTCACAGTTCGGTCGAAGGAGCTAGAGATAATTTTGTTATCTTCAAAGCAGAAATGGCAGGAGCTCACAACATGTTTGTGTCCTTTTAAAATTTTAAAGGGGATCTGAAAGTGAAGAGAAAGACATGTTAATTGTGCAATGAAAGTATTCACCGAGTTGACACGTTGAGCCATCAGGGGGAGTATAAAAATACACTAATTTGCACCTACACAGGCAAATTTGGCAAAAAATCCCATTATCTGAACACCAGATAGCTGAATCGACCTTAGTCTGGGTAATCTAATTAGAATTCAAATAAGTGGATGTCCGGCAAGAATCTTTAGTATCTTTTTTTAGAGAAGCAGCGTGACTCAGTGGAAAGAGCACAGGTTTAGGTGTCAGAGGTCGTGGGTTCTAATCGCCCACCGCCACTTAGGTGTGGTTCTTTGGGCAAGTCACTTAACTTCTCTGTGCCTCACTTACCTTATCTGGAAAATGGGGATTAAAACTGTGAGCTCCACTTGGGACAAACTGTATCTACCCAGAGTTTAGAACAGGGCTTGGCACAAAGGAAGGACTTAAATACCAAAATTATTATTTTTATTTTGGAAACGGAAAAAATTGCTTTGATGAAATTGCAAGGGTGGGCCAAATGGTAGTTTGGGAGCCACTTGTGGCTGTTTTTCATTTGCTCTCTGCCTCGCAGTGGAAATCTATGCTTTGGGGTTCAATGAGGAGCGAAAATAAATTAGAAAAGGCTGAAACAAAAGCTGCCAGAACAAGGCTTGTGGTATTTTGTACTAGTTGGCAGAAGTGGGCTGCAGGGTATTCCTCATTGTTCCAGACCTTTGGGCTGCCATGGTGCCCCTGCCCAGGTGGGCCGGCCGGGGCCGGGGAGGGAAGTGCTGCTCATCCCCACCCTCAGTCTGCTCCCAGATGAAGTGCGGGGTTTCAGTTGGGCCCTTCTTTAAACCCCACGATTTGGGGCCGGGGGGGAGGGAGGAGTTCAAAAGCTGGAGGGGAGAGAGAAAAAGGAGAAGAGGAGAGGGAGAATGTGAGGGAGAGGGAAGTGGGAGTGGAAGAGGGGAGAATGGAAAGAGGGGAGAAATGGGAGGAGGGAGAAGTTGGAGAGGAGAAAATGGGAGAAGAGAGAAGTAAGAGAGGAGGGAATTGGGAGACGGGAGAAGTAAGAGAGGGGAGAAGTGGGAGAGGGGAGAATGGGAGAGGGGAGAAATAAGAGAGGGGAGAATGGGACAGGGGAGAAAAGGGAGAGGGGAGAATGGGAAAGGGAGAAATGGGAGAGGGAAGAATGGGAGAGGGGTGCATGGGAGAGGGAAGAGGGGAGAATGAGAGAAGAAAGAAATAAGACAGGGGAGAAATAAGGGAGGAGAAATGGGAGAGGAGAGAAATGAAAGAGGAGAGAAATGAGAGGAGGAATGGGAGAGAATGGGGGGTGAGAGTGGGGGGAATGGGAGTTGGGAGAGGGGAGAATGGAAGAAGGTAAGTGCTTAGTACAGTGCTTTGCACACAGTAAGCGCTCAATAATAATAATAATAATAATAATAATAATAATAATAATGTTATTTAAGTGCTTACTATGTGCAGAGCACTGTTCTAAGTCCTGGGGTAAATACAGGGGAATCAGGTTGTCCCACGTGGGGCTCAGGGTCTTCATCCCCATTTTCCAGATGAGGTCACTGAGGGACAGAGAAGTGAAGGGACTGGTCCCCAGTCACACAGCTGACAAGTGGCACAAGGTTGTCCCACGTGGGGCTCACAGCCTTCGTCCCCATTTTCCAGATGGGGTAACTGAGGCCCAGAGAAGTGAAGGGACTGGCCCAAAGTCACCCAGCTGACAAGTGGCGGAGTCGGCATTTGAACCCATGACCTTCTGACTCGCCAGCCCGGCCTCTTTCCACTGAGCCGCGCTGCAATGAATACGTCCTGGTGCGCCCTCCCTCCTCACCTCCACCAAACTAATTCTCTTCCCCTCTTCAAAGCCCTACTGAGAGCTCACCTCCTCCAGGAAGCCTTCCAAGACGGAGCTCCCCTTTTCCGTTTGCTCCCCCCTACCCCCCTTTCACCTCTCCTCAACTAATCCCTCTTTTCCCCCCTTTCCCTCTGCTCCTCCCCCTCTCCCTTCCCCTCAGCACCGTGCTCGTCCTCTCATTTGTAGAGAATTTCATTACCCTATTTATTTTGTTAATGAGATGTACATCACCTTGATTCTATTTATTGCTATTGTTTTAATGAGATGTTCATCCCCTTGACTATTTATTGCTATTGTTTTTGCCTGTCTGTCTCCCCCGATTAGACTGTAAACCCGTCAAAGGGCAGGGACTGTCTCTGTTACCGATTTGTCCATTCCAAGCGCTTAGTCCAGTGCTCTGCACACAGTAAGCGTTCAGTAAATACTATTGAATGAATATCTGTTGCCGATTTGTCCATTCGAAGCGCTCAGTCCAGTGCTCTGCACATTGTAAGCGCTCAGTAAATACTATTGAATGAATGAATATGTGTTGCCAATTTGTCCATTCGAAGCGCTTAGCCCAGTGCTCTGCACACAGTAAGCGCTCACTAAATATTATTGAATGAATATGTGTTGCCAATTTGTCCATTCGAAGCGCTTAGCCCAGTGCTCTGCACACAGTAAGCGCTCACTAAATATTATTGAATGAATATGTGTTGCCAATTTGTCCATTCGAAGCGCTTAGCCCAGTGCTCTGCGCAGAGTAAGCGCTCACTAAATACTATTGAATGAATGAATATCTGTTGCCGATTTGTCCATTCGAAGCGCTTAGCCCAGTGCTCTGCGCAGAGTAAGTGCTCACTAAATATTACTGAATATCTGTTGCCGATTTGTCCATTCCAAGAGCTTAGCCCAGTGCTCTGCACAGAGTAAGCGCTCAGTAAATACTGTTGAATGAATGTGTGCCGACTTGTCCATTCGAAGCGCTTAGCCCAGTGCTGTGCACAGAGTAAGCGCTCACCAGATACTCTTGAATGAACGAACGGTTGGATGAAGAAAGGGAAGGAGCGGAGGCTGAGGGGGCGTCAGACGGCCCAAGGCCAACGGCCGCCCCTCCCCCCTCCCCCCTCCCCCGCCGGGGCGGGGCAGGATGTGACGTCACCGCCCGGTCTTTCCCCGAGGGCGGCGGCGACCTGGGCTCGGTGGTCGTGGACGTGCCGGCGCGGCTCCTGCCCCGGCGGCTGCGGAGAAGATGTCTGCGTGGCCTCCCGCACGGCCAGCGGGTCCCCGGGCCCGGCCGCGCCGCACCGGCCCTTCTCCTCCCTCACGCCTCTCGGGCGGCCGCGCCGCTCCATGGCGACGGACGCCTACGGGGCGCCGCGGGGGACAGAACGCCTCCGTCGCCCGCCCGGGCTCCGCCTGACGTCATCGGCCTGGCGCGCAGGCGCGGGACGGGGTTCTTCCTCCCTACAGCCCCTTCCAGGGCCCGCCCCTGCACCGCCTCCATTCATTCATTCATTCAATAGTCATAATAATAATGTTGGTATGTGTTAAGCGTTTACTATGTGCAGAGCACTGTTCTAAGCGCTGGGGTAGACACACAGTAATCAGGTTGTCCCACATGAAGCTCACAGTCTTAATAATAATAACAATGTTGGTATTTGTTAAGCATTTACTATGTGCAGAGCACTGTTCTAAGCGCTGGGGTAGACACACAGTAATCAGGTTGTCCCACATGAGGCTCACAGTTTTAATAATAATAACAATGTTGGTATTTGTTAAGCATTTACTATGTGCAGAGCACTGTTCTAAGCGCTGGGGTAGACACACAGTAATCAGGTTGTCCCACATGAGGCTCACAGTCTTAATAATAATAATAATGTTGGTATTTGTTAAGCGCTTACTATGTGCACAGCACTGTTCTAAGCGCTGGGGAAGATACACAGTAATCAGGTTGTCCCACATGAGGCTCACAGTCTTAATAATAATGTTGGTATTTGTTAAGCGCTTACTATGTGCACAGCACTGTTCTAAGCACTGGGTTAGATACAGGGTAATCAGGTTGTCCCACGTGAGGCTCACAGTTAATCCCCATTTTACAGATGAAGTAACTGAGGCACAAAGAAGTTAAGTGACTTGCCCCCAGTCACACAGCTGACAAATGGCAGAGCTGGGATTCGAACCCATGACCTCTGGCTCCCAAGCCCGGGCTCTTTCCACCGACACACACTGCTTATGCTTCTTTTCATTCAATAGTATTTATTGAGGGCTTACTATGTGCAGAGCACTGGACTAAGCGCTTGGAATGGACAAATCGGCAACAGATACAGTCCATGCCCAATGATGGGCTTATAATCTAATCAAATCCTTTCAGGGCCCACCCCTGCACTGGCTGTATTCATTCATTCCTTTCACTCATTCATTCAGTAGTATTTACTGAGCACTTACTAATAATAATAATGTTGGTATTTTTAAGAGCTATGTGCAGAGCACTATTCTAAGCGTTGGGGTAGATACAGGGTAATTAGATTGTCCCACGTGAGGCTCACAGTCTTCATCCCCATTTTACAGATGAGGTAACTGAGGCACAGAGAAGTTAAGTGACTTGCCCACAGTCACACAGCTGACAAGTGGCAGAGCTGGGATTCAAACCCATAACCTCTGACTCCCAAGCCCGGGCTCTTTCCACTGAGAGGTGAGGAGGGAGGGCATTCCAGGACAGAGGTCGACGGCCCTCTCTCCTCCCTTCCCTTTCATTCATTCATTCATTCAATGGTATTTATTGAGCGCTTACTATGTGCAGAGCATTGGACTAAGCGCTTGGAATGGACAATTTGGCAACAGATAGAGACCATCCCTGCCCACTGACGGGCTCATAGTCTAATCGGGGGAGACAGACAAAAACAAGACAACTTAATCACGATAAATAGAATCAAGGGGAGGGACACCTCATTAACAAAATAAATAGGGTAATAAAAATATATACAAATGAGCACAGGGCTGAGCGGAGGGGAAGGAAAGGGGGCTTACCTGAGGGGAGGTGAAGGGGGGGCAGAGAGGGAGCAGAGGGAAAAGGGGAAGCTCAATCTGGAAAGGCCTCTCGGAGGAGGTGAGCTCTCAGTAGGACTTTGAAGAGGGGAAGAGGAGTGAATCAAGAGAATCACTCCATCATCCAGTCATATTCACTGAGCTCTGACTGTGCGCCAAACACCATACTACAAGCTTGGTAAAGTACAACAATAAACAGCGACATCCCCTGCCCCCAACGAGTTCATTTATGGAGTGCTTACTGTGTCCAGAGCCTGTGCTAAGTACTTGGGAGAGTACAGTACAATAAACAGACACAAACCCTGCCCACCACGAGCTTTCAGTCTAGAGCGGTGGGACAGAGACATCAATATATAAAATAAATAACAGGTACATAAGTGCTGTGGGGCTGGGAGTGGGGAAGAGCAAAGGGACCTAATCAGGGTGACGCAGAAGGGAGATGAGGAAAAGTGGGGCTTAGTCTGGGAAGGCCTCTTGGAGGAGATGGGCCTTCAATAAGGCTGTAGTTCATTCAACCGTGTTTACTGAGCGCTTGGGAGAGTAAACCATAACAATAAACATATTCCCTGCCCATAAAGAGCTTAGTTCTGAGGTTCCTACAGCCAGCGAGGCCTCATGACCAATGTCAGCCATCTAGGTGGACTATTCTAACCTTTTCATATTTACATCTACCACTTGTCAACTTATTTGTACCCCTCCTCTACTCTCAGTCACCTATTCTGACTTTGCTGGCTGTCTTCCCAATAGAAAGCAAGCTCTTTGTGGACAGAGCAACAATCCATCGTATTGACTGAACGCTTCCTGTGTGCAGAGCACTGCTTGGGGGAGTGCAGAATAACAGAGTTTGTAGATTCATTCCCTGCCCACAACCAGTTTCCAGTCTGGGGAGACAGACATTAATATAAATTATTAAATTACAGATATGCACGTAAGTGATGTGGGGCAGAGGGAGAGGTGAGAAAAAGGGAGCAAATCCAAGTATAAGGGCAAATGTGTCACAGAGATTGTGACTCTTATATCCCTTATGTTTTCCCAAGTGTTGAGTGTATGGAGTGCATTATGCCCAGGGGGTAATATTTTAATGTATTTGTTAAGTGCTTACTACATGTCAGGCACTGTACTAAGCACTGGGGTAGAACTGAGTTAAATCGCATTGGATACAGTCCATGTCCCACATAGGACTCAGTCTTAAACTCCGCTTTAAAGATGAGGGAACTGGAGCACAGAGAAATGACTTCCCAAGGTCACACAACATACAAGCAGCAGAGGCAGGATTAGAACCCAGGTCCTCTGACTCCCAAACCCAGGGTCTTTCCACTAGACCACACTACTTCTCCTGGCCACACCGCTTCTCCAATATTTCAATAAATACCATTACTGCTACTGTTACTCTTCAAAAAATGGATCTGGCCAAAACGACCTACATGTGGCCAACAATCCAATCAACACCACACTGTAAACATTAAAAAAAAGCTCTGTAATTAGCAGACCTAATATCTACTGGTGTGACTTTGGTTTCAATTGTAGCTTTCAATTGTAGCCACAATGACCCCCCATTGTGGAGGAGATGAGCCTTCAATAAGGCTGGGGAGAAGGGGGGAATAATTGTTGGATTTGAGAAGGGAGGGCGTTTCAGGCCAGAAGCAGGACATGGGTAAGTGGTTGGTGGTGAGATAGGATCGAGGCACAATGAAAAGGTCAGCATTAAAGAAGTGATCACTAAAGCAACGTTATATATATAAAAATATAAATGTTCTTACTTTGGAGACATTACTAAACATCAACCCTGACACCTGCAGTACAAATGAAATCTTCTCAAATTAGTTTTTTTAGTGTCAATATAATTCCACTTGATTAACGTTCAAACAGAATTCCATCTGCTATACTCCTTTAGATGCCAAAGACAACTCTTAAAATTGGAAAAAATAAGCAGCCCTATGGGATTTTCCTATTCTTTCCCTAGTTATATATTTTTTTTCCTTGGTATATGCCCATTTTCAAGCTTCATTTTCTTTGTAATGAACCTATATGTTTTGCTGCCAACCCACGGAACAAGTCAATTTCAATATCTGTGGTTCCTGTAGACTGTAAACTCTTTGTGGACAGGGATCACAAGGATCCTTGTAGACACACCTACCAACTACTTTATTTACTTTCCCAAGTGCTTAATGCAGTACTCTGCACAAACAGTCAGTGTTCAATGAATACCACTGATTGATTGGACCCATGTCATATATACATATATGTTTCAATGTCTTCCTATTTAAAGAGTCCAAAAATAAAACATATAACATAGACTGCTCTCAAATATACAAAGGCCCACAATTTAAAATACATGTCCTCGGTTTTATTCATTTGATAATTGCAACTTGTCAAAATCCGTATTAATTTACACAACTTTCTGGGTTATACATCTTAAACCTTTGTTTAAATTTAAGCTTTCAAACAAATTCAGTTTGTATGGGGTATTAACTATACAATTTCTGATCTACCATCATGGAGGAGATCAAGACTTCAGATAAAAAATTAGACACATCAGAATTGAAGAATAAATTACTTCTTCGTTATTGGAAGACTTTTCAGCCTGGAAAAAAAGAGTTTGAACAGAATTAGAAACAGAAAACCAAAACACCTCAGCAAGGATGTCACCACTTTTCCCTAGTTTAAATGCAACATCAAAATATTAACCTTAAAGTTCAAGGTATTACTCTAAAATATTCCAATCTTCACCCTCTCCTTTCCTCAATGGATAGAATTATAACAAAAAGATCAGTACCTATTTTCATTCATACCATGTCTTTGAAAGGCTATGGCACAGAGGATTAGAGAAGTGGGAGGTCAATTTAACAGGGACAGAAAAGACCTCTCAGACCCAAGACAAATTCATAAAATGTCTGAATATATTTGTACTTTTCTGGTTTTACCTAAGTTTTAACTGCAGCAAGATACTGATAAAACAAGCTTAGTGGTCTTAATTTCAAGCAGGGTGTCAGATGATTACTATGATGGCTGGAAGCTGAATCAGAACATTTATAGTCAGATTCATTTTAGACAAGCAAATGACCCAAGCTCCTTTCTTTCTTCACCGACCGGTCCTGCTGACTCTGTCTCTGTGTCAGTAGGGCAGGCCCATGTACAAGATTCTGCAATGTAGGCTGCCAACCCTGTCAATTTCAAGTCAGCAGGCAAGCAATGCAGCATCCATATCCGTGAAAAGGATTCTGGATGTACCAAGAGGCAAGTTACCCATGGAGGAAATACGGATTTTTTTCATTCTCCAGCTCTGCCTGCGGAAGACATCACTAAAGAAGGTCTTTTTTTTAAAAAAGGTTTAATGTTTCATTCCTTTTCTTTCAGCAGTGCTCTTTACCGTGTGAAATAGGGAGGAAGCAGTACACACAGCACGGGAATTTACATTTATCTTTCCTATGCAATGTCAAACTTCCTTTTACCATTTACTGATAACTGCAAAGGCCCATCATTGTCTACTGCCAGCAAAGACAGAAGAGCTATCTGTTTACCTGGTCTTACTCTGGGCAGCCTGACAAACTAGGTCTTACCAGGTACAAAGGAATGCTTTAAGTGAATCCCAAACTTCTCATTCCTGAATTAATTATCCCATAATCAAGCAAATCACAATGCCAATGAATCTGCAGCAGTTTGAGTAACATGATCTCTAAAACTCATACCTCCTTAGCAGTTCCTGGGGTGATATATCTGTGATCTCCTCTATATCACTTTGACTGCTGTCACTGCTGTCAGTCTCTGAACTACTGTTCTTCTCTGATTTTTTATTCTTGTGCTTGCCTTTGTGTTTGTGTTTCCTGTGTTTCTTTTTCTGTCAAAGAAAAAAAAAAGGTTGCCAAAATTTTCATCCTTAAATTTCCCTTTTATTTTGAGTATAAAGAGTCGAGGTAAATTGGAATATAAAAGTAAGGCAAAAGGCAGCTGGGTTTGGAACAAAAATGAAGACATTTCAAAATGAACTGTAGTATAAGTTGAAGCAGAACAGTCACAACTGTAATTACATAGCCCAGCTGCACAAACTTCATACTCTGAAGCAAGTTCTCTGAACAGCAGAAACCAAGCAAAGAAACAAGAAAAATATTTAGGACACAGTTCTGCAGACTCAGCTCAAATGATACATCCATAGTGGCATGTGTCATCTTTCATTAACTAGACTGTCCTCATTTCTGTTTGTCTGGTATCTTCAAATGGTGGCTGGGTTCTGTGCTGCTAAATTACAGAGTTATTTATGCACAGCTAGAGAGATGGCCCTTTGCTTATGCCAAGAATAAAACAACATGGAGGCTTGAAAGAAATATAAAAGAAATTACCTTATTTTAAGATTAGTTTTATAGGATGATTTGTTCCTTTTCTTTCCTCCAATCAATGGCATTTGTTGAGCGCTTTGTGCAGAGCACTGTACTACGCGTTTGGGAGAGTACAGTACAACAGAATTGACAGTTCACTGTCCATAATTAGCTTATACTGCAAGGAGACTCAACCCATTCCTCTAGACTGTAGCTAACTGTGGACAGGAAAAGTGTCTATCAATTCTGTTGTATTTTACTCTTTTAAGTGCTTAGTATAGTGCTTTGCACACAGTAAGCACTCAAAAAATACCCCACTGATGATCTCATTCTTGCAATTTTTTTTAACTGCTTTGTTTCTTTTTACCTCTTTCAATTCTAGTTGCAGAAAACTGAATTTATTCTAGCCTCCTCCAAGCCAATACTAATATTTTATTTTCCACAATTTAAGTACCAGACCAAATGACCATGTACATCCAAAGGAAAAAGTAAGCAGTGAGCGATTTCACTTTCCTCTGGATTGAAGACATTGACAATTTTTAAAAAGCTGTGTAGGTCTATTCTTCACTCCGCTGCCCGGCTCATCTTCCTGCAGAAACGATCTGGGCATGTCACTCCCCTTCTTAAACAACTCCAGTGGTTGCCTATCGACCTCCGCTCCAAACAAAAACTCCTCACTCTAGGCTTCAAGGCTCTCCATCACCTTGCCCCTTCCTACCTCTCCTCCCTTCTCTCTTTCTACCACCCACCCCGCACGCTCCGCTCCTCTGCCGCCCACCTCCTCGCCGTCCCTCGGTCTCGCCTATCCCGCCGTCGACCCCTGGGTCACGTCCTCCCGCGGTCCTGGAACGCCCTCACTCCTCACCTCCGCCAAACTGATTCTCTTTCCCTCTTAAACCTTACTTAAAAATCACCTCCTCCAAGAGGCCTTCCCAGACTGAGCTCCTCTTCCCCCTCTACTCCCTCTGCCATCCCCCCTTTACCTCTCCGCAGCTAAAGCCTCATTTTCCCCTTTTCCCTCTGCTCCTCCACCTCTCCCTTCCCATCCCCACAGCACTGTACTCGTCCGCTCAACTGTATATATTTTCGTTACCCTATTTATTTTGTTAATGAATTGTACATCGCCTTGATTCTATTCAGTTGCCACTGTTTTTACGAGATGTTCTTCCCCTTGACGCTGTTTAGTGCCATTGTTCTTGTCTGTCCGTCTCCCCCGATTAGACTGTAAGCCCCGTCAAACGGCAGGGACTGTCTCTATCTGTTGCCGACTTGTTCATCCCAAGCGCTTAGTACAGTGCTCTGCACATAGTAAGCGCTCAATAAATACTATTGAATGAATGAATGAAGGTAAGACATCTTCAAAATAATAAAAACATTAATTTAGATTCAAGATGTGCACACCAGAGGTTCTCTCAGACTCTATCAATCAATGCCCAACTCCAACAAAAGATTGGTTTTTGCATATACAATGCTCTGCATACAGTAAATAATAAGTATTACTGATTCACAGATCAGTGAACACACCATCAACAAAAAATAAGCTTTTCCATATGGAAAGCCAAAAAACCAATTTCCATCAGATTAGTGCTTTGGTCCAGGCATAAGGTTTAACCAAGAGATTAAACCCTATGGAAGTATCAAAGGATAAGCATGGAAAATTCCAATAATTTTAGAACAGTATAAGACTGCTAAGCATACCCTTTTTATAATCATACAAATAAGACTGAAAAGTTCCTCAAGAAGACCTACTTAATTTCATTCAAGGGTTAAGGGTAAGTTAAAAAAAATCATAAAATGATGCAGTGTTTTCTAGGCTAGATGATAATCTGGGCATAATATTATATAATAAATTTACCTTCTCTTTTTTACGCTTGTATTCTTTCTTTGTTTTGTGTTTTTCTTTGTTCTTTTTTTTCCCCTTTTGATGAGTGTCAGGAGAACTAGTTAGTTCTATAACTTCATGTTTCTGACGAGCATCTGAAATGCAAAAAGCCAAAACAGAAAGCCAAAACCTAGTAAATAATGCCCGGAAAGTTACTTCAATACATTAAAAAATACAATCAGATGGAAAAATTTACAGGAAGATTGAATTTATAGCCTTCACTCTTTCCAGTTTTCCCTGGATGCCAAAGTATATTAGAAAGTTACAATAAGGACTATCCATGAGGAAAGAGCCCAGGCTTGGGAGTCAGAGGTTGTGGGTTCTAATCCCCACCCTGCCACTTGTCAGCTCTATGACCTTGGGCAAGTCACTTAACTTCTCTGGGCCTGAGTGACCTCATCTGTAAAATGGGGAAGAAGATTGTGAGCCCCATGTGAGACAATCTGATGACCTTGAATCTACCCAAGCACTTAGAACAGAGCTCGGCACAGAGTAAGCACTTAACAAATACCAACATTATTATTATAAAACCTCATCATTGTTATATTGTAATCTTAATTCCAACTAGTGAAAGAAAAGGAGAATATAATTATATTATTACTTTATTCAACATTTGTAATGTAACTTCTCATTTTGAATCAGTATGTCTTCAAACTAGATTCTAGAAAATGAATTTTGGAATTACTTAAGATAACTACCAACATGACCTACATCATTAAATGTAAGTATCATTAAAAAAGGTTGAACAAAATTCTGGCATTTAAGGCACAGGTTCAGAATATTTTAGACTGTATCTCATTCCATCTGTTTTTCCAAAGTTAGAAACATGTATTCCAACAGAATGGCGGGGGGGGTGTGGGGGGGGGATTCCTAATTAAAAAAACCTTTCATATGTTGCTACATTTCATATAAGGAATCAAATTATTTTTCAGATTTCTCAATTTTTGAAGTGTTCAACTGGCCAATTTTACACCCGATTTAGTATACACTACTTCTTAGCAAAACTATAATTCCCTCATTTAAGCCCCTATTGCAGGAAAGTTGAAATGTTTAAAATAGTGGAGACACTCAGGACATTCTGTGAACAGGACATCTTTAAGATATTTATCACTATCTAACAGCTATTTAAATTCAAAAAATTCCCTTAGAGGTTGAAATTAAAATTTTCTTCATTACTCACTTCATTCTACCTGGTGCCTGCAGATTGAGCTGTCTTTTGAACTCTCCATAAAAACTGGGTGTCAGAATATTTTAGAAATAATAAACAACCTGATTTTTTTTAAACTCTACTTCCCTCACTTGCTCATTGAACCTTTTCTAGCCTATACTACCAGATTTTAACATACATTTGCCTATACAATTCACCAGATGTCCTTGTCATATAAATGGCATACTAATCCTATTACATAACCCTTGGATAGATTCCCCATTTTTAAGTAACTCAATAAATGAGACTAACAATTTTAAGGACTACCAACTGGGAAGATCATTTTAAGACAGCATGGAGTGTAAACTACAATGAAAAAAATCTTGCCCTCTGAGAGTCTTCCCCCACAGATTGTAAGCTCTCTGTGGGTAGGCATCACGTCTACCAACTTTATTGTACTGCACTTTCCCAAGTGCTTAGTACAGGGCTCTGCTCACAGTAAGTCGTCAATGCCATTGCTTGAGAGAAGTGAAATTACAGTAACTGCCACACTACATGACTATCCTTTGTGTTCAAATATGATGCTTCTGACGGTGGAATTTTATCCACACACCCAAGTGTGGCTAGACAGACAAGTAACTACCTCTCCCATACTGTGCACCAGTTAAAGAACGTGCTGGCTACTGCTTTCACTATCTGCAGTGCCTGGCTCTGTTTCAACTCTTCTCTAGCTAACTCCTCTTTCCTGATCGCTTCAATGCTGCTGCTGCTGTTATATCCCTGAAGTCCTCAGTTATGCTGCACCAATTTGAGGTGATGCTTCACTGTATCTATAAAACGCTTTCTGCCTTACTTATTTTTGGTCCCAGTTCAGTTTATTAAAACAGCGCCTGCTTGGATATTGTGATATCATCCATTCTTATTATCTCTCTTAGTAAAGTTGAGTTGTGGTGATGGTACACTGCTTCTGTACAGAAACCTCATTGTCTGTGATCCCATCTTGCTATTAAATTTTAAATGTGTCCTATGCAGCAGCATGGCATAGCAGATGGAGCAAGGGCCTGGGAGTCAGAAGGTCATGGGTTCTAATCCCAGCACTGCTACTTGTCTGCTATGTGACCTTGAGCAAGTGACTTCACTTCTCGGGGCCTCAGTTACCTCATCTGTAAAATGGAGATTGAGACGGGGAGCCCCATGTGGGACAGGGACTGTATCCAACCCAATTTGCTTATATCCACCCCAGGGCTTAGTATAGTGCCTGGCATACAGTAAGCGCTTAAACACTAAAATGATTATTATTAAAACTGGGAGAAATAATGAACCGGTGGGAGGGCTATAATTTACAGCCTCAGAGTAGGTTAGACATTGATGATGGACTCTTCTGTTTTGAACCATAGGAGAGCCTACACAAAAACAACTGATTACAGTGAAAGTGACTTTCTGAGGGAGCCTTTGCAGTCTCTTTTCCTGACAGACATGCTCCAACTGGGACAAGAACAACGAGAGAGTACGCAAGCAGGGATTCAGTCAACACACTGTGAAATGCCCTCAAAAATATGACACACCTAGGGCCAATGTGCAGCATATGACTGCCACCTCTAGGCCACAGAAAACTGAGGAGAGGTGACACAAAACTTCTGGCTTCCTGAAGTTGTTTTCTACAAAGGAAGCTGTATCTTGGAGAGTTTTTCTTGTAGCGTTTCCCCAGGGTGGTGATTCTGTGAGGAAACATACTTAGAAGAAACTTTTTCATCACAACAAAACTCAAAATCGCATCATCTTCACCCACTAACTTCACCGCTTCCAGGGTGGAGAACAGGGATGAACTATCAGGATGCAGAGCACCATTCTATGAGTTCTTCAGCAAGTTGTCCTTCTTGATTAATTTTCTATTTTCTACCTCTGCATCATGGAACAGTGAGTAATTTGCCACATTAAGTGGATATCATTCTAGTTTGAATTTTAGGAGAGGCAAAGAAATCTTTCAAAAATGAACTACCACTTCTCCTTTCAAAAACCTATAGCCATCTTAAAAATGTAATTATTTTCTATTCAACAGTTAGAATCAACTTACTTTTCCATGTAAATATAAATGAAGTGCAAATCAAAGTTCCTCACCTAAGTAAGCATGGAAAAGAAGAGGTTACTCCATTCAATTTCAACTTGCACTACCACTAGAATTATGACGATCCAACTCCCAGTCAAAAAAAAATTAATACAACCACATTAACATAATGACCTGAGCAAATAATGACTATTGTTACTTCCTGCACTTGACCTTGTACACTAGACTGAATAAGAGCCTTCAAGAAATCTTACCAAAATTATGGCCGTTTTTCCATTAAGGATTTCAGAGTTGGCATATTTCATGTGGTGGCACTGCGAGCAACAAGAATTATATATGTATCAGTAATAACTTTCAAGGCCTGTTCCCCTAGTAAGTAGAGTTGAGGTTGTCTTTGAAAAGAGGATGTAAGTTTTTTTAACAGGAAAGTGACTAAGGGGAAATAGTAAATATTTTGGAAGCAATATTTAGATCTGCAATTCTCATTACTTACTAGGACAGAATACAGGAGGCAGTCGTGGTCCAAATTCTTCTCCTTTGTCAAAAAGCTTCTTCTGTAGAGGTACAGCGAGTACTGGCTGATTTGTTACCTTTTGGCAAACTGGGGAAAGCAGATGTGTTTTAATGAATACAACCTTTTAGGAAGAAATACCACAAGAGACTGACAAAATATGTCATTTAAAAAAAATCATGACTTCTGAATAACCCTTTGAGGAGCTCTCTTTTCTTCAGAAAACAGTCATTATGGACACTGCCGTCTTGTTCTTCTCTCTCCTCCCTACCCTTTCGTTCATTCATTCAATTCATTCAATAGTATTTATTAAGCACTTACTACGTGCAGAGCACTGGACTAAGCGCGTGGAATGTACAATTCAGCAACAGATAAACACAATCCCTGCCCATTGACGGGCTTACAGTCTAATTAGGGGAGACAGACAAAAACAATAGCAATAAATAGAATCAAGGGGATGTATACCTCATTTACAAAATTAATATGGTAATAAAAATATATACAAATGAGCAAATGATCACAGTGCTGAGGGGAGGGGAAAGGAGAGGGGGAGGAGCAGAGGGAAAGGGGGGAAAGGGGGCTTAGTTGAGGGGAGGTGAAGTGGGAGGGCAGCTAGGCAGCAATGGGAGCAGAGGGAAAAGGGGAAGCTCAGTCTGGGAAGGCCTCTTGGAGGAGGTGAGAGGACCTGCCTTACAGCTGGTTCATGTTGCTCTAGGGGGGAATAAGTATAGGAACAAAGAAATACATCTATATAGAAGAGGAGGAAAATGAACACTGCAATACAACTGGAAAAATATTTACTCTTTTCATTTAGAATGTAGTATTGTATCTGATCTCTCAGATTAACCTATTCAGCAGTTAATCTCTTTATAAAATACTTTATAAAATACTATCTTTTTACTCACTGGGGAAAAAGGAGTTATACTTTGACACTTCTCTGGTAATACTAAACAAAAATATAATTTACTTAGAATTTTTCAGCAGAAGACTCTTATAGAGCTTCAAAATGCTACACACCAGATTCACCCAAGAAAAGGATAATATTTATTTGCAGGTGGAGGAGAGGTTTTAGAAAATACTGCCTCACAAAGACAGGCATGCACAGTCAGATTTTGAGCAGGCCATCCTATTCTCAGTTAGCTACATTCTTAGAACCTCAGAGAATCCATGCAAAGTGTGGGAGAGCAACCTAACCGCTGACGATAAGTCTAATAATCTGCTAGAGAATTACTCAAGGGAGAAATGTGGAACTGTCCTCCCCAATTTAGCCTTTTAAAAAATAAAGTGTCCTTGTTTGCTAATTATCACGGCTCCTTCCCTAGAGACATACTCTTCTTCTACTTCACTGTTGTAGCAAAAGGACAATACCTTGCAGAGTATATGAAGTTTCTAGAGGATCAGCCTGTTTGGAATTTTTTGAGTCTGATCCCCCAAGATCTGTCCGGTTGTTTTCATTTTCATTTTCTTTTTCTTCTTCTACTTCTTCTTCTTCATCATCGGATGAAGACGACTTTTCATCTGATGATTCAGCAAAGATAGCTTTAAATAAATCCATAGGTGGTCTGCTGCTTTCCTCCTCATCTTTTTGTTCTGCATTTTCATTTGTTACCTGTATAGGAGTGCAAAATAGTGGGGAGGGGTGGGTAAGAGACAACAGAGAAAAAAGATTCTTACACTACTGAGTAGAAAGGATGATTATAACTGGAAATCTGTTTTGAATCTACTTATGGCTTTCTTGTGCAATATTTCTACATGTGGTAGGAGTTCTGCATCAGATTTTCATATATTCCCACATAACAGGAATATAAAAGGAGACATTTAGGTCTTTAAATTATTTGAATACTTGTGGTCAAGCACAGAATAATGAACAGCTACATGTAAAAGACTAAAATTAAGGTAAATTTGGGGCTGGAAATTTCGGAGATGGGCTCAGGCAATGAGGAACATTAAATGACGAAATCATTTCCTGGAAGTCACGAATACAACACTGTTAAAGAATATTATGAAAAACAATCCCAAAGGCAGCATATTAAAAGACTTGAATGATCTATGCAGTTCATAATTCAATAATGTTGAGACTGAATTTGTCCATCAATAGTAACAAGTCTCAAAAACTAAAAGAATGGGTTGATTTCTTGAGGCAGAAATTTCAGAACTGTATGTGATGTTACAGATGACAAATAGTTATAGAGATACATGTACTCTTCCAAGTGCTTAGTACAGTGCTTTGCACAGAGTAAGTGCTCAATAAATATGATTGTTATTACTATCAATAATAATAAATGGTTAATAAAATACATGGAAGGTTTATTTTATGAAAACAAATTGGTTACAAAAAATCCAGGTCTCATACAGTTCCACAAAATCTCTTCCCAGGGTTTTTTACCAAGATACACTGACATGGAAACTATGCATAATTTATAGTGGAATATTTTACCTAATTAAATAAAAAGGAATGCATTTTCCTCTATCTTACCTTCAATCCTTTCCAAAAGACAAGCATCTATTATAATTATTTTATTTTTCATTAACTCTGATGTTTCAATACCTTGGTGACCCCAGGCTATATCAATCCCTATTTTTTGCACATTTCTAACGTGGCCAAAACCATTACTGAGGCTTGGAGGCCCCTTCAGAACAAAATATGAGAGAACTCATCATTACAGAAATTCAACAGAGAATATTAAAATCTTTTGAAGTCTTCCTTACCGTATTTAAAAGTGGTCCTGTTGTGTTCCTCTCATCTTTCATTATGGTTGGATCTGGCTGTTGTTTCTCATTCTCAACTTCTGATCTAGCCATACTTATAAATTCACTAATAGAATCTTTTTTCCTCTTTTCTTGGTCAGGCATATCCCACCTGGATGGTTTTCTTGGTTCTGAAAATTGTCAGAATGTCAGAGTCGTTCAAATAAAATATAGTATTTTATGCACTGTAAAAAGTTCTTAACCCTACTGATTTTTACCAGTTTCCTAGGAAATGGATATGTCTCATAATATATCAAATTTTAAAATGTTAAAAAAACTTGCAAATATAATCCTGATTAAATGTGGCATACTCACTGTTGGAATTATTATTCTGCTGCCCTTTTTCACTTGACACTTGACTGGTAGTGGAGATGGCTGATTCCGAAAGAGTTAAAAAGTTGAATACCGAATATTTGTCTCGTTTCACTTTTGGTAATCCAACCAGAGTTGAACTGTGGAAAGAAGATGATACAGTCAATCAGTGGTATTTATTGAAAGCTTACTGTGTGCTCAGCCCTGTACTAAGTGCTTGGGAAAACACAATATATTTGATAGACATAGTCCCTATCCTCAAGGATTCTACAGTCCAGAATGTAATCTAAATGACAACTGCTTGAAAAGAATAATTGTCCCCCTAGAACTATGTGATTTCCTTTTGCAATTTCCTTTTCTGCTTTTATTAATGCTCCCTAAGATTAATGCATTTTTCAAAGTAGTGCAAAAGTTTAAATATCTCAGGGGGGGAGAACTCAAAGTGTTATTATTTTTTTTGGTCCTAGGTATATTGTACATCTCTAAATATAAGGTTCATTGTCAAAGTGGGAAACCCCCACAAGGTTCCTTCAATCATCTTGTTGCCACTGCTGGCAACAGAACACTAAACTGGTTGGACACTGGTCTAACTCAAGAAAAGCCACTTTTTGTTCTTGTATTCTTAAGAAGGTGAAAAGATCATAGAATCAATGGTACTTACTGTGCACTTACTATATGCAGAGCACTGTTCTAAGAAATACTATCACTGAAATATAGTAAAAACCATGAAAACCTTTTATACATCCTACCTTGTACACCTCTCTATGCAGCATCAAATGGAGTATGATCAATAGAAAATGTACACCATTTTCACTGTCCAAAATGCAAAAATAGTGTAAAGGTGATTCTAGCAAATGAGTTTTTTCTAAAAAATATAGATTAAGAATACCATGTATGAACTAGTAATACCCCTTTGTGTTAAAAATTTATAATAGTGAAAATTATTTTGGCAGGTACATATTTATAGCTAGCTCTCATGGATGTTATCGAGGAGAGAAGCGTGGCCTAGTGAAAAGAGCAAGGGCATGGGAGTCAGAGCACCTGGGTTCCAATCCCAGCTCTGCCACTTGTCAGCTGTGTGACCGTCGGCAAGTCACTTAACCTCTCTATCCTTCAGTTATCTCATCTGTAAAATGGGGATTAAGACTGTGAGCTCTACGTTAGGACTGTGTCCAACCTGATTATCCTGTATCTATGCTTAATGCCACAACTATTATTAGTAGTAGTAATAGTAATATTTAGGAATATGGAGGGGAGAAATTTGCTTCAGATCAGTATTATGAAATTAGAAAGATTTGTGCCAATGGAAATAAAATGCTTGGAAAACCAGGCAAAATTTTTAAAAAAGCCAATCGTTCTCAACTTACTCTGAGTAGGGATCGGGCACATTAAATCTTCTGCATAGCAGTTTATCAGGATGCCATTCAAACTTATCTCTTGTGAGTTTCCCGAACATCTTCATCTTCACAGCAGATTGCTTGTCATTAATATCACCCTGTAAAAATTAGGGGTTTTTTTCACTTTCCCATGTTACAAATTTGACCTATTCATCTACCCGACACTAAAAAAAAAATTATAATATTTTACAAGCACTGTATTTGTACCTTTAGTGGACAGACTCTTAGTAAACCACTAAAATACTATAAAAATAGATATCAATAGATAATAAAGACTAAGTATCTGACAGTAAGTCACAATCTGCATTCTTAGTTTCCAAGTTTAAAAAAATAAAAGATATGGCATTTTCAATTGAGGTTTTTAAAAATTATTTTTGTGAACAGAGTTTGCATTCAAATACTCAATCTGCTGAAATTAGGATGGCAAACCTCTTGGTCTCGAGGAACTTCTACTTGGTCTGTGTCATCTTCATGCTTGGCATGGGTAAATCTGGAGGACAATGTTGAATTAGAGGATTTGTAAAGCACGGCCGCCCGAATGAACTCATCACGCTCCCTTCCTCGTTCCCACTCTGTCATACTAGAATCTAAACAAGTTTCCAGAGCATCTGTAGTGAAAGAAAGAAAAATCACTCTACTGTAAAAGGGTACTTAAAGAACTCTCTCTCCAGGAGTATAACAATCTTGTGTTTACAATGAAGGTTTAGCACTTTTATTACCTCTTAAAAATGGAATTGACTGTCACACTTGGCTTCTATCCTTCTCTGCTGGAATTACAAAATCCTTGGCATGGCAAGCTTAGCCTTTAGCTGAGCCCTAGAGGATTCTTGAAAGGTAGCACTGTCCTTGACCCCATCATGCAATCACAATTTTATCGGCTGCATTTAATGAGGAAAACATTTTTTTTTTAACTAATGTTTACTCATAGCACATGATTTAAAAAGTTAGTCTTTATTTATACCAAAATGTCCATTTGAAAAATTGAAAATATCAATACACCTACACTGGCTGCTGTAGAAAGTATTTTTAATTTATATTTTTCACCTCTAATAATCCAGTAACTAGTTTTAATTGTTTTTAGGGGTTTTGGTTTTGATATTTCCTCCAATTTTGCAACCACCTATTAGAGTTAAGGTGACTTCTTTTTTAAATTCACATATTGTCAATCTTACCTTACCTTGTAAAGATAAATTAGGTAGGGAGATACAGAAGACTATTGCCACCTTATCAACTGACCTAATAGCAGTTTAAACGGGAACAAATCTGTGAAATTTTAGCACACATTATAATTGCATTTTTTTTTCAATCTTTTCCAAGAATATCTAACTGGAAAAGGCAACTGAAATATGGAAAACCAATCCTATTATGCACATTTGCTTTTGCAGGGCCTGATGATCACATTTAAGGAATTGAAGGATGTTTACGTTCAAAAAATAAAACCCCACATTGCTAGATTATTATAGAAAGTAATTCCCTCTAATTATAAGCAAATTGGGTGTGTTTAAATCTGGCCTCTTTCCTGCTCTTTCTTCTAAACTAAGTTCGTCTTACTCTTTCATTATTCCCAAAGTCACTTTTTAGGTGGAATGTTCCAATCCAAGGTTTCTTTCTGATTTTAGAGTGATCACATTCTCATGCCACAACTGATTCGACTCTGGCACCAAGTTCAATTCTCACTGTGTAGACAAGCTTCTCCAATGGGTCAGCCAAGATGTCCCATATTGTTGCCAAATATTACATTTTGCAGTAAGTAGATCCTATCCAGGTACCCAGGAATGAAAGAACAAAACTTTTCTTTTTCTAGCTTTAAACTTACTCAAAAATCAAATGGAGCGTAAGATGGGGGAAGAAGCTATTATTTTCACGTATTGTCAGGGCTGAAAATTTGGGTACCTTCAAAATCACAGAAGAAAACAAGGAAAGAGTTAAAGAAAAGATTCCACTAATTTTACTAGGGATATGGACCTACTTGATGTGAGGGAAAGCAGAGAAAGGATTCCCACCCACCTCCCATTTCCACAGCACACAATTTAAGACCTAAGACCATAAAACTAAAAGCCTTTCCAATCTAGGATTCTAACACTGATAAAACCAACAGGTTGCTTGGCTGAACCGTGAGTGATGACTGCACTCCTTGATATGCACCTTATGGTGAAGAACGTAATAATAATAATAATAATAATAATAATAATAATGGTATTTGTTAAGCATGCTTACTATATGCCAAACACTGCTCTAAGCGCTGGATACTATTTAATGGAAATGATCAGAAAGCACGAGCCCAACTTCTCCCACTGAACATAATGGGAACCAAGTCTTCCTCCCCTTTAGTTCTTCCACCAAGGATGTTTTGCCTAAGGTGGTGAGTTATCAGAAGACAGGTTCCTCCAAGTATTGTTTTAGTTATGATGTGAATGTTGATATTTTTGATTGCTGGATTTGCATTTATATAAAATATATTCTCATTTTTCTTTGTGGCAGTTTTCCCCAACTTTAACTGTGAGCCCTCTGTGGGACAGGACTTGTGTCCTCTCATATTTTCCCTAGCATTTAGCACAGGCTTTTTCACATAATAAGCAAATGTAAAAAATAATAATGATAATGATAATTATAAGCAACTGCAATTACAGAGAAGCATGATGAAAGAGAGGACAATGCTGGTGCTCAAAAAATATAAAACATAAATTTCATGTATCAGTCAAAAGGCTTTCTGAAGTGAACCCCAGCCAATCATGTGAAACTTTCTTCCTATCCATCAAGGAATGTCAAAGGTTTGCCAGTTACCTTTATGTCCTTGTTTGAGACCTCCCAAGTACTCTTCGTATCTCTTTTGTTTTTCTGGATTTTTAGCAAATGGCTTGAATTCACTGGATACTGCTGAAGCTAGGTCTCTACTTAACATCGTTTGCCAACTGCAATGAGCAGGGTCTGCCGAGTTTGACTGGAACCTGCTCTTCCTGGTTTGCTGTGCTAAAGTCTTTGCTTTCATTTCGGCTGCTTTCAATTCAGTCGCCTGTTTCATTTCTTTGATTCTTTCTTTGTCTTTCTGGGATAGAAACTCTAAAATAGAAGTCGTTGGACCTGGGGTGGGGGGGTGGAAGAAAACAGTTGAAAAAGTATCAGATAAAGGATCTTTCTATTCTTAAAGTGTATCAGTACACAGAAAATCGGAAGTATCATTAACTCGCAAGATTCTGATTGCCTGGGAGGGCTGGGGCATTAGAGGCATGCAGGTCTGGTGTGTCCTAGATTTTCTAGGATGTCACACCACCAGGAACTTCTTTGCTTAACCCCACTGCCCCAAAAGAACTCTCTCCCAAGTGGAGGAGTAAGACGTATTGAATAAAATAAAAAAGGACCTTGAGAGAAGGACAATTATGAGGACATCCCCTGCCCCCAACCGTTCCTGCTGGCAACATGGCCCAGTCCAAACTCTGAGTACTGAGATGAGCTAAATCCCCTATGGTGGCCTTCTCCTCTGCCCACCAGGGAGCTTCCACCGCCACGCACTCCCAGACACAAACATGCATTCCGCCACACACACCAATACCCACACCCCGCCCACGGGGAATGCCATACTCACCAAGACAGATAGTCCTGGTACAACACAGAGCAGCAGCAAAGGCAGGAAAAGGTAAGAACAGTTGGTTCACCTCCTGCCGCCGCCACCAGAGTTTACCACTAATGGCTGGTTAGACTCCCCAGGGAGGTGCCTATAGGAGCTAGGGAAGCAGCATGGCCTAGTGGATAGAACACGGATCTGGGAGTCAGAAGGACCTGGGTTCTAATTCAGGCTCAGCCACCTGCCTGCTTTGTGACACTGGACAAGTCATTTTACTTCTCTGGACTTCAGTTACCTCATCTGAAAAATGAGGATTAAGACTGTCAGCTCCATGTGGGACAGGGACTGTGCCCAACCCAATTTGCCTCTATCTACTCAAACTCTCAGTTCAGGGTCTGACCCATAATAAGTGTTTAACGAACACCACAGTTATTATTATTACTGAGATAGGCAGGCTGTTCAGTTTGCTTGGCAGGCAACCATAATGTTAGCAGTCGCACCAGACGGGAATTTCACTTGCATTTTCCTGCCACTGCTACTCCACTGGTGCAGAAGGTCTAGGAAATTCACAATTCATAGTGACTGTGCAGGTGTGGGAAGGAGTGAGGTCATAGTTGTGGATGTGTATCTGAGCAAGAGTGGTCATTGCTTTCTGACTCCCTTTATCTGTTCCCTCATACCCGCTAATGAGAGATATTTCTAATAGCATCTATGGGGAGCAAATATCCAACAAAATTATCACTTAATAATAATAGTGGTATTTGTTTATTGTTAATCATGTGCCAAACAAAGAACATAGCATTAGGGAGAGATATAGTTCAATCAGATCAGTTTCAGTCCCTGTTCCACATGGAGCTCACAGCTTAAAGGGGAGGGAACACAGGTATTTTATCCCCATTTTCAAGTCTCGTGACTTCCAGGCCTGCACACTTTCCACTAGGCCATGGCTGCTTTCCTTTTTAAATGCTCCCTTCTGTTTTATGCATTTGTTTGTTTGATGTACTGTCTCCAAAACTCCATTTCTGTGTTTGCTAATTTCACCTGAGATTAAGTGAGTATCCCCTTCATCAACTTTGATTTTTTTTAAAAAAAAAAACACATCACTGATCGATACTGACCCTCTAATACAAAAGTAAACCTACCAAGTCTATCTTTAAATTTAAACGCTGTTGCACCTTTCAAGGAGCTCAAGTACTCCACTTATTTTTTCCTCATTTATTGTCATATCCCTATGGGATGCACATGGGTCAGGTGGTAATGGTTCCTGTTACAGATGGGTCACTGGTGAAATATCTGGTCCAAGGTCACACACAAAGTCAGGACAGCCACGAACAAAAAATCCAGGCTTCCAACTCACCAACAAAACTAATCACAAGATACAATGCAGTTCTAAAAGTAGTGAGAGGCAGCATGGCCTGGTGGGTACAGCATGGACCTGGGAGTCAGAAGGACAGAATGTCTCCATGTGGGACAGGGACTGTGTCCAACCTGATTTGCTTGTATCCACCCCAGCACTTAGAATAGTGCCTGGCACAAAGTAAGCACTTAAAGACCACTATTATTATTATTATATTATTAATGCTAGGAATGGAATCAAAACTTCATAGACAGGGCAAAATTCTACTGCAAATCTGTTCATTTTAGGGCATCTGCACTGTCCAAGCATTCTCAGGTTCCCTGAATCAAGCCTACCGAGATCCAGACACTCTTCCTTTTGAGGCCTGAAGGGATGTTACAACACTCTTCCCTTCAGCTTAAAAAAAAAAGGTGTAATGCCAGTCTCATCAAGAGGAGGAGGAAAAAAAAGTGCTATGTGCCAATTTGACAGCAACACGATCTTAAAATGGCCCAGAAAAATGAATTATGAGATGAGGTTCATTTCTAATTTGAGGCAAGAGGACTGAGGTGGTTAAATAATATGAATAAAAAGTCAGAGGGATAATAGAGTTTCACTATTTCTCCAATTCAAAACATATGATGAAAATTTAATATATAAATTTACTTTAGTAATATGGGAGTAAGCTTTGAAATTATAACCCGCACTGCACAAAAACAGTATTAAAATCTTCACTGTAATTTGGTAGAGTTAAAATCAAATATTCAAAGGATAAGTGATGATATTCCATTTAAAACCATTTAACAATTGTTAACAACCATTGCACTGAAATATTTATACTCTAGCATATCTGCATACCTTGAAGGGGAGTTTCTCCTAGTAGTTCTCTCCTCTTAGATGCATTTAGTTGATGTCTGCTTTGCTGTGGCATATCAACTGAAAGCTTCCCAGATGATTCTGCTAGTGCCTGTAGTAAATGGGAGTTTTCCGAGCCAGCAGCTATCACAGGTCTGAAGTAATGGAATGGTCTGTAGTCCTTCGGCAAATCGGGCGGTGGATAAATCTTCCAGGACAAACAAAAGATATATATTTCCTGAAATGTTTAATCTTAATTTTGTTAATCCCCATGAAAACCTAGTACCATACCATTTCCCTCTGAGACTTCAATAAAAATTAGTTCATGATAATGACAGCACAACAAATCTTTTTTCTACGAGAGATACTCAGGATAACAGGGGCTGGGCCAAAATGTCTTCTAATTTCTACTCTTCTTCTCACTACCTAAAAGTTTAAAGCACTTATTATAGCATCTGACAAAATTCCTTCAAGATGGTAGGGAAAATTGTCCATTTTTTAAATGAAAAAATTTAATCTCATTCAGGAACCCCAGGATGCCACTAGCATATCCATGAAGAGACCTAAGAATCCCCTAAACATGAGTTAGCCTATTTTCCAGAGCAATGGTGCTTTTCAAATTCAACCAAACTGATTTCCCACTCTGCTTCTGATCTAAGCTTTGCCGTGCTAAAAAGATTCAGCAGTGACCTGTAAATGCACTCAGTGGGGGTTTCTATTAAAAGGCAAGCAACTCATTTTTGTGCTTTACTGATTATCACTGCAATGACAGGATTGTGTCACTTGATTTCTAGTCCATTGAATACCAATGTCTTTAGCACTGCCAATTTTTTGATATTTCACCAAGATTGATTTTCCTCTTTATTTTGCATTTGTCATATTAATAGATGCTGCCTTTATGATGAAAATACACAATAAAAGCCTATATGTTTCAACACAGAAAAATTGTTTTGCTTACTTTCTTGGAAGAGGAAGGTTTGGAAGCCAAGGAAAACCCATCCAAAATTTTTCCCAAATAGCGAATGTCTTTCTCCAATCCTACAAATCAGAAAGTACTTTTACAATTGGTAGTCTTACATTTATAAAATAAAATCCATTCAAAACTAATTATGCAGTAGGGTCAACTGATTTTTATCTGAAAAAAAACCAGAACTGATTGACTCCTGAAATAAAATATCATTTCACCCCGAGATAATATAGTTTAAAAATTAAAGAAAAAAAGCAGAAATCAATCCATCACACCTCTGTTGGCCCAGATCCACTCAGCTGACTGGATTGTGTTTGGGCACAGGACTATGGATCCCACCCTGAGTGTTGTCCAACAACAACTTGGGAACTCCATGAACCTTGAAAAGTATTTCTTGTATGTTGCTAGTCAACCAGCAAATACTTTGCTCAGATAACAAGCACTGACTAGGCAACCACTTTCAAATAATAAACTCCAAGCTGAGACAAAGAATAAGGAAAAGGGACACTGAAGAGCAAAAGTACTGATAATTTTCCTTTTGACATACTCGTTGCTAAAAATAGTTGTAAAGATCATGAGAGAAAACCTCAGTTTCCTTAACCACTATCTAGTCTCAATATAAATATTAAGGAAATCAAAGTCTTTCTGTAATCTAACCACGGTACTGGCCCAAAAAGGCACTTCCGGTTTCTTCTCAAATTGGATTCTAAATCAAATGTCCAGGACAAGGAAACGAGTACCTTCAACTTGAATAAAATAAATGCATTTCATACATTAAAGGGGGACACAAACATTCATATGCAAACACACATCCCAGCAGGGTAAGAGTTTCTCTGATTACCAAGAGAGGGGAAATACCCTGATTTCCTATCTATACAAATAAAAATTATCTGCATCAAAATATCTATTTTCTATTTAAGTGATCTTTCAATACCTAAAGGGATATTTCACAAAACATAAATTAATTATAAAGCATGAGAATCTCTTTATTACCATTTCTAATACGTTTCAAGTGCCCAAAATTTCTTCTGATGAATCTAGTGACACCATTAGATTCCTCAACATGATCATTTTCTTTTTACTATATTTTGTGCTGGTAATTTTCATTGGAAAAATTCAAATGAGGTTTTTGTTTAAATAGCAGCATGGTCCAGTGGATACAGCATAGGTCTGGGAGTCAGAGGACCTGGGTTCTAATCCCAGCTCTGCCATCTGTCTGCTGTGTGACCTTGGGCAAATCATTTAACTCACTTGCTCAGTTACCTCATCCGTAAAATGGGGATTAAGACTGTGAGTCCCATATGGGACATTTTCTGTGTCCCCCCTGATTAGCTTGTACACCACTGCCTAATGCAGTGGCTGGCACATAGTAAGCACTTAAATACCACTTAAATAGACACATATTTTAGAAAAAGTCTTTTCTATCCAGAACTGGCAATTTCTGAACAGTCTGTCTGAATCAATTTGCTATCAGATAGTCTGTCCGGTTCCTCAACTCTGCCTTTATTTTAAAAGGGTCAAAACTGAAAAAAAATTTTTTTCCAAAATTTTGCACTACTCATTCAAGACTAGGAGGTGAAATTTTAGGTTTTAAGACAAATAACTTATTTACAACTTCCTGCCTTTCATTCATTCAATCACATTTATAGAGCGCTTATTGTGTGCAGAGCACTGTACTAAGTGCTTAGAAAGTACAATACAGCAATAAAGAAAGACAATCTCGGCCCTTAATGGGCTCACAGTCTTGGTTACCTCAGGAGTTAAGCAGGTTAAAAACATAAACAGGTTCAGGAGGACTATGAATGAATTCACTGTCAAGAAGTCCAAAATAGAAGTATAAAGGGAAAGTTTGGGATGTAAAGAAAAAGTAAGAATGTTTAAAGGCTAAGAATTAAAATAGATTCAATCGGTATTAATCAATCCATGGTATTGATCGAGTGCTTACTATGCGCAGAGCTCTATACAAAACCCTTGGAGAGTACAATACAAAGAGTTGGCAGACAAGTTCCCTGCCTACAGCAAGCTTACAGTCCAGAAGGGAAGACAGACAATAATAGGACATGGACTGTGTCAAACCCGATTAGCTCGTATCCCAGCACTTAGTACAATGCAAACTGTACATAAAATGTAGATCTAACCTGTTATTACCTTTCTTGCCTTTGTATTGCTTGGGTGCTGTCCACCCATACAGTCCATCTCCAGGTTCCTCATCCTTCAAAACCGTATCATACTTAGATAGCATTTCTGTGGCATATATATCGTCATCTTCCTCTTCCAAAGCTCCCACACCAAAAGCCTTAAAATAACATTTCATGATAAAATGATAAATAGAAAGTCAAGATCTCAGGCAAAGTTCCTTAGAAAGACCAGATCATTTCAAGCTATTTTATCCCCATCACTAAATTACACTACGTAACAAACCAAGAACACTTCTGTGAGTGAAAGCCCCAGGATCACACATCAAATAGCCTCTCCCGGGAAGACATGAAGCAGGAGTGAGAAGCAGAGCACTAGGAGTCCCTAGATCAGGGAATCTTATAAAGATCTCTCCCCTTCTCAGGGTCGCACCTGGAGAGTTTCCAGTCCTCTACCAGCCTCGACTACCGGAGGGAAAATCAAGCAGAGGCACACCCATTACATTCCTAGCTTGGGTAGTGGATAGAGAGTGGAAGGCAATCTGCTACAAGTCAAAACTCCCCTGTGCTGGGCAGCAGCGGCAGAGACTCAAGTTTACCACATGGAAGGAGGCAATGTTAAACCACTTCCATATTTTTACCAAGAAAACTCTATGGATACCCTACCAGAACAATTGCATATGGAGGTGGGGTGTTCTGGGAGAGATCTGTCCATGGTGTTGCAAGGGGAAGGAATCGACTTGACAGCACAAGACACATTAAACATCTCTCAAAAGGAGAAGCAGCGGGGCCTAGTAGATAGGGCAAAGACCTGGGAGTCAGAAAGACCTGGGTTCTAATCCCGGCTCCACCACTTGTCTGCTATATGGCCTTGGGCAAGTCACTTCACTTCTCTGTGTCTCAGTTACCTCATCTATAAAATGGGGATTAAGACTGTGAGCCCTATGAGTGACAGGGACAGTGTCCAATCTTATTATTTTGTATCTACCCCAGCACTTAGTATAGTGCCTGGTACAGAGTAAGCGCTTAAATACCATAAAAAAAAGGCACCACAGTCCTCAGCAACACCCGAGGAACTCTGTCCCAATGCAGTGTTACAGTCAGGCACAGGGGAGTGTTTGCCTCTGAACCCAATTATGGAGAATAGTAGGAGTGGGAAGAGAATTTAAAAACTGATGGTGAGAGAATTGTGAAAAGGGGGGGGGCAAAGGTATTTGAGACTCAAGAATAGCAAGATATGAGTTAAAAAGACAGCTGAATCTTTGGACATACATATGCAAATGAAATTAAAAAAGGGGTGGGAGAATTTGTGGATCGAAGCTTCAAAGAGCCTCTTTTTAGCACTAGAGAAGACCCGTCACAATTTAGCATTATCTTCCCCATTATCAATAAGGAGGCTTAGGCACTGACAGATTAAGTGATTCACCTGGGGTCCACATCAGGTCCAAGACCTGAATTAGGTTATCCAGTTCTGGTTCACCCATTAGACAAGTATACTCACTGTCCCTTCAGAATTTTCATTTTAAAGATTTTGACAACCTGACTTAATTGAGACAATCTAGGTAAAGAAAGTGATGATAAAATGAAACTTCCTTCTAATTTCCATCTTATGAGAAAGGTGAATGCATGGCTGAGACTAAAGTAAAACAATAATTTTCTCTTAGCCACTCATAAAATCCATTATATGCAACAATGTACAGGCATTTAATTAAGTAATTTAAGTAGCTACTATTTTAAAATTGACCAAGAATCATGTGATATATGGTTGCTGGGAGGTCATAGAGAAAAAGTGTTCATTGAATATTTAATTGTATAAAACAGTTATGCTTTACCTGGCCTGATATTCCAAGTTTACGTCCTTTAGTCTGCTTAACATCCCCAAGAAGATTACTTGTCTTTCCACATCCACCAGTAAAAAGATTAAAATGTTCTCCCTCTGAAATTCCAAATAATGCTTTGTGGGGATCTAGGCCCTTGTAAGCAAGTCCATGAACATTGTCTTTAGGAGTAAAGTCCACCGGAGTTACATCTTTGGGTGCAAATGTCACATTATCTGGAAGATAGTATTCCTCTTCATCCTTTTTAGAAAATAATGAGATCAACTTTTGAATTGTATAAAATAGCAGTCCCTGTCATTATCAATTTAATAGTTGAATTCTGAAAAAGTTAAAGGTGTTTTACTAAAGTCAAAAAGCAAGATGCTGCATAAAACTGATGAAGCTTCTCTTGTAGGTAACCAAAAATGTTAGACAAAAATATTTTAAAGTATAATACTGTACTGGTCTTATCTGTAAAAATGGGACCATAAATATTTGCAGATCCAAGTTAATCCCAAATCTGTCAGGCAGGAAATTAAATATGTCAGATCCAAAACCAAACTGAAAACTAGAAAGTAACCAGAAAAGATTTTTATAAAGTGGTTTAGTCCTTTTTTTTTCTTTCAAATACAGACTTTATTGAGAAATTCAAATTAGCAAGCTGTTTTGAAACATTGTAAATACTAGTGAATGATATAAGAAATTGAACATTCCTGATTAATATATAGGGTTGTTTCCATACATACACAGTATTTTGGCTGGTGAAAAATAATTGAAGGCCTTTAGTCAATCACTGTTTCAACATCCCTATTGATATAATAACTATTAAACAAAATAACTCTATAGCTTAAATGGAAACCAGACAGGACAGAGCACGTTAGGCTGGGAAAATTAACTGGCCTCATTTGCCCTGACCACTGAGGTAAAGCTATTATGAAAGTCCAAAGTTAACATTTTTCCAATTTGAGATATTTATTTATACATATACAAGAGAGGAATTCCACAATCCCACATAAGTAATGACATTCTAAACTATCGCTTATAAGAGTTTACTTTCTAAATCTGCCCACATCTCCACTGTTGAAACTATATTTCCTGTTCTCCTGTCTCCACAGCCTAACTATAATTTACAGGAGTTTTAGGAGGACTCAAAAATCAGAGATTTTACATGTTCTCAATAATACCTGGCTTTTGCAATCAAAGCAAAAGGGAGAGGAGAAGAAACACACACTTTCTAGAATCAAGGCAACAGTGTATGTGATTTCTTTTTACCTTCAAGAAGACAGCAAAAGAAGTAAAGACGCGATTAGGAAAACATCTTTTTGGTTTATCTAAAAGCAGTCTCATTCAGCCTTGGTAAGGCTATTTTTACAGAGCCACCAAGTATTTAAAATAATTGGCAAATGTACCCTAATGGATTTGAAGATTCTGTTTAGAATACATGCTCCTAGAAAGCCAAGACCTTACTGTTTCTGTGCTTGTAACCTCAGTCTAGCTTCTAGTACTCTCTGAAAGTATCAATTTATCACCAGAATAATGTCTTTAAATTGATTATATTAAACCTATTATTTTATTAATCAGTTTTTTAATCAATATTATTTTATTAGGTTTGTTTTTTCAGGAATCTGGTCTGTGATATTGCTTTGAAGACTGTACGGAACAATTTTCTGAACAACAATAAAAATCAGCATACATGATACCTCTGATCCTTCAGAACCACCAGGTGGTAAGGCACAGCCATATATTTTTACTCCAGGCTCTGTATGAGAAAATTGCAAAAGAGATTAAAAGTATCCTACATGCTGGTCCATGAAGTTATTTATTAATAATGATAATTAAAAACTGTGGTATTTATCAAGCACTTACTTTATGCCAAGCACAGTACTAAGCACTAGGGTAGATCCAGAGCAGAGTGGACATAGTTCCTGTCCCAGAAAGGGCTCACAGTTTTGGGTGAAAACAGGTATTTAACCTTCATTTTACAGATGAAGAAATCAAGGGACAGAAAAGCTACATGATTTGTCCAAGGTCACTCAGCAGGCAAGTAGCAGAATCAGGATTAGAACCCAGGTCCCCTGACTCCTACATTCATGCCCTACCCATTAAGTCATGGTGCTTCTCAACTTTAATCATAGCCAAAAAAAGAACTTTGTTAACATGCTCAACTCATCTGCCTAAATCCAACTCCTTCCGGTTACTAGTAAGAGGATGAGGTAGCAAGCTAAACAGAGGAGGGACAAATAATCAATCAATACTATTTATTGAGGGCTTACTGTGTGCAAAACACTGTGCTAAGCATTTGGGAAAGTATAAAACAAAACAATAGGTATAGACAATTCCTGCCCACAAGGAGCCTAGAAGGGGAGAGAGGCATTTAAATAAATTACAGATGGATATGTATATAGGTATGTGAGGCTGGGGGAGGAGTGAGCAATAATAATAATTGTCAAATTTGTTAAATGCTTACTATATACCAGGCACTGTGCTACCCGCGGGGATGGATATAAGCAAATCGGGTTGGACCCAGACTATGTCCCACAAGTGGCTAAATATCCCCATTTTACAGATGAGGTATCAGAGGCCCAGAGAAATGAAGTGACTTGTCCAAAGTCACACAAAGGATAAGCGGCGGAGACAGGATTAGAACCCAAGTCCTTCTGACTCCCAGGCCCAGGCTTTACCTAATACGCCGCATCTCTAAGTAACTGAGTATCAAGGTGTTCAAGACAAACAGACCCAAGTAATGGAGATGGGAGGGAAGTGAGGGTGTAGTTGGAAAAGGACTCCTGGAGATGTCATTTTAATAGGATTTTGAAGATGGGGAAAGAGATGATCTATGGATATGAAAGAAGAACTGAGTTCCAAGCCTGAAAGAGGATGTGGGAAGGGGTCAGAGGTGAGAAAAGTGAGACTGATGTAACGTGAGTAGGTTGATGTTAAAAGAGTGAAGTGTGGGTGTGGACTAGGTTATAGTAGGAGTTCAGCAAGGTAAGGTAGGAGGAAGAAGTACTTTAAAGCTAATGACAAGGAGTTTTTGTTTGAGTGTGGAGATGGATGGGCAACCTCTGCAGATTTCTGAGGAAAGATGTGGACTGAATGGTGTTTTAGACAAATGATCCATGTGGCAAAGTGGAGTACAACTGGAGTGGGGAGAGAGAGGAGACAAGGATGTCAGCAAGGAGGATGATGCAGGAGTCAAAGCAAGATCAGAATAGTAGTTGTTTGTATGGTAAGGAAGGGGCGGAATCTTGAGAGGTTGAGGAGGTAGAACGACAAGATTTGGTGACAGACTGATGAATATGCTGATTGAATGAGAAACGAATCAAGAATAACACCAATGTTATGGGCTTATGACACAGAGATAGTAGTCATGTTGTCTACATAATGGGAAAAATGGGAAGGACAGGGAAGACAAGTAAAACCACTACTCTGTCGATTCACTGGGAAAAGACAAAGCCTGCACAGGGATAGAGAATGAAAAGCAAATTTAAACCAGGAGCTAAGTAAATCCATGACTCCCTGCTGTTTTGAAATGAAATATGGGAAATAAAATCATTTTAATAATCTATCAATCCAGAAGAAAAAATTTGTTTCACCCTTGTTTCAATAATAATTAAAAAACAGTACCGGGTTTTTGCCTGCGTGCCTTTCTCTTCACTCGAGGTCCAACTCCTTGCCCTTCTTTCCAGCCCATTTTTCGTAAGAGTTCAAAACCAATAGACAGTCTAAGAGGAAACAGAAGAAATAAAGTCAACATTAATCAGATAGTACTTCCTCTAGAGAACAGAACGATACTAGATAGTTGAGCGTCAAAGAGAGATGGGGCAGACTGCCTTTACCAGCGGAAAAAAACATAAAACGGGACTCACTTAGCAGGTGCAATCAGATCATCTAGTATTGTGGCTCCAGGAATAGGGGCAGTAGCAGCTGCGAGCTGTCTGGCTTTTTCTTTTATTCTGTCTTTAGTTTTGGAAGCAAAATCATCTGTGGTAACAATTGATTTAGGGGCTATCCCATATTCACTAAAATCCTGTTAAAAACACAAATAAGTAAAGGAAGGTCACCGCTTTTGAAAAATGAATATTGTGACCTTTTTGAAATATAATATTCCAAACCATTAATTCAGTCACAAAAAAACAACAGTGAAGAGACCTTTGCTACAGACTTTCAAACCACATGCGTTATTGTTAGTAAACGTTGATTTTCAGGTATAGATTCACAAATATGAGCTCAGTAGCACAGATGCTAGAAATAAAGGAATCGGTAATATACATCATATTCTTGTTTTGAAAGATATGGCTATAAAAGGGTTCATCACATTTAACATTAACTTTCTTGAGAACAGTAAACGCTAACTCGCAATAACAGTTAAGAACACTTACCTCTTCATCCATAAAATCCTCTGGCCCAAGAACAGATTTGTCTGCTCTGTTCTGACGTGATGATATAAAGGTGGAAGGCTCCCATCCTTCAAAAACAGAAAACTGTACTGTAATGACAATAATCAAACCTAATAATGCCATACGTTGGTTTCAGAGCACATCTTACCTTCTTTAGAACCAACGGTATTAAAGTACCCTGCAGAAAAGCCACCACTAAAGGCTCCATGAAAACGTTTGTACCGTCCCTTTTCATCCCTGACGGTCTGTTCTTGAAGTGGAACTGGCTTCTTGGGTCGTTGGCCTACATTCAAAAAGGAAACAAAGAAGAAATGATATTTACTAGTGTATTTTCGCCAATAAGAACTAATATATACTTCTTCCAACTTAAAATAGCATTACTATGCCAAAATGTAACCAAATATCACTTTCCAAAGAGTAGGGATCATGTCTTCTAAATGTACTTTACTCTCCCACGGATGGAACAGTGCTCTGCAGTCAGTCCTCAATCGTATTTACTGATCACTTACTAAGTGCAGAGCACTGTACTAAATGCTTGGGAGAGTATTGAGCACTCAACAAATGCATTAATTTATTAACATTTTAAAAGTTTCCCCAATTAATTTTAGGATCCAAACAGACATTTTATCAAGCTCTTGCCAATTCTGGAAGACACCTAACTCTGTATCTCTTTAGATGGTCTAATATGTGTTTATGGGCAGTATAAAGAACTACAAAGTGAATCGACTGGGGAATTCTAAATTCTTAATATCACTGTGTCTGTGTAGCTTCAGCAATCAACAAGTCAGAACTCACATCTGATGAGATCAAAGGAAATTCTAAGCCCCATACCTCAAGACGCTTACTGGTGGTATTTGAAATCTAGAGCACAGTTCTGGGGTGAAAGCTAGGGTCATTCCATTTTGCCGTAAACACAAAGAACTGGCAGAAAGGACCACATTTGGCATGAATGTGAAGAGCAAAGAGGGTTTTTTTTTTTAAGAAAGACACAGGGGGACAAGAGGCCCAGACCCACACACACACACAGTCATACTCACACCCATTCGGAAACATATATGCTTACTGATACAGAGAAGCAGCATGGCCTAGTGGATACAGCCACAGGCCTGAGAGTCAGAGGACCTGGGTTCTAACTCCGGTCCTCCACTTGACTGCTGCATGCCCTTGGTCAAGCCAATTAATTTCTTGGTGCCCTGGTTACCTCATCTGTAAACGGGGATTAAGACCATGAGGCCTATGTGGAACATGGACAGTGTCCAACCTGATTATCTTCTATCTACCCCAGGGCTTAGTATAGTGCTAAGACTGTGCTGAGCTTTTATCTACAGCAGTACTTTGTACTGGCACATAGTAAGCGCTTCACAAATACCATAACAAAGAAAAAGATAAAAAAAAAAGAGAGTGGGAGCTCTAAGTGGGACAGGGATTGGAAGAAGGAGCTAAGGAGTGAGGACATAGTGGAGATGGCTTCTTGTGGATAAGTAAAGTATCTTGTGCTTCTGCTGCGTTTTTCCAAGCATTTAGAACAGTGCATTGCACTCAGGAGATGCTCAGTAAACACCATGCCCTCTCCTGCTGAGCTCCTATGGCAGGTCCACGTTGGGTAAATGGATAAAAAGAAATAGGCCAAGCCAGTATTCATTCATTCAATCGCATTTATTGCATGCTTACTGTGCACAGAGCACTGTATTAAGCACTTGGCAAAGCACAACAGAGTTAGCTCATTCCTCTCTCATCAACGTCATCATTACTTACTGAGGGACTACTTTGTGCAGAGCACTGTACACTCATTGTGGGTGGTAACACGTCTTCTAATTCTGTGGTATTGTACTCTCCCAAGTTCTTAGTATAGTGTTCTGCACTGCAGAAAACACTCAACAAATGCCAATGATCGATTGATTAGGTGCTGGAGAGGAAGGGTTGGGCTGGTGGTTGTCGCCAGTCCCACTACTCTAGAAGACAGAAGTCCCTCCACCCCCCATCCCACCCCCACCTCCCCAGCTAATTACTAGATGGAACAATTTCCGAGGCAATCAGAGCTCTCTGGGAGACAGCAATCCAGAAGTAACAACACTTCCCATTTTATAGTTTGGGCAAAGAACATTCCAGCACTCCACTGCAGTACCTCATTTGTCAAACATGAAACACACATTCCTTATTTGACTGAATTCTAAAAATATTAATCACCAAGGTCCTTAATTGTTTCCTGATATTACAATCAACATCCAGATCATAGAGTACAAATTGTGAAACCAATTCTGTATCGGAACACTTGGATGTAGAAAGAGTTGATATGATGGTGATGATGGTATTTGTTAAGCGCTTAATATGTAATAATGTTGGTATTTGTAAATGTTGGTATTTGTTAAGCGCTTACTATGTGCCGAGCACTGTTCTAAGCGCTGGGTAGACATAGGGGAAGCAGGTTGTCCCACGTGGGGCTCACAGTCTTAATCCCCATTTTACAGATGAGGGAACTGAGGCACAGAGAAGTTAAGTGACTTGCCCACAGTCACACAGCCGACAAGTGGCAGAGCGGGGATTCGAACTCATGAGTCCTGATTCCAGGGCCCGTGCTCTTTCCACTGAGCCACGCTGCTTCTCTATGTGTCGAACAGTGTCGAACACTGTTCTAAACGTTGGGGTAGATACAAGCTGATCAGGTGGGACACTGTCCCTGTTCCCACTTGGGTCTCACAGTCTAAATCCCCCTTTCAGATATGAGGTAACTAAGACACAGAGAAGTTAACTGACTTGCCCAAGGTCACAAAGCACACACACGGCAGAGCTGGGATTAGAATCCTTCTGACTCCCAGGCCAGTGCTCTATCCATTAGGGCCACAATGCTTCTCTAATAACAACAAAGTTTTAATAATTAAACTTTTCCTCTTGTACAATCCCCACACTGCATAATTTTAGAAGAATTATTATACTTCTGATGGCTTTTGGAAAAGATTTATGAATTGAGGATTACAAAAGGTGTTGGCCTTTAACTCTCCTAAATATTTTTGAGTAAAACTGAATATTTTATTCAGCAGATTATTACTTCCTCAAAGGCTTGCCTACTATTCATCAAGAAAACTTTTCTATTTTTGCAGCTGGTAAGAAACGATATGAGATCCAAGTGCTGTTTACTTTTTACTGCAACCTCCCATACCCGTCTAGCTCTAAAACCAATTAAACCAAGTCAATTTCCTGCTTCTATGTTAAAGTATCACTTAAGAAGGGAGAAAAATGAGATTGGCTTGCCAGGAAAAGATGGAGGTAGAAATCCTAAAGTGGAAGTGAATTAGACTTTTATAGGCTTCATCAACGGGGCAAAAAAAAAGAACAGGTGATTTATACTAAAATAGTAGATCTTGTTTAAAAACCATTTAAGTGTTCTATTTGGCTTTGGAGAAAAAATAACATAGCTTTGTATACTGAATTAAGTATGTACTTGCTAATTTTTCCTGTCTCACTATAGGTTCCTGGACTGAAAAAAACAATGATTTTACGAACACAGCATCTTTTCAAAACTGGAAGCAATCTTCTGCCCTCTGCAGCCCAAAGTAGTCCATGAATACATTTTTTTAATGGTATTTGTTAAGCACTTACTATCTGCCTGGCACTGTACTAAGTACTAGGGTAGATACAGGCTAATCAGGTTGGACACAGTTCCTGTCCCACATGGGGCTCACAGTCTTAATCCCCACTTTACAGAGAGGGTAACTCAGGTCCAGAGAAGTAAACTAAATTGCCCAAGGTAATACAACAGACAATGGCGACGCCTAGATTAGAACCCAGGTCCTTCTGACTTCCAGGCCCGTGCTTCTGTATCACTGCTTCTCAATTTCCATTTATGCCACACTGCTTCTCTATTTCAATTCAAAACAAAATTAACACAACCTGAATCGATTCAACTGATAGCCACACTGGCCTCTCTTCCACATTGCATATTATTCTTTCTCCAGAATAGAATTTAGACTGTCAAAATATGCCTGTGCATATCAACAACAAAGGAATCAAAGGTAATTTACATAGTAAGCGCTTAACAAATACCAACATTATTATTAATGCGTGTTTATGATGTGTCATCTAAATAATGGGGGGGGGCAAATAAGGGATAAAATGCTAAAATAGTTTAACAACTCCTCATAGGTGTAAAGGTTAATTCTCCAGTAATAAATTATCTGGTTTAAATCCAGCACCATCAATCAAGTACAGAATCCCTCATGGAGCTGTTTTTTGTTTGACCTGTTCCCGCAGATTCAAAACAAGGAGTAAAAGTTGTATCTTTCTGGTATGTGTTTGGTTTTTGCGGTTATGTTTATTTTGTGTTTGATTTACTAAGTTGTTTGCTTATAAAAGTCACATTATTCTCCATTTTCAAAGAGTTTAGTAAATATTAATCCTCTAAAATGACTTTAAGATTAATCATAATAATAATGGTATTTAAGTGCTTATTATGTAGTAAGCCCAGTACTAAGCACTGGGGTAGATACAAGATAATCAGGTCCCACATGGGGCCCACCGTCTAAGTAGGAGGGAGAACAGGCACCCCATTTTGCAGATGAGGGAACCGAGGCCCAGAGAAGTTAAGTGAAGTGACTTGACCATCGTATTTACTGAGCACTTACTGCGTGCAAAGCACTGTACTAAGCGCTTGGTAGTGGACACTATCACAAGAAGCAGAGAACACAACGAACTTTCGGTCTATCAGCCTACTAAAATAAATAAGAATAAATTGTAGTATTTGTTAAGCGCTTACTATGTGCAAAGCACTGTTCTAAGCGCTGGGGGATACAAGGTGATCAGGTTGTCCCACGTGGGGCTCACAGTTTTTTAATCCCCATTTGACAGATGAGGTAACTGAGGCACAGAGAAGTTAAGTGACTTGCCCAAGGTCACACAGCTGACTAATAATAATGTTGGTATTTGTTAAGCGCTTACTATGTGCAGAGCACTGTTCTAAGCGCTGGGGTAAACACAGGGGAATCAGGTTGTCCCACGTGGAGCTCACAGTCTTAATCCCCATTTTACAGATGAGGTAACTGAGGCACAGAGAAGTTAAGTGACTTGCCCACAATCACACAGCTGACAAGTGGCAGAGCTTGGATTCGAACTCATGATCCCTGACTCCAAAGCCTGTGCTCTTTCCACTGCGCCACGCTGCTGACTAGTGGTGGAGCCGGAATTAGAACTCATGACCTCTGACTCCCAAGCCCGCGCTCATTCCACTGAGCCACGCTACTAATGATAATAAGTACAGTCATAATAATTGAGCAAAAGAGGTGCCCAGAGAGGTAGTCCCGTGACTGGTGGGCCACCCTCCTCCTCCTCCTCCTTGATTACAGCCCTGGCTCAGTGGCAGGAGCCCGGGCTAGGGAGTCCCAGGTCATGGGTTCTAATCCTGCCTCTGCCACTTAGCTGTGTGACTTTGGTCACTTCACTTCTCTGGGCCTCAGTGACCTCAACTGTAAAATGGGGATGAAGACTGCGAGCCCCACATGGGAGAACCTCACCACCTTGTATCCTCCCCAGCAATTAGGGTGGTGCTTCGCACATAGTAAGCGCTTAATCATAATAATAATGTTAAGCGCTTACTATGTGCAGAGCACTGTTCTAAGCGCTGGGGGAGATATAGGGGAATCAGGTTTATTAATAATAATAATAATGATAATGTTGGTATTTGTAAAGTGCTTACTATGTGCAGAGCACTGTTCTAAGTGCTGGGGAAGATACAGGGGAATCAGGTTTAATAATAACAACAATGTTGGCATTTGTTAAGCACTTACTAATAATAATGTTGGTATTTGTTGAGCGCTATGTGCAGAGCACTGTTCTAAGCGCTGGGGGAAATACAGGGGAATCAAGTTTATTAATAATGATAATGTTGGCATTTGTTAAGCATTTACTATGTGCATAGCACTGTTCTAAGCACTGGGGGAAATACAGGGGAATCAAGTTTAATAATAATAATAATGTTGGTATTTGTTAAGCGTTTACTATGTGCAGAGCACTGTTCTAAGCGCTGGGGGAAATACAGGGGACTCAAGTTTCATAATAATAATAATAATGTTGGAATTTGTTAAGCGTTTACTATGTGCAGAGCACTGTTCTAAGCGCTGGGGGAAATACAAGGAATCAAGTTTCATAATAATAATAATAATGTTGGAATTTGTTAAGCGCCCACTATGTGCAGAGCCCTGTTCTAAGCGCTGGGGGAAATACAGGGGACTCATGTTTAATAATAATATTAATGTTGGTATTTGTTAAGCGTTTACTATGTGCAGAGCACTGGTCTAAGCGCTGGGGGAAATACAGGGGACTCATGTTTAATAATAATATTAATGTTGGTATTTGTTAAGCGTTTACTATGTGCAGAGCACTGGTCTAAGCGCTGGGGGAAATACAGAGGACTCAAGTTTAATAATAATAATAATAATATTAATGTTGGTATTTGTTAAACGTTTACTATGTGCAGAGCACTGTTCTAAGCGCTGGGGGAAATACAGGGGACTCAAGTTTCATAATAATAATAATATTAATGTTGGTATTTGTTAAGCGTCCACTATGTGCAGAGCCCTGTTCTAAGCGCTGGGGGAGATACAGGGGAATCAGGTTTGATAATAATAATCATGTTGGTATTTGTTAAGCGTTTACTATGTGCAGAGCACTGTTCTACGCGCTGAGGGAGATTTACAGGGGAATCAGGTTGTCCCTCGTGAGGCTCACAGTTAATCCCCATTTTCCAGATGAGGTCACTGAGGCCCAGTGAAGTGACGTGCCCACAGTCCCCCAGCTGACAGGTGGCAGCGGCGGGATTCGCACCCATGACCTCTGACTCCCCAGCCCGGGCTCTTTCCACCGAGCCCCGCTGCTTCCCAAATGCCGCCCTTCTTATTATCCAGGCGGCTGCTCGGCTTCCGCCGCTGCCCCTCTCGCCCGCCCTGCGATCGTCGTCGTCCTCCTCCTCCTACCTTCCTCCAAGGGCTCCAAACTGGTCCCATAGACGGCCAGGCCCTCGTCGCTGTCGCTGTCGCTGTCGCTATGGCCGTCGGAGTCGGCCATCTTGTCTTCTTGCTCGCCTCCCCGGCCGCCGCCGCCGCCACTTCCGCCCCGAGGACGGCGGCCCGGACCCGCCAAAATACCGCCCTTGTCGCTGGCCGCAGCCCCAGGGCCGGGCGAGGGACGGGATGGGAGAGAAAGAGGAAGGGAAGGGGCAGGAGGGAAAGCGCTTAGTGCAGTGCTCTGCACATAGTAAGCGCTCAATAAATACTATTGGATGGATGAATGAATGATTGAAAAGGAGGACAGACGTCTATCGACCTCTGGCCTGGAATGCCCTCCCTCCTCACCTCTCAGTGGAAAGAGCCGGGGCTTGGGAGTCAGAGATCGTGGGTTCGAATCCTGCCTCTGCCACTTGTCAGCTGGGGGACTGTGGGCAAGTCGCTTCACTTCTCTGGGCCTCAGTGACCTCATCTGGAAAATGGGGATTGACTGGGAGCCTCACGTGGGACAAGCTGATGACCCTGTATCTACCCCAGCGCTTAGAACAGTGCTCTGCACAAAGTAAGCGCTTAACAAATACCAACAGTATTGTTAACTCACTCTCTTCCCCACTTCCAAACCCTCCTGAGAGCTCACCTCCTCCAGGAGGCCTTCCCAGACTCAACCCCCACTTTCCCTCTGCTCCCCCTCCCCCTCCACTCGATTAGACTGTGAGCCCGTCATTGGGCAGGGACGGTCTCTATCTGTTGCCGAATTGTCCATTCCAAGCGCTTAGTACAGTGCTCTGCACATAGTAAGCGCTCAATAAATACTACTGAATGAATGAATAACCCTTGGCCCATGTCCTACCTCTGGCCTGGAATGCCCTCCCTCTTCACATCCTACAAACTCACTCTCTTCCCCTCTTCAAAGCCCTACTGAGAGCACACCTCCTCCAGGAGGCCTTCCCAGACTCAGCCCCCCTTTTCCCTCTACTCCCCCTCCCCTCCCTTCCCCCAAACCCTCTGCTCTTTCCCTCTCTCCTCCCCTCAACACTGTGCTCATTTGTATAGATTATTTATTACCCTCTTTATTCTGTTAATGAGGTGTACATCCCCTTGATTCTATTTATCGTGATAATGTTGTCTTGTTTTTGTTTTGTTCTGTTTCGCTTGGCCGTCTGTCTCCCCTGATTAGACTGTGAGCCCATCATTGGGCAGGGATGGTCTCTATCTGTGGCCGAATTGTCCATTTCAAGCGCTTAGTCCAGTGCTCTGCACATAGTAAGTGCTCAATAAATACTATTGAATGAATGAATGAAAGGGAAGGGAGGAGAGAGGGCCTTCGACCCCCGGCCCACGTCCTACCTCTGGCCTGGAATGCCCTCCCTCCTCACGTCTGCCAAACTCACTCTCTTCCCCTCTTCTAAGCCCTCCTGAGAGCTCACCTCCCCCAGGAGGCCTTCCCAGACTGAGCCCCCCCCTTTTCCCTCTGCTCCCCCTCCACCCTCTGCTCTCCCCCCTTCCCCTCCCCTCAGCACTGTGCTCATTTGTATAGATTTTGACCCTATTCATTTTGTTAATGAGGTATACATCCCTTTGATTCTATTTATCTTGATGTCTTTTTGTTTTGTTCTGTTTTGCTGTACTGTCCGTTTCCCCCGTTTAGACTGTGAGCCCGTCATTGGGCAGGGATTGTCTCTATCTGTTGCCGAATTGTACATTCCCAGTGCTTAGTACAGTGCTCTGCACATAGTAAGCGCTCAGTATATACTAGTGAATGAATGAATTAAAGAAGAGAAGCAGCGTGGCTTTAGTGGAAGGAGCCGGGGCTTGGGAGTCAGAGGACACAGGTTCTAATCTCCACTCTGCCACTTGTCTGCTGTGTGACCTTGGGCAAGTCGTTTAACTTCTCTGTGCCTCAGTTACCTCACCTGGAAAATGGGCATTAAAACTGTGAGCCCCATGTGGGACAAACCTGTATCCATCCCAGTGCTTAGAACAGTGCTTGGCACATAGTAAGTGCTTAACAAATACCATAATTATTAATTATTTTTAAGAGAAGGGAGAGGGAAGAGGAGTTGAAGGGATGGGAGGGCCTCCAGGAGGCCTTCCCAGACTGAGCCCTCCCTTTCCCTCCTCATTCCCCCTACTCCCTCCCTCTGCTCTTCCCCTTCCCCTCCCCAAAGCAGTTTTACTCTATTTTATTAATGATGTGTATATATCTATGATTCTACTTATTCTGAGGGTATTGATGGCTGACTCCTTGTTTTGCTGTCTCCCTCCCCGTTTTAGACTGTGAGCCCGTTGTTGGGCAGGGATGATCTCTATCTGTTGCCGAATTGTTCATTCCAAGCTCTTAGTACAGTAAGCGCTCAATAAATATGAATGAATGAATGAATGAATGAATGAATGAATGAATGAATGAATGAATGAATGAATGAAAGGGGAGGGAAAGAGGAGCGGAAGGGACAGGAAGGGAGGGCAAGGAAAGGGAAGAGCAGGGGAAGGGAAGAGAGGGGAAGAGGAGGGGAAGGCAGGAGCAAGGTGGGGAAGGGAAGAGGAGGTGAAGAGGCAGGGAATGGAGGGAAAGGGAAGGAAGGGATGAGAGGAATGGGGAAGGGAGAGAAAGTGAAGGAAGGGGAAGGGAAGAGAGAGGAAGTGAAGAGGCGGGGGGGGGAAAGGGAAGGAAAGGATGAGAGGGAAGGGAGAAGAGGGATGGGAAGAGGAGGTGAAGGAAGGGGAGGGAAGGGAGGGAAAGGGAAGGAAAGGATGAGAGGGAAGGGAAGAAGAGGTGAAGGAAGGGGAGGGAAGGGAAGAGGAGGGGAAGAGATGGTGAGGGGAGGGAAAGAGGAAGGGAAGGGACAGGAAGGAAGAAGAGGAAAGGAGGGAAGAGAAGGTGAAGGGATGGGAGGGGAGGGCAAGAGAAAATTGCGGAAGAGGAGGAAAGGGGAAGGGATAAGAGGGGAGGGAGCTCACTGGTCCGGCCGCTCAGGCCCACAGACCTTCCTCAGAAACAGCTTGGGGTGGGCAAGCCATAAGGGAGAAAAATACAGGTAGCTTAGCCTGGACTGCTAATTCTGTCATACTGTGCTCTCCCAATCGCTTAGTGCAGTGCTTGGCACATAGTAAGCGCTCAATAAATACTTCTGATTGATTGATTGATGTGGTGATTTTGTACATAAATCAATGATCCCTTTGAAAGTCAACTTTTGGCCCAGACAGTATGACCAAAGTATTTTAGTCACCAATGAATGTAAAATCCTACTTGACTGTGAGCCCCTCGTGGGACAGGGACTTGTGTCCTGATGATGAACTTGAATCTAGAACAGTGACTGACACATAGTAAGCACTTAACAAATACCATAAAGAAAATGAAATGCTGGGCCACAGGAAAACTGGAAATTCAGAGGGAGCCAAGCTCTCAGTGCACTTCGGCAGATACAAGACCAGCCCACGAGGATATATGATAATTCATTCAATCGTATTTACTGAGCACTTACTACGTGCAAAGCACTTTCCACAACCCTAAAACCTGGACTAACCCTGGCCTTTACCCCCCAGAGAGCAATAAATCTCACAGATGGTGCAGATAACTTGAAAGGTCAGTTTCAGGCATCTGGTCAAGTTGCTTTCCAAGGGTTAGTCTTCAGCTTGCATTCATTTGACTTAATAATAACTGTGATATTTGTGAAGCGCTTACTATGTGCCAGGCACTGTACTAAGCACTGGGGTGGATAGAAGGTGATTGGGTTGGATACAGTTCCTGTCTCATGTGGGGCTCGCAGTCTTAATCCCCATTTTACAGATGCAGTAACTGACGCACAGAAAAGTGAAATGACTTGCTCAAGGCCACACAGCAGACAAGTGGCGGAGGTGGAATTAGAACCCATGACCTTCTGGCTCCCAGGCCCGTTCTCTATCCACTATGCCTTGCTGCCTTGTTACGTAAGATTTGAACATAAGGTTATTTCATTATTATTCTTAGTATTAACATTATTGCATTTGTAAATGCTTACTTTGTGCAAATCCCTGTACCATGCACCGGGAATTCATTTATTCAGTCAGTCAATCATTTAATCGTACTTATTAAGCGCTTACTGTGTGCAGAGCACTGTACTAAGCGCTTGGGAAAGTACAATACAACAAAACAGTGACATTCTCCACCCTCAGGGAATTTTGACACAGTCTAGGGGAGGAACTGGCCACAGACATACAAGAAAAGAATAATGTGATCAGATAAAATCCATACATGGACAAACCAAGGACAACAACAAAACCAATAAGCGCTCTGAGGGAAAATTGTTCACGCTCTTTATCTCCTCATTGCTCTAGCAGGCCCATCCCTAATAATAATAATAATAATGTTGGTATTTGTTAAGCGCTTACTATGTGCACAGCACTGTTCTAAGCGCTGGGGTAGATACAGGGTAATCAGGTTGTCCCACGTGAGGCTCACAGTCTTAATCCCCATTTTACAGATGAGGACACTGATGCACAGAGAAGTGAAGTGACTTGCCCACAGTCACACAGCTGACAAGTGGCAGAGCAGGGATAGTATAACAGTCACAACCTTTACAACCTTATAGCCATTGGAAGTGCTGCTGCTGCTTGTCCCAATCAATCAATCATATTTATTGAGGGCTTAATGTGAGCAGAGCACTGTACTAAGCACCTGAGAGAACACAATGTAACAGAGCAGAGGTAGTAGACCCGTTCCCTGCCCACAGAGAGAGTTTACAGTCTAGAGGGGCGGAACTTGATCCAGGCGATGGTGGGCAGGCCCAGGATAACAGTGCTCCATAGATCCGGAATTCAGGTGGAGGAGCTCCCACGGCCCGCTGGCTGCCGCTCCAGTTTAGTTCAAATGATTCATTCTTTAAATTGACCCTTTTTTAAAAATACCTAATAGCCTCAGACACTGCCCAGGTGGCATGAACCAAGCTCTCTGAGCAACAAAAGACAAGGGTAGCAAACACGCCCAACAGGGCCTTTGCGGGGTCAGTCAGGGCCATCTCCAGTTGGATGTAAGGCCCCTGGCTGGGGTAGGCAGCATAAAGCAGTGTGGCTCAGTGGAAAGAGCATGGGCTTGGGAGTCAGAGGTTCAAATCCCGGCTATGCCATTTGTCAGCTGTGTTACTGTGGGCAAGTCACTTCACTTCTCTGGGCCCCTCATCTGGAAAATGGGGCTGAAGACTGTGAGCCCCATGTGGGACAACCTGATTACCCTGTATCTACCCCAGCGCTTAGAACAGTGCTCTGCACAAAGTAAGCAATTAACAAATACCAACATTATTATAAAGCTTAAAGAACCCAACTACTTGTCCCTTCTGCCCTTAAACAGCTCCTCCCCTTCGAACCAAGGCCCCGGAGCCATTGATTCCAGGGCTGATTGGGTCCTACAGGGATCGTTTCTGCCACTTTTTAGGAAAAATGGGGTCCCACAGGGTGTGAGGCCTGAAGCACCGCCTCAATTCACCCTCCCCTAGGAATGATTGATGGATACATTGATTCACTTATGGAATGAATAACTGAATGGCAGGGGCAGTTTCTTTAGCATGTTAGCAATGTGTCAACAAACCCATAAATTCCAAAATTCCATTCCTAGATTTTTTTCCTCCTCCCGCCCCCCAAGTCCTTTCCAAAGTGTATCGTGTATATAAACATTCCAAAAGTGCTCCTATTAAGCCAAAAAATGGCAGGTAGAAGACCTCCATTAAAGACACAAATTGGAATCAGATGAAAAAATATTTTTCTCAGAAAAAAAAGTTGAAAACATCTATCTAAGGATTTTCTTGCACCTGATCACTTTTCAAGTCTCTAGCTTTACTCTTTCTAAACCGGAATTCCCTTTTGCTTTAAAAATAGAACATCGAAAAAAAACCAGTCATTATTCTTGGATACTTGTCGAATGAACGATACCTAGCACCAGGCTTTCGATGTGTAATACAAAACAACAACGTGTTTTCATATGTCGTAAATCTTACTGGTCATACAAATAAAAACAGAGAGAGCAGGCTGATACTGGGTGCGATTTCAGAGGAGAATTTCTGGATGCTTTGTAGGTGAGTAATTATGAGTACCCTATGGCAATAATATCCAGAACCTCTGTCAAAATAATCTGTATTAGTACTTTATATTTGAATCCTAATGCAATTTCACAGTTCTATACTTTTAATTTCTGGAAGGAGAAATAAAATTTAAGGTTATTAAGTACTTTCAGAAAATCGGGAGAGCAGCATTACCTAGTGGAAAGAGCACAACCCTGCTGCCATTAGGGAAAATGGGGATTTTCTGTAAAATGGGGATTAAGGCTGTGAGGCCCGCCAGAGAAGCAGTGTGGCTCAGTGGAAAGAGCATGGGCTTGGGAATCAGACGTCATGGGTTCTAATCCCCGCTCTGCTGCTAATCAGCAAATCACTTGGGCAAATCACTTCACTTCTCTGGGCCTCAGTCCCCTCATCTGTAAAATCTCCAGTGGTTGCCTATCAACCTCCACTCCAAACAAAAACTCCTCACTCTAGGCTTCAAGGCTCTCCGTCACCTTGCCCCTTCCTACCTCTCCTCCCTTCTCTCTTTCTACCGCCCACACCGCACGCTCCGCTCCTCTGCCGCCCACCTCCTCACCGTCCCTCGGTCTCGCCTATCCCGCCGTCGACCCCTGGGCCACGTCCTCCCGCGGTCCCGGAACGCCCTCCCTCCTCACCTCCGCCAAACTGATTCTCTTCCCCTCTTCAAAACCCTACTTAAAACTCACCTCTACCACCCCCCCTTCACCTCTCCGCAGCTAAACCCTCTTTTCCCCCTTTCCCTCTGCTCCTCCACCTCTCCCTTCCCCTCCCCACAGCACTGTACTCGTCCGCTCAACTGTATATATTTCCATTGCCCTATTTATTTTGTTAATGAATTGTACATCGCTTTGATTCTATTTAGTTGCCATTGTTTTTACGAGATGTTCTTCCCCTCGACTCTATTTATCGCCATTGTTCTTGTCTGTCCCTCTCCCCCGATTAGACTGTAAGCCCGTCAAACGGCAGGGACTGTCTCTATCTGTTGCCGACCTGTTCATCCCAAGCGCTTAGTACAGTGCTCTGCACATAGTAAGCGCTCAATAAATACTATTGAATGAATGAATGAATGAATAAAATGGGGATTAAGAACTGTGAGCCCCGCGTGGGACAACCTGATTACCCCATATCTACCCCAGCGCTTAGAACATTTTGCTTGGCACATAGCAAGCGTTTAACAAAAGTTATAATAATAATTCATGGGGCTCTTGCTGCCTGGCGGTCCCAGGAGGTTCCTGGAGGGTGGGAGCTCCTCCAGTTCCCTCCTCGGGAGTGACTGGAGTGGACCGCTTTCATTCAGTCATTCATTCAGTGGTATTTATTGAGCGCTTACTGTGTGCAGAGCCCTGTATTAAGTGCTTGGAAAGTACCATCCAGCAATAGAGACCAACCCCTTGCTCCCCATCCTCATTGCGACTCGGGCAGGGGGCGCCCAGCGTGGCTCAGTGCAAAGAGCCCGGACTTGGGAGTCACAGGTCATGGGTTCTAATCCAGACACCACTGCCTGTCAGCTGTGTGACTTTGGGCAAATCACTTCACTTCTCTGGGCCTCAGTGACCTCATCCGTAAAATGGGGATGAAGACGGTGAGCCCCACGTGGGACAACCTGGTGACCTTGAATCTACCCCAGTGCTTAGAACAGTGCTTGGCACATAGTAAGCGCTAAACAAATACCAACATTACTAGAGAAACAACGGCTCAGTGGAAAGAGCCCGGGCTTGGGAAGCAGAGGTCATGGGTGCGAATTCCGGCTCTGCCACTTGTCAGCTGTGTGACTGTGGGCAAGTCACTTAACTACTCTGTGCCTCAGTACCCTCATCTGTAAAATGGGAATGAGGACTGTGAGCTTCACGTGGGACAACCTGATGACCCTGTATCTACCTCAGCGGTTAGAACAGTGCTCTGCACAGAGTAAGCGCTTAACAAATATTATCATTATTATAGGGCGTGGACGGGGGCGTGGCCTGAGCGAGGGGCGGGGTCGGTGGTAGCACCTGGACATGGGCGGGGCCTGACCTGGGGGCGTGGCCAGGGGCGAGTCCGATGGCCGGGTTGGAGGCGGGACGTGTCTAGAGGGCGTGGCCCGAGCGAGGGGCGTGGCCAGGGCTAGAACCTGAGCGTGGGCGGGGCCTGGCCTGGTGGGCGTAGCCAGGGGCGGTGATTGGATGAGGGGCGTGGCCAGGAAGCGGTGATTGGCGGAGGGGCGGGTCCCGGGGCGGTGATTGGAGGAGAGGCGGGTCCAGGGGTCGGTGATTGGCGGAGGGGCGTGTCCAGGGGGCGGTGATGTTTGGCGGAGGGGCGTGTTCGGGGGGGGGGCGGTGATTGGCGGAGGGGCGTGTCCAGGGGGCGGTGATGATTGGCGGAGGGGCGTGTCCAGGGGCGGTGATGATTGGCGGAGGGGCGTGTCCAGGGGGCGGTGATTGGCGGAGGGGCGTGTCCAGGGGTGGTGATTGGCGGGGGGGCGTGTCCAGGGGGCGGTGATTGGCGGAGTTGGGGGGGGGGGGTGTCGTGGGGCGAAGATTGGAGGGGGCGGGTCCTGATGGCGGGGCGAGTTTGGGGCGGTGTCGGGTCCGGGCCGCCGCATTGCCCTGGCCCGAGGCTTGGGGGTCGGCGGCGTTGCCCGCGGCGGCCCCCGGAGCGACATGACGGACGCCCTGGTGCGCCCGCCGGCCCAAGGGCGGAGGCCCCTCAGCGACCCGGGACACTATTTCCGAAAGGTGAGGTCGCCGGGGGAGGGGGGGCACTGGCAGTGGACACTCTCCCCGCCACCCTCCACCCCAACCCCCTGCCTGCGGGATGGGCCGCTTTCTCCCTCCCTTCCCTCCCTCCCTCTCTCCCTCCCCCATAATTATAATACTCTCCATTCCTTCGGTACTATTTATGGAGCTAAACTAGGTGCGGGGCGCTCTGCTAAGCGCTTCGAATGGACGCTCCGGCAACAGAGGCCGCCCCGGCCCCACGTCGGGCTCGCGGTCTGAACGGGGGGGTTAATTATGATTATAGTAATAATCACGTTATTTGTGAAGCGCTTGCTTACTAGGTGCCAAGCGCTGTTCTAAGCGCTGGGGGACAGACGGGGTCATCAGGGGGTCCCACCTGGGGGTCCCGGTTTCCATCCCCATTTTGCAGATGAGGTCACTGAGGCACAGGGAGGTGAAGTGACTTGCCCAAGGGCGCACAGCTGACAGTACTAATAATAATTACGGCATTTGTTTAGCGCTTACTAAGTGCCAAGCGCTGTTCTAAGCGCTGGGGGAGATACAAGATCATTAGGCTGGCCCAGGAGGGGCTCCCAGTTTCAATCCCTGTTTCACAGAGGAGGGAACTGAGGCACAGAGAAGTGAGGTGACTTGCCCAAAGTCACACAGCTGACAATAATTACGGTATTTGTTAAGCGCTTCCTAGGTGCCAAGCACTGTCCTAAGCGCTGGGGTAGATACAGGGTCATCAGATTGTAGGGAAGCAGCGTGGCTCACTGGAAAGAGCCCGGGCTTTGGAGTCAGAGTTCATGGGTTCGAACCCCGGCTCTGCCACTTGTCAGCTGTGTGACTTTGGGCAAGTCACTTAACTTCTCCGTGCCTCAGTTACCTCATCTGTAAAATGGGGATTAAGCCTGTGAGCCCTACGTGGGACAACCTGGTTCCCCTGTGTCTACCCCAGCGCCTGGAACAGTGCTCGGCGCATAGTAAGCGCTTAACAAATACCAACATTAGTATTACCAGGTGGGGCTGCCAGTTTCAATCCCCATTTTACAGATGAGGGAAGTGAGGCCCAGAGAAGTGAAGGGACTTGTCCACAGTCACACAGCTGACAAGCGGCGGAGTCGGGATTAGAACCCACGACCTCTGACTCCCCAGCCAGGGCTCTTGCCACTGAGGTCCTTGGAGGGGACCCCCTCCTCGCCGTCTTCCACCTCCCTGGCTCAGCGCAAAGAGCCCGGGCTGGGGAGTCACAGGTCGTGAGTTCTAATTCCGCCTCCACCGCTTGTCAGCTGGGTGACCTTGGGCAAGTCACTTCACTTCTCTGGGCCTCGGTGACCTCATTCGTAAAATAGGGATGAAGACTGGGAGCCCTACGCGAGACAACCTGATTATAGCGTGATTCACTGGAAAGAGCCCGGGCTTGGGAGTCAGATGTCGTGGGTTCTAATCCCGGCTCCCCCCCCCTTGTCAGCTGTGTGACTTTGGGCAAGTCACTTCCCTTCTCTGGGCTTCAGTGACCTCAACTGTAAAATGCGCATTAAGATTGTGAGCCCCACGTGGGACAACCTCATCACCTTGTATCCTCCCCAGTGCTTAGAACAGTGCTTGGCACATAGTAAGCACTTAACAAATGCCACCATTATTACTATTATTATTGTCAGCGGTGTGACTTTGGGCAAGTCACTTAACTTCTCTGGGCCTCAGTGACCTCATCGGTAAAATGGCAATGAAGACTGTGAGCCCTATGTGGGACAACCTGATTACCTTGCGTCTACCCCGGCGCTTAGAACGGTGCTAGGCACCTAGTGAGAGCTTAACAAATACCAACGTTGTTATTAATAATTATTAATAAAGGCCAATAAACGGGTGGGGTTGAAGCCAGGGTAAACTGGAGAGGAAGCCCCCAAAAGGACTGGCCCCCGGGCCATTGATTCTCCAAGGAAAGGCAATGGGGCAGTGGGATTTGGGGGTGGAGGGGGGGGGTAGAGGGCACAGAAACCCCCCTGGCAGGGGTCGGGTTACAGCTCATTTGTAAAGGACCCTGGCAATCTCCCAGCCCACCGCTTTCGGCAGGTGCCTCTTCGGAAAGTTTTGCGACTTTAGTTGGAGGCTCCGGATTTTAGGACTCCTTGTCTACTCCGGAGAAGTGCATGAACGTTTGAACAATTAGGAAATCTCCAAATGGAATTTCTCCTGAAAGTTAATTTTATATGATCAGAAATGCCGTATCTTATTTTCTCGGATCTTCCTTTCCCGAAGAAGTGGTCTAAATACTACCCAACGTACTAATCGCTACCTTTTTTTTTTCCCTTCGGTCCTTTGACATTTTCTTGGTTAAGCACTGTTTGTTTTTTAATTAGTGTTTTCAGCGTTGTTGTTTTTTACTTACCCCATCGTACCCTGACTGTTTCAGGATTTCCCACTTGGGCATGTTTTGGGGGGTCGTGGTGGATTTATAATTTGAGATTAAAGTGTCTCCCCTTTTGTCCTTGATAGCCTCTGAGAAGCTGGTTGGGAGTCCTAGATTTGCGATTGCAAGTTGGTGTAAATGAGGGTCCTTACATTTCCCAAGGGGCACCCGTCCCCACCCTTCAAGGTTAATGTGTGATTTAACCTGCACAGATAACACGATTACCAATTTGTAATACGGCCTTGGGTTGGGTGTTGTTTTTTTAAAATCTTTTTCACCCAGTGTTGCATTTAACGTAGGGGGCTTGAACTGGAAAAAAATGGTCTACTCCTTATCGATCAATCCATCAGCGGTATTTATTGAGCACTTATTGTGTGCAGAGCCCTGGGCTAAGCGCTTGAGAGAGTGCAATACAGTCGGTACGACACTCGAAACTTTTCTTGAGGCGTGTGTCGTCATCCATCAGCCTGGCCACAGGGTTCAGGATACTTCCTGAAAATTCTGCCCTCAAGGAACAAACAATTGCACTATATCAGGATTTCGAGTGAGAGCCTTGACAAGATAACCTAGAGCAGGCCACTGCACACCGAAAGTGATAGCCCCTTTACTATGGCATTTTTCCATGATGAGTTGGCAGTGGGAGTGGATAAATAGGTGCTGGGTTGGAGGCCATGCTCATGGCAATGACACTTCTGCCCCCTCCTTTAGCTGTTTCCCAGGTGAATCCAAAAATACACTCTGGGACCTTGGTCAGAGAGGACTAGGTGAGTGAAGAAAAAAATAGCCCTATACAGCTTGGTGGCCTAAAGGGTGTGTAATTGGAAACAGGGAAGTGAAACTTTGCTACACAGTAGAGCACAGTCCAAGCTCAATTATAGAGGGACTGCCTATCCAGTTGTTGGATTATCTAGTTCTTTGCTTTCTTCCGCAGTGGCAGTTTTTCTGGGTTCAGTCAGTCAATCACTGGTGCTTATGGAATGGCCTGATTCGCCCTTGCTCCCCTCTATTTTTTGTCCCTTCTATTCACCCCCGCCTCAGTCCCACAGCACTTTTGTACATATCTGTAATTCATTTTATTGTCTGTCTCCCCTTCTAGATTGTAAACTTGTTCATTGATTCAATTGTATTTATTGAGTGCTTTCTGTGTGCAGAGCACCGTACGAAGTGCTTGGAAAGTACAATTCAGCAACTAGTTGTGGGCAGGGAATGTCTACCAACTCTGTTGTATTGTACTCTCCCAAGTGCTTAGTACAGTGCTCTGCATACAGTAAGCACTCAATAAATACCATTGATTGATCGAGTGCCTATTGAGGCTGTACTGTGTGCTTGGGAGAGTTCAAAAGAAGGCAGAAGTTCAAAAGAAGACATCAATTGAAATATTGTGGTATTAAAACAACAACAAAAAAGGAACATTTCCCTCTTCACATTAACATCATATAAACAGTCTCTTATTTACCAGCAAGCAGCACTCAAGAGGACCTGCACCCTGGTTTTGCAGCTGAGCTCAGTAAGACTTGACTGATTTAAAGAATCCCAGCTGTAGGTGCATTTTACATATGCCAGCAGTAGTGGCATTTGAGCTGCATTTTTTGGCTGATCCAAGTTAAGCAGTTGTTGGGAAATCAGATTTGGAGGTTGAGTTTACGCCACATGGGTGCTTGTTTTCTCGTTTACACTCCCAGAACCCTGCTGCCACCATCTGGAATTTTCTTTTCCTGATGTAAACAGCTTTTAAAATGACTTTGCTAAACTCTCCCTGGGGAAGCGAACTCGCTCCTTCAAAGCAGTCAGTCGCCTTGCCCCCTCCAACTTCACCTCGCTACTCCTACAGCAGACCAGCCTGCACACTTCGCTCCTCTGATGCCAACCTACTCACTGTACCTCGATCTCGTCTAGCTCGCCGTCGACCTCTCGCCCACATCCTGCCTCTGGCCCGGAACACCATTTCTCTTCATATCTTACACTATCCTTCCCCTCGTTCAAAGCCTTTTTGAAGGCACATCTCCCCCCAAAACCTTCTTTCCTCTTCCCCCACTCCCTTCTGTGCCACCCTGACTTGCTCCCTTTATTCATTTCCCCCAATCCCAGATCCACACCACTTAGGTACATATCCATAATGTACTTATTTATATTAGCGTCTGTCTCCTCCTCTAGACTGTAAGCTCACGGTGAACAGGGAATGGGTCTGTTATAGTGTACTCTCCCAAGTGCTTAGTGTAGTGCACAGTAAGCACTCAATAAAATACGATCGACTAGAGTCCATCAATGGTATTTATTAAGCGCTTACTCTGTACAAGGCACTGTAGTAAATACTTGGGAGTACAATAAAGAAGAGAAAATACCTGCTCTCGAGGAGCTTACACGCTAGCAGGGGAGACAGACATTAAAATGAATTACAGGTAGGGGAAACAACCAAGTATAAAGATGTGCACAGAAAGGGTGAGGGTGAGTACATAAGTGTTTAGATCATACAGAAAGCAGGGATTCTGTCTGCCAGCTCTTATGATGTACTTTCCTAAGCGCTTAACCCAGTGCTTTGCACATAGTAACTGCTCAGTAAATCATGTTGATGGAGTACATTTGATGCTCTTGAAATGGATTCTGTGGCTTGGCAGCTATAGACACCCTGCAGAGAGTCTGAAGGCTGACCGTAGAGTTAGAGAGCTGTTCTTGATTTTGTGTGTTCGATTAATGCAGTGCCTTTTCTTTTTGAGGTTTCTAGGTTTTGTACTTTGAATGGACTGTATGTTTCACACTCCTTCCTCTTCCTTTGTTTTCTCCTTGCTCAGAGGATGCCTGAGTTGCCTGGGAGCCCTTTACCTTTCGTGTAAGAATGAGTGGTGTTACTGAGCAGATGCTCTGGCACAGAATAAGCACTCGCTAAATACAATTGATATGCTGCAGGACATCCCAAGGGTTAAACTGACAGTCGTCCGGTCTCAGAAGTAATGCACTTTTAAATTGTGGTTTGTTCAGTTGAATTCATGAATGCCCTGTTCACTCATGTGCCTGGTTCTGTCTTGGACCCATCCATCAGGGAGCAAGTTTTGCGTTTCCTTTGATGGTATGAGGAGTTTATTTTTTACCAATACTATGGTTCCCATATTTTCTGCCATTCCCTTGGGTGGGTTGTTATCTACTTATTCCTTTCTTGGATAATATCCTCTGTATTGCCGCATGTGGTGTTGTGGAGAATTGCCAGTGGAGAAGCAACATGTCATAGTGGAAAGAGCACAGGTCTCGAAGTCAGAGAACCTAAGTTCTAATCCCGGCTCTTCCAGTTGCTCTGCCAATTGCTTGCGGAGTGACCTTGGGTAAGTTTCAGCTTCTTTGTGTCTCAGATTCCTCACCTGTAAAATGAGGATTCAAAATCTGTTCTCCTCCTTCAGACTGTGAGCACCAGGCTGATCAGAGACTGTGTCTGACCCAATTGACTTGTAATAATAATAATGTTGGTATTTGTTAAGCGCTTACTATGTGCAGAGCACTGTTCTAAGCGCTGGGGTAAACACAGGGGAATCAGGTTGTCCCACGTGGGGCTCACAGTCTTCATCCCCATTTTACAGATGAGGGAACTGAGGCACAGAGAAGTTAAGTGACTTGCCCACAGTCACACAGCTGACAAGTGGCAGAGCTGGGATTCGAACTTATGAGCCCTGACTCCAAAGCCCGTGCTCTTTCCACTGCACCACGCTGCTTAGAATAGTATTGGACACATAGTAAGCACTTAACAAATACCATCAAACAAACAAATGAACCTGCCCCAGACACACAAAATCTAGGTTTCCAATTCCAATTTTCTTTCTGCCCAGACCTTTTTCATTCACCTTTCATAGAGTTCAGATTGTTTACCTATGTTTCAAATGCATGAATATTGACAGTGATATCATCTGGGCTTTACACAATGGGCACTCTTGTGTCTTCTGGGCACTTGAGCTTGAGGATGAGTCTTCAGCCTAAATATTTCAGTGAAGTCAAGCTTTTTTTATTAGTCCCTGTCTCCACCATTCTTCTGACCCTTCTTTCTCTTGCAGTCTCTCAAGTTATGTGGTAGGAGGGTGGTGAGAAATGCTAGTGATTTGGCCATGCTATTCCACATCACTGATGCTTCATTTATTTGGTGTGGTCGCCCTTTGCATTTAGACATCCTGGTTAATGGGATGAACCATCCTTACCAAGAGTGATTCCATGAAATTCATAAAAGTAACATGGAGATTAGCATCTTCTAGAAGTAATTTTTAATGGCAAAGTGGTTGGGTTCATGCTGCAAAGGGTAAGTATGAATCAGACAGGTAGGTTAAATATTTGCATTTTAATGAGATCCCAGAGTTTGGAACTGTGCTAGGTTGAAGCGTGTGTATTTGAGTCATCTATCACGGGTCAGAGGCAGCCTAGTTGGGCAATACTGTTTGATCACTCCCAAGCAACAGTGACCCCACTGTGGTAGCAGCATCAGCTTGAATTGCCCTTTTTTTTTTTTTTTGGCAGCCATGGAATAAGACAGTGAACAAGCCATGGAACTGCCTTGTTTTCTTTTTCTGGGGTCCCTTCCCAGCTTTCTCTGGATGGTTGGGCCAGTCAACCTCTAAAGATACAGGAGAAGTCATCCTCCGGAGGGTCAACACTGAGGGCTCTGACTTGGAGACAGCTTCCAGGTGGTGATTGCCTGGAAGAATTAAGTTCTAGCTTGGTGAGAAGAGAGCAATTGTATTTACCGAGTCCTTACTGTGTGCAAAGCTCTGGACTAAGCTCCTGGAAGAGTACCCTACAACAATTGAACAGAAACATTCTTGCCCACAAAGAGCTTACAATCTAATAATAATAAGTACCATTATCATTACTATTATTAAGTTCTTACTATGCACCAAGCACTGGTCTATGTACTGGGGTGGATACAAGGTAATCAGGTTGTCTCACGTGGGGTTCACAGTCTTAATCCCCATTTTATAGATGAGGTAACTGAGGCACAGAGAAGTTAAGTGGTTTGCCCAAGGTCATACAGCAAGCAGATGAGTGGCAGAGCTGGAATTAGAACCCAGTCTCTCTGACTCGCAAGTCTAGCTGGGGAGACAGACATTAATATAAATGTCATGGGTATGTACATAAGTGCTGTGGGGCTGCTGTGGGGGGAAATCAGTTGATCATATTTGAGTGCTTACTTTGTGTAGAGCACTGTACTAGGCACTAGGGAGAGTACAATATAACACAGCTGGTAGGCATGTTCCCTGCCCACAGCGAGCTTACAGTTTAGAGGGGGAGACAGACATTAATATAAATAAATGAATTGTAATTATATACATAAGTGCTGTAGAGCTGAGGGTGAGGAGAATAAAAGGTACAAATCCCAAGTGTGAGGGAAGGAGGAAGGGATGGAAGGAAGGAAAAACAAGAGGAAGAGGAAAGATGAGGGTTGAGGGAGAAGGGGACCTCTCCAGACTGAAGCTCCTTGTGGGCAGGGATAGGCTAAAGTAGTCAATAAATTCCATTGATTGATTAATAGAGAGTGATTGAGCCACCCCTGGGATGAGCCTGACCTCAAGAAGCAGTGTGGCCAAGTAGATAGAGTACAGGCCTGGGAGTCAGAAGAACCTGGGTTCTAATCTTCGCTCCACCACTTATCTGCTGTGTGACCTTGGGCAAATCACTTCTCTATGCCAGTTACCTCATCTGTAAAATGGGGGTTAAGACTGTGAGCCCTATGTGGGACAGGGACTGTCCAACCTGATTAGCTTTTATCTACCCCAGCATTTAGTAGGGTGTCTGGCACACAGAAAGCGCTTCACAAATATCTTAAAAAAAAAAGCAGAAATGAGGCCAGGCTCCAACTAGGAGTACGGACTCCCTGATGCGGAAAGCAACGGGGGCAGGAGTAGAGGTCGAGGCAGGGGCAAAGGTCACCTGGTTAAGACTGGGTATATCCGTATTACCACATAAATTTACCTAAAAATTACCATTCACTAGATAGGTCCTATCTAGAGCCTAATATTGAAATCAATACTAAAGATTCTCCTTTTGGTATTTGAACTGGACTGGAAGCTGTCTAAAACCCAAAGGAGGGACCAGTCATTGTTCAGGAGAGCAGGGATTCTTAACTCCTCTCTCTCCTTTTTCATCTTTAGAGTTGGTATTTTCAACATATATTTTAGAAAGTTTTTCCTGATGTTTTTTACAACCGCCCCCCACTCCCAGGACCTCAGCTGAACTGCTCCTTTGAAAGCATCCACAACTGCTTTTGCCCGAGCAGTTGACAAAAGAATTTCCAGTGTAAGCCTCAAAGCCTGAAGACTTAAACAAGGTACTTTCTTTTCACCTACTCCTGCACTGCTGCTTCTTGCTGGGGCCTCTAGAGATCCCATTATCTGTTTCCATTGTCTTCAATAATGGCTATAGGCCCTATAAATGCTCTGAAATACCCCCTGGGGGTTGAATCTCCTCTTCTCTCCCTCCAATCCCCTTGACAACCTCTGTTATAGGGACATTCATTACATAAATTTGGCCATAGTGTTTGTTCAGAATATTTTAATGGTATTTGCCAAGGGCTTACAATATGCCAATAGCTGTACTAGGCACTAGATACTAGCTGAACAGTTTGGAACACAGTCCATGTCTCACATAGGGCTCACAATACTAATCCTCATTTTACAGATGAGGGAACTGAGGCACAGAGAAGTTAGTGTCTGTCCCGGGCACACAGCACACAGGTGGTGGAGCCGGGATGAGGACCCAGGCACTTTTGACTCCCAGGCCTTCGACCATTCTAGAAGGTGCTTATTGCCAAATTAGAGAAGCTTTAGGTCTAAGAATCAACCAGAGGGTTCAGTTGTGTTGTTTATGGATCTTCTGCACTGGGGCTCTGTGGGCAGGCTAGTTTAAATTGGGCGGAGCCAAATTTTTTCAACCCAGGAGACCCACCTAGTTATTCCTGCATCACTTGCCACAGTTAGGGTTTGATTAACAGTATGCTTTCTGCATCATTTTTATCAGCAATGAAAAGAATAACGTCTTTCCGGTGTGCCAAATGAGTAATCCCTTGGATTTACATCACAGCTATGTTTTGGGCTTCAGTTCAGAATTCTGTTTATTACAGCCAGTCAGCTGAACAAAGCTCTCTCCTTGCTTTTCATTTTGAGGTTTCTTTTAATCTTTTTCCTTCCTCCTTGCAGTCCTTTCCCCGGAGTGCGAAGGATATGTCCGTTGAGAGTAAAAAGTTATGTTGTCGCTCCCCTTTTACTCACCCATGTGGGGGTTCTGAGGACTTGGGCAGAGCTAAGCTGTACCAGGAGCAAAGAAAATGAGCCCCCATGGAAAAGTCTGCCAGACAAATACCTCCTGGTATCACCGCCAGGGCCAACCCTAGATACCAGAGCTCCCTGATAGATGCAGAAGGTGGAGGAGGATTCTCTAGGGCGAAAAAGAATTTGCAGTTTGAGTTGAAGAAGGGTCATCTGAAAGTTCGTGTGAAGAACCATAAGCGGAGTTCTGTTTCCTGGGATTCTTTGGATAGTCCTGAAGGCATCGTGTGATATTTGCTGTCACTGGAGTTTCGGCTTATGTTCCATTTCCTTGTAGAAGTTATTTACCAGAGTTCACGAATGGTGCCTGGCAGGAGACTGTGTGAAGTTAAATTAGGTTTCATGAGAGCTTTACTTCTCACAGTTTTCGGCACAAGCTACTGAAACCTGAGAGAGTTGCCTCATGCGGTTTTGGTTACATAGAGCAGTGCTTCCTGACAATTTCATAATAATTATAGTAATTATTTTAGTGGTATATGCTAAGCAATTACAATGTACAAACTCTACTAAATACTGGGATTGATACAAAATAAGTAACTGGACATGGTCCCTGCCCCACATGGGACTCACAGTCTGAGGGAGGGAGAACAGGTATTTTATCCCCATTTTGCAGATGAGGTAACTGAGGCATAGAGAAGTTAAGTAACTTGCCCAGCATCACCCAGCAGGCAAGTGGCAGAGCTGGGATTAGAATTCCTGGCTCCGCTATTTGTCTGTGATGTGACCTTGGGCAAGTCACTTCGCTGAGTCTGTTATTTGTAAAATCGGATTGAATCTTCTTCCTTCTAGATGTACTACTATCTAGTGGCATAATAATAATAATTATTACAGTATTTGTTTATGTGCTAAATTCTGTCTCCAACCTGATTATCATGTGTCTATGCCAGCCCTTAGTATAGAATTTGGTACATAATAAGTGCTTAAATATTATTGTTATGCCAGTAGATAGGAGTACATTGATTCTGGGTGCCATTTTCTTGGATTGTTTTAGAGTTTGGTAAAAACTTCCAAATGTTGCAATGGTAAAGTTCTAGGGCCCATCTACAAACTGTCCCGGGGCACACTGGTTGGGAAACCCTGATCTACAGAAAAGTGCTGGGGGCAAACCTCTCCTAAGGGCCTGGCCAGGGCATGAACCTCTGCCTCCCCATCACCACTCTGGATCAGATGTAAACTTTTGACTTAAGCTTTCAGATTCTTGCACTGGACTGTCCCCATCTAACTTCTCTGCTCTAATCTATTGCCCAGTTTGTACTGTGTCACAGACCTTGCCTTCCTGAAGTCTCGTGCCCGCAATCCTCCCACTTTGACATCCAGTCTTCCATCCATCTCTCCTTTCCTTTAAATCTCAACAGTCATTTCCACCAGGAGCTTTTCCCTCCTTAATTCAACTATCCTCCCGCCCACCAGCAAAACACCTATCTTCCAGCTGCCTTCTGAGATCACCTCTCTTCCAAGAAGGCTTCCCTAATTATTCTCTCATCTTCCCAAACCTATTTCCCCCTTTACTGACACTTCAGCATGTCACCTTGCACCTGGGTACTCATACCACCCATAACCCTTATGTATCTTGAAACTCTGTTGCTTACACATAATTGTACCTTATTTTAGTGTCTCTCTCCTACTAGAGAGTAAATGCCAACTCTGTCTCAAACTTCATTGTATTTTCCTAAACACTTAGTACAGTGCTCAGTAGAGAGAATGAATTCAATAAATGTGATTGATTTTTTTTTCTTTTATGTCTCTCTCCCCTGGGTAGTCTTAGTGTATTATGCCTATTTTCTTGTTTTTCTTGCATTTTTATTTTAAGTTTTTTGAGGGTAGGCGCCATGTCTAAATCCGACCCCACACCTCACTACAGTGATGGGAGCAGGGCATGGGGAGTGGGGGCATCAGAAGAACCAGAGGTCAAGAAATATACACTGGGGCTATGCCATCGCTGGTGGCATACCATATCATCTACTCTGGCACTGTCTACGAGTCTGTGATGCTCGATGGTACAGCATTGGGATTGTATTGTGGAAGCAGCGTGGCTCAGTGGAAAAAGCCCGGGCTTGGGAGTCAGAGGACATGGGTTCAAATCCCAACTCTGCCACTTGTCAGCTGTGTGACTGTGGGCAAGTCACTTAACTTCTCTGTGCCTCAGTTACCTCATCTGTAAAATGGGGATTAAGACTGTGAGCCTCACGTGGGACAACCTGATTACACTATATCTACCCCAGCGCTTAGAACAGTGCTCTGCACATAGCGCTTAACAAATACCAACATTATTATTATTGTGGTCATCCTGGCCACATGGGTTTTGTATCAACCATATTTATTGAGCACCTACTGTGGGTAAAGGACTGCATTAAGCACGTGGAAAAATACACTACAGCAGAGTTGGAGGACATGATCCCTACCCACAAGGAGCTTATGTTACTGAGTACTTAATGCATACCGAGCACTGTACTAAGTACTTGGGAGAGTACTATATAACAGAGTTGGTAGGCACGTTTCCTTCCCTCAATAATCTTACAGACTAAAGGGTGAGACAGACATTAATATAAATGAATTATGGGTATGTATGTAAGTGCTATGGACCTGGGGGGGGGTGCATAAAGAGTGCAAATAAAAGGGTGCAAACTACAAGTTTTTGTGCATACAACTGTTGTCTGGACTTGGCGATGTGCTCTTTAGTGCTTGTTATACCCACTACCCCGGCAGGAGCATGTCTGGCAGGAAAGAGGGCATGAGGGGTGACTCATATACCCCTGGCACAGTGATTTGTTCCTTCACTCAGGCTCTTGGTCCTGAAGATTGAGTCGCTGGACTGAGGCACGTCCATTATTAACAATGGGAGATGCCAACGTCATTGTTCCCCTTCTCAGTAAATAGTATTAATTCTGTGACTACAAATCAGGATCACACCTTTATAATAGAGACTCAGGAGGCTCACGGTTGGATAAATAATAATGATAATTATGTACTCCATTAAGTGCTTACTATCTGCCAAGCACTCCTTTCCTCTTCTCCTACTCCCTTCTTTGTCCCCCTGACTTGCTCCCTTTGTTCATCCCCCCTCCCAGCCCCACAGCACTTATGTACCTATCTGTAATTTATTTAAATTAAAGTCTGTCTCCCCCTTTAGACTGTAAACTCATTGTGGGCAGGGAATCTATTTATTGTTATATTGAACTTTCCCAAGTGCTTAGTACAGGGCTCTGCACACTGTAATAGTCAATAAATATGATTGAATATTGGAATAGAAACAAAATTATCAGATCAGACACAGTCCCTGCCCATCTGAGGTTCACATTCTTATTAGGGGGGTGTAGAATTTAATCCCCATTTAGTAGATGAGGGAACTGAGGTCCAAAGAAGTTAAGTGACTTCTCAAGGTCACACAGCAGAAAAGTGGCAGAACCAGAATTAGAATCCAGGTCTTATGACTCCCAGACCTGAGCTCTTTCTACTAGGTCACACTGCTTCTACATATAAATGAATAAAACAGTTTAGGCTTGGTATGGGGTGTGCACTAAGGATTATTTATGGTATTCTAGTATACCCAGAAGTGAGTCTGAGGTGTCTGAGAGTCAGAAATGGCATAATAGTAGGTAGTGATCATCTGGAGGAGACAAGGAAACATAACTACCAACTCCACTATATTCTCCCAAGCACTCAGTTCAGTGCTGTGCATACAGGAAGTGCTCAGTAAATACCATTGATTGACACACACACAAAGGTTCAGAAATAGGAGCCTGAAATTCAAGGGATCCTAGTAGCAACTAAAATCAACCCACTTTGCTCACCTTAATCTTTGAGGTTCATTCATTCAAACGTATTTATTGAGTGCTTACTGTGTGCAGAGCACTGTACTAGGGGTTTGGGAGAGTACAATATAATAACCAAACGACATTCTCTGCCCACAGCGAGCTTACAGTCTAGAGGGGTAGACAGGAATTAATATAAATAAATTACAGATATGTACATAAGTGCTGTGGGGCTGGGAGGGTGGATGAATAAAGGGAGCAAGTCAAGGTGACTCAGAAGGGACCTTTGAACATATATTAAAAAAAACATGGCTTTTTCCAAATATTTTCTCCTTCACTTGCTTTACTCCAAAGATGTTTCCTAGAATATTCAGACGAACATTATTTTTTTTTAATTTAACTAAGCTTTAAATGTGGTGGAATCTCTTTGGATCTGTTTTCTAGGTTTTTATTAGAGGGCAGTGAGAGGTTACTGAAGTTAGGTAGGCAGGGATAGGTTCATGGATCTGCAGGGTGATAAAGAATGGGACACGTTTAATGGCTGATCTCTGTCATTGAGCTGGGCTACCGGGTCCAGCTGAGGGAACTGATTTCTCATCACCTAAGACTGAAAAGTTTCAAAATGATTGGAGACTGTGGGAAAAGGTGGGACTCCCCCCCCCCCCCCCCCCACCAGTCAGGGAAGGGAATGAAGGCAGAAATCATACTCATAACTCCATTGTATTCTGCCAGCCCACAAAGTAAACTCTTAATAAATGCTCGTGATAGATTGATAGGAAGTAGGGAGGCTGTGACTTTGCTGGGCACCTGCTGTCTGCCATCTTCTCTGCTCTTGCTGTCCTCTTGCACTGGCCTGACCTTTTCAAAGTCTGGAAGTTTGCTTTACCTCCCACTGCCTTTGGTCTCGATGATTACGGTTTTTATTCACTGCCAGCCTGCCTCTGCATCATCCGTGGTTCACAATACCCTGAGGAAACTGGGGCAGTCCTGAGGTCAAATTGTAGGTCAGGTTTTCCCCTAGAAATGTGGAATCAGAAATGTGGAAGAGAGCTTGAGAGATCTTTTGGTCCAGTCCCCTGCCTTGGAGAAACTGAATAAATTTAGAAAGATGAATGGATACTAGTCTAAAATTTTTTAAAAATGTCTCCTGGGATGGAGATCCCACAGCCTCCCTTGGTGATTCTCAATAGTAGATACTCTTCCTTACATCCAATTAAAATTTCTCCTGTTTAATTTTGTCATTTCTTCTTTTTTGTTTCGCCAGTGGAAATGGAAATGAATTGGTCAGCATCTTCACCGTACAAATCCTTCAGTACTTGAAAACACCTTTTTCTCCCCATTCATCTTCTCTTCTAGGTTGAACAGTGCTGTTTAACCTCTCCTTAGGTTGTATTTTTCCAACTCTTTAGTCATTTTGTGTACTCTTCTCTGGAACCCTCTGCAGTTCCCTTTCAAAGTATCATGATCAAAACTGGACCCAATGTAGTCCAGACGGAATAGAGTAGAAGAATTACCTCCTGACTCATTGATAGGTCTGTGTCATATTATAGTTAAATGTTCATGTTATACTACTGTGGCTGACTCATACTTTGCCTCTCATCTTTTACTATTGTCCTGAACCCAGCCAACCTTCCCTGTTCTATCTTTTTGGCCCTAGGTTGACTATTTTGCACTAATCCCAATTCAATTTCATCCCTATTTTCTGGTCTAGATTTTCAATTCATCTAAGCCATTTTGAATTCTGTTTGCATTAGCCTCCCTGCCCAGTTTAGTATCTTGTGCAAACTTGATGAGTGTGCTCTCTAGGCTTTCAACAAAGTCATCAATAAAGGCTATTGAATAGATTGGCATTCAGGTTAACTTGAGAGTCTATTTTGGTGTACAGTCTTCACTGTTCCCCTGGGCATGCCCTCAAACAGGCTTGGCCTCTCCAGAGGCCTTAATCAGAGAATAAAAACGATTTATTGAGTCAGTCAGTCAATCGTATTAAGTGCTTACTATATGCTGAGCACTGTTTTTAGCACTTGGGAGAGTACAATATAACAACAGACACACTGAGTGCCTTAGTGCAGAGCCCTAGACGGGTTCATGACAATTAGTGGACATGGCCACTGCCCTCCAGAAGCTAGCAGTGTAGTGTTGTTGTTGTTTTTAATGGTATTTAAGTACTCACTATGTGCCAAGCACTGTACTGAGGGCTGGGGTAGATAAAATCTGATCAGGTTGGACACTGGGTTCCTATCCCACATAGGGCTCACAGTCTTAATCCCCATTTTACAGATGAGGTAACAGGCACAGAGAAATGAAGTGACTTAATAATAATAATTATGGTATTGTTTACTATGTGCCAGGCACTGTTCTAAGCGGTAGGGTAGATAGAAGCACTTTGGCCTCACAGTCACAATCCCCACTTTACAGATGAGGTAACTGAGGCATGGAGAAGTGAAATGACTTGCCCAAAGTCACACAACAGACAAGTTGCAGAGCCAAGATTTGCCTAAGGTCACAGAGCAGACAAGTGGGGGAGCTGGAATTAGAACCTAGGTCCTCTTGGCTCCCAGGCCCATACTCTGTCCATTAGGCCACACTGCTTCTTGGGTGTAACAAGCTATCCTCGGTGTTCCTCGACTTGTCCTATTCCTTGTTTCTCACAGGCTGGTCCAGAATTAGATCTGCTGTTAGGGTGAGAGGGCAGGGCTGTTCCTCTAGCATCATTCTCTTCGGAGTTTGACCTTCAGGTAGACACTTTGCTTCTCATCCCCATCATTGCATGGGAAATAAATTCTTAACCGGAGAAACAGGATCAAGAATCGAGTTTTTTGCTCTTTAAAGTTGATATTAATTGAGTCTCTCTCCCGTCGAGAATAACAGATGAGCCTTGTCCGGAGGCTTCAGGCCTGATTACCTGTGAAGAAATTGATTAGGTCTCTTTCTCTTTTGCTCTTTCTCTCTCTTGCTCTCTCTCACATCCCTGCTGCCAGTCATGTCCCCAGTGAGGCAGGGAGTTTTGTTCTTTAAAGCCTGGTTAACAAACTTGATATTCATTTCTCAGTTTCTACCAGTAAAGTGTAAAGCTTTGGTGTCCAGAAGAGCTTATTCATTGAGAGCTTACTGGGTGCAGAGCACTGTACTAAGCTTATTCTGCAACAAAGATTTTAAGTTTTGAAGTCTCTCTTACAATTAGTTTCCATGTAAAAGCCTATCAGTTGCTAAGGTAATTTGATCTGGTGCGTTTTTCAAGCAACCTGGCAAATATTATGTTGCTATGTGAACTAGAGATAATGAACCAGATCTGTTGTTCATATAGACTTAGAGGTCATAAAATAAGACCTTTTAAGGCCTATCAAACTTCTAAAATAGCTGATAATGTTGTTTCTATTCATTATTTGATTTTAGTCATGCAGTAGCTTCCAGTGTCAGGTAGATATTTAGAACCCAATGTAGTCTTGAAATGATGCCGTTGTAGGTAAATTATTTTACTGACTGGGCAGTTGGACTCAAAATTCTTAGCTTTGAGGAATCAGAGGAAAGAAAAAGTTACTACAATTTAAAGACTGTACCTACTGAGAAGGGGCTGTGTTTTTTTCATCTTTTGGTTGGCTGGATACTATTACCCCCAAATTTTAAATGTCCAATTATAAGTTTGCTTCTGCCTGAGCAGATGGTGGCATATAGTAGCTTCAAAATCCATTTTCAGACTTAGACAGTTTTCCACTCTCTATACTGAACTGTAGAAGGCTGGTACATAAGATATTCATTTTTTGTTAGCCTAGAATGAATTATTATATAATAATATCTGACAGAGTCCTAGATTCTGGTCAGAACAAATAAAAAGCCTCTGTCTACAGTTCCACTCCTTTGGAAACTTTGTCCTGGCATTGACAAAAACTAAAAAAACCCAGAACAACAGACTTTCCCTAAACACAAGAAATCTGTGTGTTCATGATGGGAGGCAGGCAACTGAGGAAATGGGTATGCCTGACACAGAATGATTCATGATAATGGAGGCAAAATTATTTTCAGAATTCAGAAAAAATTATGACTCATGCCCACTCATCAACTGTGCAAAGTAAAGCTCTAGATCCCCTGGTTATTCTCATTTTAACTATATATACTCTGTTAGAAAGGAATAAGGTAATAGTCTTCCTATCTGGACAAATAAAATTGCTGTAAACTCTCTCTTTAGATCTTAGTACACATCTGGAGTCAGGGTACATTGTGTCAGATTCCAGTGTAAAGCAGTTAAGGTGAAAAGTGTGGTGTTTTTTTTTTCCTCAATCCACTGTTTAGAACTTGTTCTTATCTTAACTATAGGAGGGATGCATACTGGGTATAGCATTTAAAGGTCCTATATGAAGGGAACATTTGCAAACCATGCAGTTTTGAGACAGGGATTGCAGGCCTGCTGGGAATTTAAAGAGGTGGAAGGAAAAGGAGGGCAAAACTGTAGTTTTTACCTGTTTAAAAGAAGTTAAGATTATCTCACTTGGAGACACAGCATTTTACTTTCTTGCCAGGATTCATTCAGTGACATGGGAAAGAGGGAGGTTTGATATTTTAATGTGGAAAAACCATACTATCAAAGAATTTGGGAGCAGGAAAGCCATGGAGAGGCACAATTATTTTGAATTGTGAATGTGATTTTTAGCATGAAGAGATATAATTTACTCTTTGCTCACTCCACCATTTGATAGGGCCATCTAGGGTTCCTAAAGCGTACATTTGCCGCTATGCTTCCCTTCTCCTTCCCCAGCATTTGTGTGAAATCTAGTGCAGTCATGGCTTATCCACACTCCAGTTGAAGAGACTTTAGGCCTCCCATCATGAACACACAGATTTCTTCTATTTAGGGGAGGCGTGAGGGGAATGTCTGCTCTTTTGGGGTTTTTTTTTTAGTTTCTGTCAGTGCCAGGACAAAGCTTCCAAATGAATGGAACTGTAGACAGAGGCTTTTTATTTGTTCTGACCAGAATCTAGGATTCTGTTAGATATTATTATATAATAATTCATTTTAGGCTAACAATGAATATTGAGGAGGTCACCAATGACATCCTTCTTGCCAGATACAATGGCCACTATTCCATCCTCTCCTCAACTTCTCAGCTGCCTTCCACCATGTGGACACCACCTTCTCCTGAAAACATTAGCTAACTTAGGCTTCACTGACACTGTCCTCTCTCTGGCCACCCTGGGTCCCCTTCTATTCTTCATCCCTCCCCACTATTGTATCAGCCTCCTTGTTGACCTTCATGTTTCCTCTGTCCCCACTCTACTCCACACTTCATGCTGCTCCACAGATCATTTTTCCAAAAAAAGTTGTCTGTTTCCCTACTTCTCAAGAACTTCCAGTGGTTTCCCATTTGCCTCTTCATCAGATACTCCTTACCATTGACTTAGAGAAGCAGTTTGACTTTGTGGAAAGAGCACGGCCCAGGGAGTCAGAGGACCTGAGTTCTATTCCTAGTTCCACCACTTGTCAGCTCTGTGACCATTCATTCATTCATTCATTCATTCATTCATTCATTCATTCATTCATATTTATTAAGCACTTATTGTGTGGAAAGCACTGTTCTTACCTCTTGGAGTACAATGTAACAATAAACAGATACATTCCCTGACCTTGGGCAAGCCACTTAACTTTTCTATGCCTCAGTTCCCTCATCTGCAGAATGGAGTTTCAATACCTGTTCTCACTCCTTAGACTGTGAGCCTTATGTGGGATCTGATTACTTAGAAAAATACTATTATTAATATTATTTTACCTTGCTGATTTCCTACTATAACCCAGTCCGCTCATTTCACTCTAATGCCAGTGTGTTCACTGCATCTCCATCTCATCTATCTCATCGTGGACCTGTTGCCCACATCCCGCCTCTGGCCTGGAATTAATTCCCTTCACCTTCAGACCACCACCCTTTTCCACTTCAAAGCCATCTCCTCCAAAAGGCCTTTCGTGACTAACCTGTCATTTTTTCTTACTCCTTCTCCCTTCTGCATCACCCTTACACTTGAATCTGAACCCTGTAAGCACTTGATATTCACCCCACCCTTAGCCCCACAGCACTTAGGTACATATGTGTAATTTATTTTAATGTCTGTCCCCCCCATTCTAGGCTGCTAGTTCCTTGTGGGCAGAGAACCTGTTTGCCAACTTCATATCCTGTACTCTCCCAACTGGTTAGTACTGTATTCTGCACACAGCACACTCAATAAATACCATTGATTGATGGATTAAGCAGCATTGGTGATGAGATTTGAGTAGAGGAAGGACTGAAGCTTAAAGTATTGCTATCAACCATTGGGGAGCAAATCACAATTCCTTCCAAGTTAGCAAGACTGGGACAGAAGCTTGAACAAGGAATGCACCTCTAACTGAAGTTCACAGCTCTAATTTAGCTGTAGAATTTTGGATTTTGAATTTGTTTTCTAAAGAGTATATTGGGTTTTTTTTTACTCGGGAGTGAAATATTTTTTATTCCTGTTTTAGGCTTTTAAAATTCCCGTTTAAAATTTTACATTCAATCTAACAAGGGTCTCTCTTCCTCTTTTAACATTGACTTCTAACAAGCAATTTCTCATTATTTCCAGGGATGTAACCCCCTTGCTCAAACTGGCCGGAGCAAACTGCAGAATCAAAGGGCCGTCTTAAACCAACAGATCATGAAAGCGGTGCGGATGAGAACTGGTGCCGAAAATCTTTTAAAGTAGGTTCCTGCTGATTTACATCTAAAGTGACTGAAACTGGCCTCTGTGCCATTGGCCATCTGAGGGCTAAAGCTGACCCAGTCTGGCAGCAAGCTTGCCCCTCTGACTTCTGGAGCACTGCTGGGTTGCCTTTTATGGGCCTCTTTATGTCCTAGTTGCATCTGCCTCCCAGTGCTTGCAGATGTTCAACATCTGTGGGAGTGAAAGAAAATGAGGTTGCAGTTGACAAGAAGTCTGGTTTAAGTCCAAGGTTCTAAACAATTCAAGCAGGACAGACCCAAGAATATAAGGTTTCTTAGGGAAATAAGGGGATTTAAAAAAAAAATAACTTGAGTACCTGGCATGGGAGAAAGGTTGGTTTCACAAGTTAACATCTGCCTGGGCTATGGTGTGGTTCTGAATAACTTTAGATCTGTCCCCATTGAGAATGAATTGGCAAGAGCAATTTCTATTATATTTAGGCTTGAAAAAGTCAGTAAGTAGGATTTTAAAAATACCTCTTCTCAGCACTGTCCCACTCCCACTGTTTCCATTTTCATATCTTTTTTCTATTGCAATTATAGCCTGTGTAATGACTTTTTGATCAAGATTTTGCTTGCATGTCATAGCCCTGTCGTAAAAGATGACCCACTTCCAGGCTAGGCTCTGTAAATCAGATTTTATTCACAACCCATGCCAATCAAGCCAAATTGTTTCCTCTAACCATGTAGAAACTTCAAATATTTAAGAATAGCCAATATGCACCAACATTCAAGGAAATTAACCAACTATCAGTGTTGGGTGGACCAGTGTTAAAATAGAAGGTGGTCGCCTTAGATAGTTAATTCCACCTTGTTAGATAGAAAGGTTGCTTTATCTCTGTTTTGTTTTCTGGAACAGGGACAGAGGAATCCCAAAATTGGCCAATTACATTTCCAGTGAACAAATTAGCAAGCGGTGGCAATCTCTCTTTGATCATTGTTGATTTAAAATATGTCTCAAAACAAGACTATGCTTTGAAAAACTACACTTTTCAACAAAACCTGCACCATTCCCATAGTGACCGCATGGGTTGATATCCCTAAATTCAGGTTTGGCCACAAGTGCCAATAATAATAATCATGATGATGGCGGCATTTTTTTGGTGACACTAAAGTGCTTACTATGTGACAAGCACTGTTTTAAGTGCTGAGGTAGATGCATTTTAATCACAGTATGGCTTAGTGGATAGAGCACAGGCCTGAGAGTCAGAAGGACCTGGGTTCTAATATTGGCTGTGCCACATGTCTGCTATGTGACCTTGGGCAAGTCACCTAAGTTACCTCATCTGTAGAATGGGGATAGAAATGTGAGCCCCATGTGGGACAGGGACTGTATCCAACATGATTAACTTATATCTATCCCAGTACTTAGAACAGTGTTTGGCATGGAGTAAGTGGTTAAGTATTATTATTATTACTTCTGTTGTGTGACCTTGTGCAAGTTACTTAACTTCTATATGCTTTAGTTTCCTCATTTGTAAAAATGGAGATTGAGTCCTACTCCCCCCTACTTAACTGTGAGCCCTCTGTGGAACAGGGACTATGTCAATCAATTATATTTATTGAGCACTTACAGAGTGCAGAGCACTGTACTAAATGCTCAGGAAAATACAATATAATAGAGTTGGTAGGAACATTCCCTGCCCACAACAAGCTTGATTATTCTGTATCTGCTCCAGAGCTTAGTTCAGAACTTGATGCAAAGTAAGAACTTAACAAGTACCATTAAAAAAAATCAGGTCAGACATCATCCCTGTTATCTATGGGTCTCCCAGTCTAAACAGGAAGAACAGGTCCTGAATCCCCAGTGTATAGTTGAGGAAACTGAGGCACAGAAAAATTAAAAGTGACTTGCCCAGGGTCACACAGGTAAGTGGTGAGGCCGGGATTAGAAACCAGGTTCTGTGACTTCCAGGCCTGTGCTCTTTTCACTAGGCCATGCTGCTACCCACTTATTAAGCACTAACTGTGTACCAAATAGTGTACAAAGTGCTGGGGTAGATACAAGATAGATTGGGCACAGTCCATGTCCCATATAGTCCATGAAGAAATAAGAACAGGTATTTTACCTCCATTTTTACAGATGAGAAAATTGAGACACAGATGTTAAGTGACTTGTCCAAAGTTAGACAATAGGCAAGGTCCAGAACTGGGAGTAGAATCTGAATCTTCTGATCCCAGACCTAGGCTCTTTCCAACTAAATCCCACTTCTTCCCACATCAGCTTCAAGGAGGAGGTGGAGCAGTGGAGCAGAAGATGGGGAGAATGCTGGTCTGTTGGGTATTTAGGGGAAAGGAAGAAGGGAATGAGGGACAGTGAGTAAATTGGAGTTAGAGCAATGAAGTAAATAGGTTGGGTTGTAGTAAGAGAGCAACCAGAATAAATAAACGGTAGGGAACTAATTATTATTATCAAATGCCATTGAGTTGTTAGGTGCCTTGAATCTGATCGTGAGAAGTTTTTACTTGGGAGTTGGATGGGCAACCATTAGAGGCACTTGAGGAGTGGGGAGATGTGTGCAGAATTATTATTTTTTTAGAAAAATTACCCAGGCAGCAGAGTGAATTTTGGACTGGAGAGAGACCGATTCAGTAGTCAATTGGGTATGGCAAGAAGATTTGCGATTCCAGTCAGGGTGGAAAAGACCAAAGTTGGTGACTTTCAGTCCTGTTAGCTCTTTGAAACCTGCCCCCTTTACACACTCAAAATGAAAAATTGGCACCTATGACCTTGACTCTTCTCTTCCCCTCCTCTTTCCCTCCCATCTCCCCCTACCCCAACACACACACATGCACACATACACACACACACCGCCCCCCCGCCCCCCACTACTGGAAAGGTGTCTTAATATTTGGCTTTGGAGAGGAAAGAACTATTACCTTTTTCTTAGATTATAAACTCTGTGAGGGCAGGATCTACAATTTGCATAATGTTGCCATTGACTTGAGGGCACTTAAACTGTATTTCATGATAAAGTTGGGACTTCGACAGGTCTCACAAATGCCTAGTGCTGTATACTTGGGAGCACTCAATAAATATTTACTGAGTGACTGATTGTTGACTCATACTTGAGCCCAGGCAACTGCAAACCTGGATTTGCATTCAGCAAGTAGGATACTTTCCATGGCATTTACTCTTCCCATTTTCTTTATTCAATTGTATTTATTGAGTGCTTATTGTGTGCAGAACACTGTACTAAGCCCCTGGAATGTACAATTCGAGGAGGGGGTGTGCGTGAGGGGTTAAACGTCCACACAAAAATTTTAACACTATTATTTTAAAATACAGTGTCTCTGTAAGGTAAGTAGTCAGGTAATGTAGCAGTTTTACCCTCAGGCAAAGTTAAGCATTAAACTTGGTTCACCACCAGTCCGTTTGGGCCTATGTAAATGGTTAGTGTTGAAATGGGATTTTCATGTCTCCTGAAAAAACGGATTTGGAGGCTGAATGTACCCTCTCTCTGTGTCTCTCTCTTTCACTCTCTTTCTCTCTTTCTGTCCCTCTAGAGGGCTCTTTCCCATCTCTTCAGTGTCTTTAAACCCTTGCTGGATTGCTAGTGAAGAGATGTCCTGCTCCCTAAACCTTGATTTCCCCTGAGGGCATAAAGGGAACACAATGTTACTTCCTGTTCCCTAGAGAAATTACTCCTGTTTTCATGCCTCAGTCCTATTTAAAATTTTCCCTTGTGGGTGTGTCCTTTTTTTTTTCCTTTTTTTCTTTCTCCCAGTAGGGAATTCATGACTTGTTCAAACTAAATAAAGTTGATGCAATTTCTAGGAGAGGGGGTGAACCCAATGTCTCTAAATGTAATTAACACTCTCTCTCAGGTTAGGAAGTAGCAACCCTATCATCAGGAACTTTGAGTGAGCTAAATGCTACAGAAAAGTGTGGAGATTGTTTTTAAAAAGGTACCATATTTTAAGGGGGATGGATTTAAGGAGCAGCCCTGACAGCTGCGTATTAGCCATGCTACTCATCAGCTGTGTCTGTTGTTGTATTGTACTCTCCCAAGCACTTAGTACAGTCCTTTGCACACAGTAAATGCTCAATAAATACGAATGAATGAATTGACCATTTTTCACATTTTTGTACTACTTTGGTTCGTTAAATGAGTTTTCAGTTGGTTGATCTAGAATGTTGCTAAGGAACCTAAGGGGGGAAAAAATCTGCATTTCACTTGAGCATGCAGGAATGTTTGGTATTTCTGAACACAAAGATACAGAATTAAAAATTCCGATTTGGAGGTGGGAACACAGGATAAAATGGTAAGATCCAGGGCTTTGCTATCTTTATGTGCCCCAGGTTTCAGATTTTGCCTAACACGTTTTTTTGATTTGCTGCCTATAAACCCTTGTGCTACTGTGGCAGTTTTTCAGTAATGGTTGGGGAAGCCTGACCCTGCTGGATTCTTTAGCAGGAATGAATTGAAAGAGTTTGAGGCTCCCATTTTATAATTCTTAAGCAGTTAGAATGGTTGTTTTGAAATGAGTAAGGAAATCTTGTGTCCTCTTACCCGAATGGTTTTCCAGACAATTTGTCTTTTTCTTAGTTAATTCCACTCTGTTAATTCCATCGGTAACTAGCTCCTCTGCCATCCAAGCAAAACTAAAGCTGTATTGTAAAGTTGGCCATCATCATGTTTGCCTTTTCGGGGGGAGTTGTGTTAATTATTTTCAACAATGACTTAAAGTTCAAAGTGCCACTTTCTTTACCATGCAGTTAGAGGAAAGCTAAAAGGTACTTATTAATCTAGCTCTAGGAGAGCCAGCATTTTCTTAATTGTAGAGTAGCAGAAGAGTTGCTAAAGCAAATATGGCATTTCAGAGGGCCATGATTAATTCAATTCCAGTGCAATTAGACTGTTCTGCAAAATGTACCCAGTGAATTAATTAAGATACCTCCCAGCAGCTGCCTCAAAGGTAAACAGCAGTTTTCCTAATAAACCAGGAGCAGCATGGCTGAATGGCAAGAGCACGGACTTGGGAGTCAGAGGGCTTATCTGCCACTTGTCTGCTGTGTGACCTTAGGCAAGTCACTGAGCTTCTCTGTGCCTCATTTACCTCACCTGTAAAATGGGGATTAAGACTGTGAGTCCCATGTGGGACAAGGACTTTGCCCAACCTGATTACTTTGTATCTACTCCAGTGCTTGGCACATAGTAATTGCTTAACAAATCCATAATTTATTATTATTTATTCTGAGTCTGCCTTTCCCTAGGCATGCCTGAAGCCTGCCACCAGGTATTACTTCACAATGGCCATTTCTGGACCGGATAAACCTAATATCAAGTTTGAAAAACTGATGCTGAATCCACATGTGTCTTAATGGCCCTAAAAAAACCTGCCTCATTATTCATTGCATTCGATCGTTTTGAGTGCATACTGCATTCAGAGCACTGTACTTAAGCGCTGGGGAGAGTACAATATAGCAACACATGGCCAGCTAACGCTAGGGGGATTTGCTACCCGTACATCCTCTCACAGTTCAATGCAGAAGGTTGAAGGTGTATAGGTATTTTTCCCTCCTTGTAAGATCATATTCTCATGCACCCTTTCAAATTTCCCCAGAAGTTTGCCCAGCAGCCAGCTGATGCCCAGGACTGACTGATAGCTTTGTGCTCTCTTTCCCTACTGCCGAACTGCCTGTATACTCTGGAGACTGCTTTTACAGCCCTCAGGATGACTTTGGAATGAGACTGTCGGGTAAGGGGAAGACAGGGAATGGAAAAAATCCCAAAATGCTCCCTGCCAAATAAGCAGAGATGCTGATTCCAGGGTCCTTTGGGTAGACTTTAGCTGGGAAGAGTGATATTCAGTTCTAACTATAGGCTGTAAGCTAGATTGTAAACTCGTTGTGGGCAGGGAATGTGTCCACTCATTCTGTTACATTGTACTCTCCCAAGCACTTAGTACTCTCCCAAGCACTTAGCCTAGTGCTCTGCACCGAGCAAGTGCTCAATAAATACCCTTGATTCTGTCAACATTGGCCTTTTATGCACAGGAAATTCCTGCCAGAAGGTGTTGAGCAGGGCAAGAGGGGAATGTAATGGTGCTGGGCCTTTCCCAGTTGTTAATAATAATATTACATTATTTATATTACTATTATTATGGTATTTGCAGCACTTAAGAGTGCTCAGCGCTTAGAAAAGTGCTTGGCACATAGTAGGCGCTTAACAAATGCCATAATTATTATTACTACTATTATGTGCCAAGCATTGTACTAAGTGCTGGGGCAGAAATAAGCAAAGTTGGACATAGTCCCTGTCCCATGTGGGGCTCACAGTCACAACCCCCATTTTATAGATGAGGTACTGAGGCACAGAGTAGTGAAATGACTTGCCCAAAGTCACACAGCAGACAGGTGGTGGAGGCAAGATTAAAACCCATGACCTTTTGACTTCCAGGCCCGTGCTCTATCCAGTACGTCATGCTGTTTTTCAGTTCTGGAGCAGCACTGTTTTCGCAGCCAGTTCCACATTATTCATAGGCTACTTTCAGAATGTGGGAACAGGACCTAAGGACTGCTGCCAGGGCAGGGCGACTTCCTGCCAGGCTGGAGTGGTCTGAGGGAGTGGTGGTGGCGTGGCAGTGCATGACTTCCTCCCGTCACTAGATCCAGACACTGCTCCATCCTGTACTAGAATTTTAGCCATGAAGCCGCCCTGTCTTGGTGCATCATGACTCGTGGGCAGGAAATGTCTACCAAAGTTTTATTAATCTCTCCCAAGTGCTTGGTACAATATTTTGCACACGGTAAGAGTTTAACAAATGCTATTGATTATGAGGCTGGATTATGAGAAAATTTGCCTCTATATTGTGCTTCCAAAACATTCTTTTCTCAAAGGAGTGTACTTTACAAATATTATCTACTCGTTCCTCACTGCTGGAAGGAACTAGAAATTGTACACTCTCCATTTTGAAGGCAGAAAAATTAAAACAGAATACTGGTGTGACTTGACCAAATAATGCTAACATCAAATCACCTGGAAATGAGTTAATATTCCCAATGCCGACAATCCAAATGGGTACAACACTCTTGGAAATGTTTCTAAATGCTGACAGCCCTTGAGTTAACATTCCCATTGCCAACAGTCCAAATTGGTACAACAGTCTTGGAAATGCTTCTAAATGCTGACAGCTTTAGACTCTTGGATGAACCAGAATGGTAGTTTTACTCACACTTCAATCCATCAGTCAATCATATTTACTGAGTGCTTACTATATGCAGGGGCCCATACTAAGTGCTTAGGAGAGTACAATACAACAGAATTAACAGACACTTTCCCTGCCCATAATTAGCTTACAGTCTAGAGGGTGAGACAGGAGGGGGGTGAATATCGAATGTTCACAGGTCACAGATCTGAGTGAATAGATGATGCAGAAGGGAGAGTGAGCCAGGGAAAAGAGGGCTTAATCGTGGAAGGCCTCTTGGAGAAGATGTGACTTTAATATTGCTTGGAAGGTGGAGAGAGTGGTGGTCTGGCAAATATGGAGGAGGAGCGAGTTCCAGGCTAGGGGGAGGATGTGGGAAAGGGGTCGGCTGCGAGATAGAGCAGGTCAGGGTACAGTGAGTAAGTTGGCGCTAAAGGAGCGGAGTATGCGGACTGGGCTGTAGTAGGAGATTAGTGAGGGGAGGTAGGTTGGGGTATGCTGACTGAATGTTTTAAAGTCAGTGGTAAGGAGTCTCTGATGCAGAGGAGGATGGGCAGCCATCGGAGGTTCTTGAGGAGGGGGGAGACATGAACTTCAGGTTTTTGTTGATAAATGATGCGTGCAGCACAGTGAAGTATAGATTGGAGTGGGGAGAGACAGGAGGTTGGGAGGTCAGCGGGGAGGCAGATGCAATAGTCAAGGTGGAGTGGTATAAGTGCTTGGATCAGAATGATAGCAGTTTGGATGGAGAGGAAAGAGTGGATTTTTGCAATGTTGTGAAGGTAGAACTGACTGAATCTGGTGACAGATTGAATATGTGGGTGGAATGAGAGAGATGAGACAAGGGTAACGCCAAGGTTACAGGCTCGTGAGATAGGGAGGATAGTGGTGTTGTCTCCAGTGATGGGAAAGACAGGAAGGATGGGGTTAGGGTGGAGGATAAGGAGTTCAGTTTTGAGCATGTTTACTTTAAGATGTCTGCGGGATATTCAAGTAAACATGTCTTGAAGGCAGGAGGAAATGCAGATTGCAGGGAAGGAGAGAGGTCAGGGCTGGAGAAGTAATGAAGATGTAGTAACTAGTCTAAAGATTAATTAAGTAACTTACGTGATTCAGAAGCTACATATCTAAACTACTGTAGGCCATATGCCAGAGCTCTAATTTTTTCTACAGACTTTTTCTCATTTTTCTCCTTTAAATATTTACAAATCTGGTTAGGTCCTCATTGAATAATTCAGCCTAGGGACCTCTCTGAAGACCAATCAGAGTGGGGAAATGTGGGAAAGTCTTAAAGGAAATTAGAGTTCTGATCTTTTATCAGAAGTTTATGTAGCAACTAATTCCTCCCAGGAGGAGAAACAGCATGACCTAGTGGAAGGAGCACGGATCTGGGCGTCAGAAGACATGGGTTCTAATCTATCTGCCAATTGCTTGCTGTGTGACCTTGGGCTTTTCACTTAACTTCTCTGTTCCTCAGTTTCCTCAACTGTAAAATGGAGATTCAACTCCTGTCCTCCCTCCGACTTCGATTGTGAACCCCATGTCAGAGAAGGACTGTGTCCAACCTAATTAACTTCTATCTACTCCAGTGCTTAGAATGGTGCATGACCCATAATAATAATAGTAATGATAATAATGGTATTAAGCGCTTACTACGTGCCAAGAACTGTTCTAAGCGCTGGGGTAGATACAAGGAAATCAGGTTGTTCTATGTGGGGCTCACAGTCTTAATCCCCATTTTATAGATGAGGCAAATGAGGCACAGAGAAGTTAAGTGGCTTGCCCTGGGTCTCACAGCAGACACGTGGCGGAGCTGGGATTAGAACCCTTGTCCTCTGACTCCCAAGCCGGTGCTCTTTCCACTAAGCCACACTGCTTGTCTAGTAAGGGCATAACAAATACAATAATAATGAGTGATCCTCCAAGCTTTTTTGGCTACAATACTTGCTGAAAATTCAAACTGAGGTTTTATTTTATTGAGAACCTTAAAACCACAAAAGAGGTTTAGCATTTTGGGAGAAAGAAAAAATGGGGTTAGGTGGACAAGGTGAGAAAAAGAGTGGCCTAGTGGAAAAAGCATGGGCCTGGGCAAAAGAGTAAAATCCCGGTTTTGCCAATTGCTTGCTGTGTGACCTTGGTCAAGTCACTTCACTTTTCTGTACCTCAATTTCCTCATCTGTATATTGGGGATTAAATCCCTATTCTCCCTCCTGCCTAGACTGTGAGTCTCATGTGGGACAGGGACGCTGTCCGGCCTAATTAACTTGCCTCTACCCCAAGGTTTAGAACAGGGCTTCTTACATAGTAAGCACATTAAAAATGCCATTATAAAGGTGGGACAAGAAGATTTTGTGTCATTTCCCAGACAGGAAAAGAGCTTGTGAGTGAAATGAAACTACTGTGGGCTTCTCGTGGGCAGGGAAGGTGTTTACCAACACTATTATGCTGTTCTCTCCCAACCCCCTATGTTGTTGGCATACAGTGAGGGCTAAATTGACTGTATGCTATATGAACAAGTTTGGAACTATTGTTTTAAAATATTTACCATGCAGTGTTAGTTAAATTTCCTAAAACTACTGCAGGATATTTCTTTGCCTGATTTACCTCAGAGTTGAAAATATCTTTCAAGTTTTAAAGAACTTTGGCAAAGTGCCAATTACTAGTGGGGTTCAAAGTTGAAGAGAAAAAAAGCAATTTTTTTTGCCTCACTTGAAAGCAAAAGAGTTAAGATAGGTAGCTAATACTGGATGAAAAGCATCTTATTGCATTCCATCTTTTTGAGGCCAAAACATTCAATGCATAGTGTTTTTTAAAGAAGACTTTTAATGTAATTTGCAGCAATTTCAGAAACAATTAATTGCCGGTCCAAAGAATGTAAGCTAGTCTGCTGAACTACCTTCTTTCAGATCAGTCCTCCATAGATAAAATATTTTAGTAAATAAAATCTGGCAACTTTCAGTGATTATTGCGTAAATTCCTTGGTTTCATTTATTCTCTAACTTGGCCAAGATTTATCTGTAATATTCTGGATGAAGCAAGCGTTAACTTGCAAACTCCTTTATCAAATAGCTTTCAAAGGTGGGTTTTTGGCAGTCTACCTTGGGAAACCCGAGCTCTCTGACCATCTCCTTTTAAAAAAAAATCTTAAAAATCCTGGGAATGTTAGTTTGGGGACACACAAAGCTGAAATACAATGCAGATTCTGTTCTCAGCGCAATCTCGGAGGTTCACCAAGATCCATTTCTCCGGCTTTCTTTCTCTTTTCAGAGCCACCACAAACAACAGAGTGCGAGACCAGGTCCTCCTCGAACTGAGTTATGTAAACTCAGACCTGCAGATCTTGAAGGAAGAATTAGAAGGGCTTAACATCTCAGTGGAAGTTTACCAGAATACAGAGTAAGTGATAGGAAAGTAATTTCATTATCTGTTCATCTTCCTTACTGACAGGCACAATAAAGTTCTTGGTAGTTCCACTAGCTGAATGTGATGCCCAAAGAAGGGGTGAATAAAGTGCTAGACAGAGAGAAGACTGCATCTGATTGTTGACAGGGGATTGGTGCAAACATTGCCTGGAGAAAGATATAAAAACAAACAGTTTTTAGTCATCTTTGTAGACATGTGGTTTCAGTAGGTGGCCAGATTGAGAGATGAACCTGTTTGGTGTGTTCTGGAACGCAGGAACGCAGCAAGTATTGAATAAAAGGTTTCTTCCCAAGGCCAAATACTGTACATCCCAGTAGCTCCCTGAGGGCAGAAGTCATGCCTACCAATTCTGTTGTACTCTCCCAAGGGCTTAGTGTAGTGCTCTGCACACAGTAAAGTACTCATTAAATGGAATTGACTGAATAGCAAAGGTTCTCTCCTAGTAACTACTGCAGGGTATCCACTCATTAAGAATCTTGGTGAGCTCTATTGATTGGTCCCCTACTTCAGTTGTTTGAAGTGGAGGGAAAGAATGCTGTGGGAGAAAAGAGCTGTTTGTCAAAACCAAGAAAATAGTGACTCTTACTTCTCTTCACTGCACATTCAGTGTTCCAGTCCAGGCCAGCCAGGCACTCGGGGATCCCTGATATTAATCAATCGAGTGCTTAATTGAGTGCTTACTGTGTGCAAATCACTGTATTAAGCACTTGGGATAGTATAATATAGCAGAAATAGTAGATATGCTCCCTGCCCCCAATGAGATTACAGCCTAAGGTGGGGGGGGGGGCGGGTGGTAAGGGGGATGTCAGCTGGCCTGATTCATAGGGGCTCAGGTTAGAGACCAGCCCTTGTCCCCAAAGACATGGAAAGAGAGATTCTACCCCCTCCTTCATAGGGAGAGTGATGAGGTGTGGCTTATGCAGCTTATATCTGTTTAGAATTTTGGCCAGCAAAAACCACTTTGAAGCCCAGGACAGGTAATTTGCAGAATGGTGGATAATGTGTGAATTGCAATTATGTTTTTTATTAGTGAAAGTTAAAATTTTCTATATGAACTGTACTGCCCCTAGCTTTTGGTTGTCATCTCTCAGAAGGCAGGAACTATGTTAATCTTCATCGTGTGCTTGATCCTGTTGTATTCATTAATTACATTTATTGAGCACTTACCATGCGCAGACCACTGTACTAAATGGTTGGGAGAGTACAAGACAACAATAAGCAGAAACATTCCCTGCCCACAATGAGCTTACACTGTACTCTCCCAAGTGCTTAATACAGTGCTTTGACAGGAAAAATTCTGAGTATACTTGGAAGGTTGTGATACTTCTAAATCCAACAGTGGTCTAGCCATTTTGGTAAGAAAGTCAACAATAATTTCCACAAATTTGGAAATGAAATCAATGAAAGAGAGGATATTTAATAGAGACAAGATGATGGGAAAACAAAAAAGAAAGCGGTGACAGGCAGTCTCATCATTTGCTCAAATTAAAGAATGATAAAATTAGCCAGGGTAATGGAAAATATTGGGTGAATAAGGGTGTTTTGTGGAAGTGGTGCCAAGATGGAATGGGCAGAGCACAGTCAAGGGACAGATCTTCAGAAGGAATTGGAAACATTTACAGTGCTGCCAGGAGGAGAGTAGAACAGGAGTAGACAGCAAGATTTAGAAGTTGGGAGATGAGTAGGGTGAATGAGGCTATCTTTATTCACTGGTAGTATACAGATGAAGTCATGAGAAAAAAATGCCAATATCAGGGGTGAATTTAGTTGGGAAGGACAAACATTTTTGGAAAGATAGCTAGAGTGAGAAGATTGCCCACAAGACTTATTGAAACTGTTTAAAGTATTGCAATTTATACCAATACCAAGCATGTTAAAGAGAGAGACTAAATTGCTTATTTTTAAAGTTTGTGTTATGTAACATTTAATATGAAGGGGAAAGTGTTAGTGTAGTCCTGACCACCTTTGAGACTAAGGAAGACTCCAGGAGCAGTCAGGAAATGCTGAAATGGAGAATGGAGAGCAGCTGCACAAGCTGACTATAAACAGTCATTTCTTCCATAATCTATGTTTTCACTGTGTGTTTTGGGTAGAATGTGACAGAAGAATTGGGGAACATTGCTTCAAAAACACTAGTTTCTCTCTCTCTTGTCATCTGTTCTGATATAGCCAGATCCTGTTCTGCTTGCCCTTAAGATCAATTTCCCAGCCTTCTGATAATCAGTATAGGTTGAATAACAGGCAAAGGCTTAATCAAAAGTTGGGGCCCAGTGTGGGAGCACTATAGCCCAAGAGGCTCATATTTTGTATCTCACCACAACCCCAAGATGCTTTTTAAATCTCCTTCTCTGAATGAGACTTGGCTGTTTTACTTCCTGATACAGTGTGATGCAGTTTTCAAAAGAAATGGTTGTGTTTAAGTACACAGTCAGACATGGGGTAGGTACTACAATGCCAGTCTTCTCGAATGCTGAGTTCTAGACCAACACAAATTCCACATTACAGGAGAGCTAACTGTAGTGTGAAACTTAGCAGACCATTTACTTGTTTTTATATTAAAATGTTCATTTATGAGCATTATAACCCATATTGGAAGTTTAACTTAAAAGATATCTATTCAGAGTCACCTTGTCAAGAACTCAACCTATTTAAACCAGATTGTTTCAGGGAGAGTGGAGAGCTTCTTTTAAAAGAAAAGGAATTTAGATGATCGTAATCCTACTTTTATTTGTGAGCATTAAATTTCATAGTGGAATTTTTCTAAGAACTAGAAGTCCCCTTTTGTTATGTGCTCACTTTGGGACAGTGCAGACAAACTGGTTTCTCTCTCACTGTCATCTGCTCAGATATAGCCAGATCCTGTTCTGCTTGCCCTTAAGATCAATTTCCCAGCTCTCTGAATCTCAGCATAGGTTGAATAGTAGGCAAAGGCTTAATCAAAAGTCGGGACCCAGCTTGGGAGCGCTGTAGCCCAAGAGGCTCATATTTTGAATCTCAGCACAATCCCAAGATGCTTTTAAATCTCTTCCTCTGAATGAGACCTAGCTGTTCTTTTGGCTTTCACACCGAGCAAGTACAAGAAGATGATCTAAAATCAAGCGAATACTCTTGAGTACTCTATAAAGGTAGTCTCTGAAGTACAGCTTTCTTTGAAACCACTGAACTGACACCTGCTATGCCCTACCCCCTCCTTCTTAAGGAAAGAGGGGAAAAAATGTAAACTTGAGAAATGTGGTGAATTTCTGAGGGAGGAGCCCAGGCAATCACCACTCTCGTGATCAGTAGAAGTGGCGTGGCATGGTGAATAGAGAGCACTATCTTGGGAGTCAGAAGGACCTGGGTCCTAATCCCAGCTCCTCTACTTGTCTGCTGTGTGATCCTTGGGCAAATCAGTTAACTTATCTGTGCCTCAGTTACCTCATCTGTAAAATGAGGATTGAGACTGTGAGCCTTATGTGGCACAGGGACTGTGTCCAACCTGATTACCTTGTATCTACGATTGCAGATGGAGGTGGGGCATTCTGGGAGTGATGTGTCCATGGCTTCACTTTGGCTCGGAGACAACTCGACGGCATAAGCCAAGACAAGACCCCAGCACTTAGTATAGTGCCTGGCATATAATAAGTGCATAACAAATACCATAAAAAAGTATAATTGCACAATCTGCGGAAATTGTAAACAGTTGGACTACTGGTAATTTATTGATCCAGGGAGTGCTTTACCATCAAGGTTATATGAGATATGATGTATGGCTTGAGCCATTCATGTTGGACCTTTGTTGTATTTTCTCACAGGGAGACATTCACCATTCCCCTGATTCCTCTTGGCCTAAAGGAGACCAAAGAAGTTGACTTTTCAATCCCCCTCAAAGTAAGTCTCCAAGCTACGGGCAGTGGACTCAATATTGAAAATGGAAATCTATAACTGTAATCTCTTTGCCAATGATTGCAAAGTCCAGTTTCTTTTTTTCTGGATGCTTTCTTTACACTAATCTATGGATTTAAGATCGCCTGTGAATCCCATGCATTTTTATTTCATTCTTTAATCTTATACACTCTTACTTCTGATACCGACTATTGGAGGTTCAAAGGAGTGAGGTTTTTAAGTCCAGCTCTATCCTTGGACAGAGTGACCCTTATCAAACCGCCTGTTTGTTAATTTTAAAAAGCATTGAGGAATGTTGCCCTTGCAATTTCAAAATGGTATTGGGGGTGAGAAGGGGGAATTGATATAGGGGAGGTTCAGTGAAACTAGGAGGCTGCGTGGAGGAGGCTGAGCCTTCTCTCAGACCTCCTTGCTTCCAGTTTGTCCCCTCTCCAATCCACACATTCACTCTGCTGTCCGGAACATTTTCTTCAAACATTGTTTTGTACATGACTCCCCACACCTCAGAAACCTCCAATGGTTGCCCATTCCTATTCACATTGAGTAGAAACCCTTGATGATTGACTTCAGAGCTCTGACTGCTCTCTCCCCACTACTTACCCTCCTTTCTCTCCCACTACACTGCAGCTTGCTTGCTTTGCTTCTCTCAAACCACTCTGCTCACTGGGCTTCGTTCTCATCTCTTTTGCAGCTGACCTCTTGCTCACACCCTCTGTCGTGCCTAGAACTCTCTTCCCCTTCACATCCAACAGCCTACTGCTCTTTTCACAGTCAAAGCCCTTCTGAAATTACATCTCCTCTTCTCATCTCCCCACCATATTCCACCTCCTACTGCCCTACTGCTACATCAGCACTTCACCATCACCTAAGCACTTGAGTATTCCTCCCACCACGTAAATCTCTCTCTCTCTCTCTTTCTCTCTCAAGCACACACACACACACACAAACACATATCACACACAAACACATATTTAATATACAAAATCTTTAAATTTTGTTGTTTCCTCTTACTAATAATTTATTTTGTGTTTGTCTCTTCTGCTAGTATGTAAACTTGAGGGGAGGGATCGAGTCTTCTAACTCTGTAATATTCTCCCAAGCAATTAGTATTTTGCTCTCCACAGAGTAAGCGCTCAAATATACTTTTCCACCTCTCTATCAAACAAAAACTCCTCACCACTGGCTTTAAAGCAATGCCCCCTCCTATCTAACCTCACTTATCTCCTCCTACAATTCAGCCCACACACTTTGCTCCTCTGGTGCTAACCTTCTAATTGTGCCTCACTGCCTCGTTGCTGATCCCTGGCCGATGTCCTACCTCTGGCCTGGAAACATCCTCCCTCCTCAAATCCATCAGATGATTACTCTCCCCCACTTCAAAGCTTCACTGAAGGCACATCTCCTCCAAGAGGCCTTCCCAGACCAAGCGCCATTTTTCCTCATCTTCCAATCCCTCTGTGTCACCTTGACTTACTCTTCCTTCTCCCTGCCCCACAGTACTTACCTGTAATTTTATTTATACTGATGTCCGTTTACTTGTATTGATGTCTGTCTCCCCTCCTTTAGACTGTGAGTTTATTGTTGTATTGTACTCTCCCAAGCACTTAGTACAGTGCTCTGCACACAGTAAGCACTCAATAAATATGATTGAATGAATTAATGAATGAATGAAATACTATTGATGGATAAAATGCTTATTTGAGGATGCGTATCACTTTTCCCACAGAGTTTCAAACCTAAACTTATAGAGCGGTGCCATCTGAGGTCATTTGGAGCCAATGACTGAAATTTTTAGATCCCTGTTGATTTTTTTTATTTGTTGTTGTAATTGTTCTCAGGCCTCTCTTCTCTGTCCCGTTTCCAGTTTCTTTATAAGTAAAAAAATGCACAGGCCCTTTCTCTTTGCCCTCTCTGCTAATGAATATCAGCCTCCTTCATTTCCTCTCAGAAAACCCTAAGTCTCCTTCCTCATCTCCACCCAGTCTGAGGGCGTGTGTGCGGTCCCACATGGGCCTTCCTCCCACATTCCATCTTGGGAGAAACTAGACTAAACAGAAGTTGGAATACTTTATCTCTCAGAAATTGAACCACAAATTTACCCCAAATTCAAAGTTTCTAAAAAAGAATTTAATGTAAATGGATGCTTAAGATGAGAGGGTAAAATGAATTATGTTTTCCCCCTTATTAGCCAGAAGTTGTTTGGAAGAAAACTAATAGAGTAGTATATATGTGGAAAGTTCTGTTCTCTATTGGTCTGGGAGCCTGCAGCAGTGTCTTGTCTGAAAAGCCAACATGTGATGTGGCATGGTACACAGCCAGACACCTGTTTTCTTTTGATTGAGGCCTAGCCCCATTCCTGAGGGGTGGAAAAGAGAGAGAAACCCCATGTGCATGATGCCTCCTTTTAGCTTTGAAGGCGAACCTTTCATTCAATAGTATTTATTGAGCACTTACTATGTGCAGAGCACTGTACTAAGCGCTTGGGATGAACAAGTCGGCAACAGATAGAGACAGTCCCTGCCGTTTGACGGGCTTACAGTCTAATCGGGGGAGACGGACAGACAAGAACAATGGCACTAAACAGCGTCAAGGGGAAGAACATCTCGTAAAAACAATGGCAACTAAATAGAATCAAGGCGATGTACAATTCATTAACAAAGCTGTCAGCATGACCTAGTGCTGCTTGTCTGCTGTGTGACTTCAGGCAAGTCACTGAACTTCTCTGTCCCTCAGTTAACTCATTTGTAAAATGGGGATTAAGACTGTGAGCCCCATGTGGGACAGGAACTGTGTCGAACCTGATTAGCCTTTATCTACCCCAGCACTTAGAACAGTGTTTGACGTATAGTAAGCGCTTAATAAATACCATCATTATTGAGAGAAATCCAGTGGGGGTAACTGTGTGAAAGCGCAGCGAACCTGTGGAGACCTGAAACTAGGGAAGCAACTCCACCTTTACCCTCCTTTGTTCTTCCTGCCCAAGGGGCCATCCTCAAGTTCTTTTGACCCCTACCATCAAGAGGGGAATGGACTCTCCAAATACTGAGTCAATATCCTGTGTAAGCTGAGCTCCAATTGTACCCCTGACTAGACAGCCGCAACAAGATGTGGTCTGAAAATTAGGTGCAGAAAGCTCTGGGCTGGGTGGGCTGTCAGTGGGATAATGGAGCTTGATGACCCAATTGTTGAAGCAGTGATTTCCCCAGTGATTACACCTCTCCAGTGGACCAAGCTGTCCTCTTCATTTTTTCTCTCCTGAGTAGCTCATTATCAGCAGGGAAAGTCTCTGCTAATTCTGTTGTACTCTTCTTGTATTGTACAATTACTCTTCCCACATTCAAAGCCCTATGGAAGTCACTTCTCCTCCAAGAGGCCTTCTTTGACTAACCCCTCATTTTCTCCTTTCCCGCGCCCTTCTGAGTCACCCTCACTTGCTTCCTCTATTCAACACCCCCACGCCCAAATCCACAGCACTAATGAACATATTCATAATTTATATTAATGTCTGCTTCCCTCTCTAGAGTATAAGCTCACTGTGGTCAGGGAATGTGTCTATTATATTGTTGTTACTCGTCCAAGCACTTAATACAGTGCTTGGTACATAGTAAGCCCTCAATAAATACCACTGATTGACTGATTGATTAATTGATTGAATACTTTGCAGGGGATTTCCCTTAAGGGATTACTTCGATGTATTCTTTCCTTCCCTAGGAAAAGTCGGGTTCAGAGAATAGACTCAACAGATACTTGCTCTGGCAGTTGCTTTTATGCTTTGGATCAGAATACACATATTCTGAAAGTCTGTAGAGTTGTGCATTTTATGATTTAGGTGGATTGTTTCATCCTGTCTGTTTTTTTTGGAGAAGAGAACCTAGAGGCTTACTTGGGCTTTCCTCTGCTTTATTCCTTTTGACTGCATTTTCATTTAAACCAAGTGTCTCTCCTATTCAAATCGAAGGTTTATTTTGGAGTTGGGTTTTGGAAGGGAGTGCATTTTGTAACACCTAGGATTATAAGACTGTTGTATTGCAGGATGGGGGGCAAGTAAACAATAGCAGCTTTATACCAGAATTTTCAAAGGGCAGTAATGAGGATTTAGACACGTGACTCCTGTTGAAGTCAATGGGCCTAGTGGCTAAAATCCAAGCAACTTTGAAAAACATGATTAGCAACTAAGGTAGAATTGTATTTCAGTCAAGTTTCCTTGAACTCTCCTTCACACATCATATGGTGCCAGGGCTGCCATAGTCATTTTAAGGGTGAATTTGTCAGAGCACACTTCTGTGAACATCTCCACAGCACCATCTTTTCTGCTCACAGGAAATGTCTGCTTAGGGCAAACAGGTCATTTGAAGCAAATTTTCAGGAGAAAATTCCTAATCTAACATTAACACTGCCTGAGCTGTGCTGAGTAAACCAATGATAGGGAGCCCCATTCTACAACCACCACTGACAAGGTCGATCGGGAACCTGGCCGTGACCCTGTCAGCCTGACTTTCATATGACACTTCCACCTTGATCATCTCTCACTGCTGCTGCTGTCCTAGAAAGGCTACAGAGTAGGCTTTCTTTTAATGGTATTTGTTAAGCACTTAACTATGTGCCAGGCACTGTATTAAGCGCTAGGGTATCTACAAGATGGCATAGTGGATAGAGCACAGGCCTGGAAATCAGAAGGTCATGGGTTCTAATCCCAGCTCTACCACTTGTCTGCTTGTGACTTTGGGCAAGTCACTTGATTGGGTCTCTTACCTCATCTAGAAAATGGGGATTGAGACTGTGAGCCCCACATGGGACAGGGACTGTGTCCACCCTGATTTGCTTGTATCCACTGCAGGGCTTAGTACAGGGCCTGGCACACAGTACGTACTTAACAAATACCACGATTATTATTTTAATAAGATTGGACACAGACCCTGTCCCACCAGGACTTAGTCTTAATCACCATTTTATAGATGAGGTCACTGAGGCACAAAGAAATGAAGTGACATGCCTAAGGTCAATAGCAGACATGTGGTGTAGCTGAGATTAGAACCCAAGTCCTTCTGACTCCCAGGCCTGTGCTCTATCCATAGACTCACTGCTTCTAGTGTTTTGGGGTTTTTTAAATGGTGTTTGTTCAGCGCTTACTGTGTCAAACACTGTACTAAGCGCTAAGATAGATACAAGTTAATTAGGACAGACACAGTCCCTGTCACACATGGGGCTCACAGTCTAGGAGAGAGAACTGGGTTTTTTTTTGTTGTTTTTTTAAATGATATTTGATAAGTGCTACTATGTGCCAGGCATTACAATGAGCACTGGTAGATACAAGCTAATCAATCATATTTACTAAGTGCTTACGGTGTGCAGAGCACTGGACTAAGCACTTGGGAGAGTATAATATAACAGAAACATTCCCTGTCCACATTGAGCTTACCGTTTAGAAGGGGAGACACATTTTTGGTAAATAAATAAATTATGGATATGTATATGTGGGGTTAATTCACTGGAGAAGACGTTAATGCTAGAAAAAGTCCAGGGAAAATGTGGAAGAGGCAGACCAGCAGCTCGATGGATAGAGACCATAACGACAACAGAAGAACCGTTAGAAAGGTTACAGGTTACGGAGGCAGAAGACAGCATGTTCTGAAAGTACATCCATAGAGTCACTATGAATTAGAAATTACTCGACAGCACTTGATGATAATATGTGTGGTGTGGGACTAAGGGAGGGATGAATTAAGAGAGCGAGTCAGGGTGACCTAAAAGAGATTGGGAAAAGAGGAAATCAGAGGGTTAGTCAGGGAAGGCCTTTTTGAGGATATATGCCTTCATTAAGGTTTTGAAGGTGGGGAGAGTAATCTGTCAGATATGAAGAGGGAGGATGTTCCAGGTCAGAGGCAGGTTGTGGGCAAGAGGTCAGTGGCGAGATAGATGAGACCAAGGTACAGTGAGTATAACTGGCATTAGAGGAGCCAAGTGTGTGGGCTGGGTTGCAGTAGGAGAACAGCAAGGTGAGGTAGGGGACGACGTGATTGAGTGCTTTAACGCCAATGGTAAGGAGTTTCTTTTTGTTGGAAAACTGGAAGTTCTTGAGGACTGGGGAAACATGGACACAGTCCATGTCCCACATGGAGCTCACATTCTTAATCCCCATTTTATAGATGAAGAAGTAGTCACAGAGAAGTTAAGTGACTTACCAAGATCACACAGCAGGGAAGTGGCTGAGCTGACTCCCTGGCCTGTGTGCTTTTCACTAAATCATGGCTGCTTCTGATCCCAGTTCCGAGAGTCTGGTACAGGTTGGGGTGAGTGGCGGAGTGACTCATGGTTGCCCTTACAGTCCAGACAGCTGTCAATCAAGCAGACTCTCAAGCCATTGAAATTTTTTCTCACTTTGAATTTCATATTGATAATACCATTGGCCCGGCTGAGAATCAATTAATCGATGCGATTTATTGAACATTTACTGTGTGTTAAGCACACACTATCCTAAGCATTTGGAGGGGTACAGCATAACAAAGTTGATGGATATGTTCCCCTCCCACAACAAACTTACAATCTGGATGCTGGAAACCTCAGAAAGAGGCTGATAACTGCTTTAATAATTGCTTTTCTCAAGTGTTCTGTATTAAGGCAGAACTTCGGGAACTTTAAGCTTTCAATTAGAATGATGGAAAAATCTATGGAGATATTTATGTTCAAAGGAAAATGCTTCAGTGAAATACCACTTTTTAACAGTTTGAAGCCAGACTGCATTTACTGGATGAAGAAGCACGGCCTAGCGGACAGTTCAGAAGCCTGGGAGTCAGGAGACCTGAGTTCTAATCATGGCTTTGCCACTTGCTTGCTGTGTGACTCTGGGCAAGTCACCTAACTACTCTTGGCCAATCTTCTAATCTGTAAATTGGGGATGAAATTCCTGTTCTCCCTTCCTTTTAGGCTGTGACCACCTGGATGGGACAGGGATTTTCCCCATCTGATAATCTTGGAACTACCTCAGTGCTAAGTATAAAGCTTGGCACATAGTATGTGCCGAACAAATAACCAGTGTTGTTATTCTAATGCCGGCTCTGCTACGTGTCTGCTGTGCAACCTTGGGGCAAGTCAGCGTGGCTCAGTGGAAAGAGCACGGGCTTTGGAGTCAGGGCTCATGAGTTCGAATCCCAGCTCTGCCACTTGTCGTCTGTGTGACTGTGGGCAAGTCACTTAACTTCTCTGTGCCTCAGTTCCCTCATCTGTTAAATGGGGATTAAGACTGTGAGCCCCACGTGGGACAACCTGATTCCCCTATGTCAACCCCAGCGCTTAGAACAGTGCTCGGCACATAGTAAGCGCTTAACAAATACCAACATTATTATTATTATTAAGTCACTTAACTTCTCTGCTCAATAAATATGATTGATTGAACGAATGAATGAATTCTCTGGCCTCAATTACCTTGTTAGTAAAATGGGGATTAAGAAGATGAGCCCCATATGGGGCAGGGGCTGTGTCCAACCTGAATCTACACCAGTGCTTAGAACAGTGTTTGACACATAGTAAGTGCTTAACAAGTACAATAGTTACTATTGTTATAGGAAAAGATCCATTCCAAGTAGAATATCTACAAACTCAAAGCTCTTGCTTCGTGGTTTGTGGGGAGTTTCCAGCAAACTGCCCAAATCATTTTGCTGCTGGGTAAAGAGGAGGAGGAAGGGAAAGCAGAACCACCCAGGTGCTTATCTGGCTTGTTCTGCACAACTTCAGAAGGTGAAATCCTGCAAGTTAATGATGTAATTTATCGTCCTTTTTGCTTGCACCAGTGCTGGCATAAATTTGAGTTGCACTGCTTAATTATTTTTTTTTCTTGTTATAGGGAACTAGCTGGGGATTCATCATCTTGTTTAAATCTATTTATTCCTCTTTGGCTCTTGTGTTATTGGAAAGACTATATCAATAGGGAGGAAAAACCCGAAAATTTCCTCTCTCAAAAAATAAAACACATATTCTTTGGACTCATTTTTGCAGTGCCTTTTTAAAATGTTAGTTCCAGGGGTTTGTAGTGAAGGAATATAGGCTTTGAACCATGTTTCGCAGCTTAAAGCCGTTCATTTATTTTCTTTGAAGGATTTTATCCTGGAACATTATAGTGAAGATAGTTCTGAATATGAAGATGAAATTGCAGACCTTATGGATTTGAGACAAGTAAGTTCTTAAATGTGATGCCCATCTTTACTCAGAAAGCAGAGTGGGATGATTAACATTACATTCACAGGGAATCTTCCTAATGAATCCTAGAGTAGGTGTCCCAATTTGCAGAAGCATTGTATTTTTGTTAAGCTTCATTCAGTGCATAATGGGCCATTATGAAAATTAATCTGCTTAGTTTTGGGGCTTTGAAGGAAACGACACAAAGAGTTTCTTCATCTGGCCAGATCTCTAATTGATAGCAATGAAAGACAGGAGAGCTGTGATTTGATGGTCTATGAACTAATCTTTATCTACATCATTCAGCAGAAAACTAGTGATGGATTGTGTGCCTTTGCTCAGTATCTCTGTTTTTAATGTTTCCAGGCTTGCAGGACTCCCAGCCGAGATGAATCTGGAATTGAGTTATTAATGAGTTATTTCGTTCAACTGGGCTTTGTTGAAAATAGGTTCTTTCCACCTACTAGACACATGGGAATTTTATTCACATGGTAGGATATAGAAAATTTTCTCTGTTTTGAGCCAACATAATATCTTCAATGCCATTTACCTTAACAGTTTTCTCTCTTTTAAAATATTGCTTATTTTCTGTTATTTCCTGTCAGTTTTGTCCTCACGATTTAGTTTATTCAGGAAAGCTAAAATGGTCTAAAATGGCTTCATATTTATATAGCATCTAATCCAAAGAGTTCAAGTCCCTTCATAATCAATACTTCTCTCAATGTGCCTGTAAGGTAAAAAGATTGCAAGCTCCCTCTGCCCCACCCTTCTTGTCTTAAGGTTGTGGGAATTGGAGGAATGTGGAGAGGAAGACTACTTGTTTCAATTCTTATGGGGAGGATGGGACATTAAACACTCTCAGAGCTGACATCTCAGATAGATCCATACCTAAAGTAGTTTATTCCAGGCTGCTTAGATTGTGAATGAAAGGAGGAGGGGGAAGGAGAAGATGTAGAGGACAACTGTCTGCATTTGATTCAGCTCCAGGCTAATGGGGAAAGTCCCCCCTGCCACCCTCAGAATGAGCCCCCAAGCCATAGCGGGAAAGGAAACAGGAATCTTTCTCTCAGCAACTTTGAGGGAAAGAGGAGGGGAGTTCTTCCTCCACTCTCCACCCAAATTCTAAAGGTGATACCTAAGAGACCTGCAGAACCTCTCCCTTACCAAGATTTCCTCTCCCCCTGGGAACAAGATTTTTATTTATTTTTTTTAATCCACTATCAAGAAGGTGGGAGGCTTCAGGATCCGTGACCCATGATTGAATCATCTAGGCATATTCTTTGCCAGTGTTCATGTAAACTCCAGAGAAGAGGGTGGTTTTAAATCAGCCCCAGATGTCAGGAACTTCCAAATGCCATATGTGCCGTTAGGATTAAGGATTACAGTCAATTAAGTTACTTTTTTCAGTAATCATGAGGCAGAGGTTCAGAAGTGATCATGAGTATCTAAGAAGAGTAAAGTACACAAAACTGTTTTTTTGTCCTTATTTGAAAGGGAGGGGAAGTGAATTTAATTTAGGTGTTTCTCCAGAGAAGAAACAGGTTAGGTGTTGGTAGCAAAATGGAAAAACTAAAGAATCATAATCTGAGGGAGGAAGTCACCAACCCTCGTTTTCAGCCATTTCTTCAAAACTTTTTTTTTTAGTTCAGAAAAAGTGTCAGGAAAGATGGAGTTATGTCCTTTTATTTCAGTCAAATAACATTATCACATTGTATTCAAACCTAAAAAAAGTTCCTGTGGTTATAACTCAGCCTGGTCAGATCTTTCATCCTATTTTTAAAGTAACTTAACTTACTACAGTATGGGGGGGTGGTCTATCATCTATGTTTTACATAAGACATTTTTATATTTTTTTTGCCAGTGAAAACAAAAATTAACTATGAAAATGTTTCTCCATTCTTAAAACCACTTTTAAATAGGTATGATTCCTTAACTGGAGTTCCAGTCAATCAGCAGAATCTGTTACTGGAAAAAGCCAGTATTCTATTTAATATTGGAGCCCTCTACACACAGATTGGAACAAGGTGTAACCGGCAGACAGAAGCAGGGCTTGAAAGTGCCGTGGATGCCTTTCAGAGGGCCGCAGGTATGTCCATTAAAACGAGGAAGTACGATTCTCTGTTTATACCGAAAGGGTTGTGCTTTGTTGTGTAGGAAATGGTATCTACCTTTCTTCTAGAGGCTGTCCCCTTTGTTCTATAGAGGCCTATACTTTAACCTTTGTCACCATAGACTCTCAGCCTATTGCAACTTGTTTTTGAAATACCTGTGGGCTAGAAATAGCTATGCTCAAGATCTGAAAAAACCTACTGAAGTACATTAGAGATGATTGTTTAATAGTTCAAAATCTGTAGTCAGACTCGACTCGAGTGTATTTGGATCAGACACAGTGAATCTTACTGTTAACGATTAATATGTCATTGTAAAACCTTGGGAACTGAAGCATATTAATGGTCCCTTTGCAGAAAGATATGATATTCAACTTTTTAAATATCTTTATGGTATTTTGAAGGATAATAGCTTCTCATGGCAATAACTTGGTCCAGCCATAGTAACAAAACTTTAAGCAATTATAATGTGCAAGCAAGGTTTATCATGCAGTGATTAAATAAAGATTGGCTAGTAGGTGCTGCAGCACATTCAGACCAACCTTTCTTCCCCAAATATCAATCAATTGATCGTATTTATGGAGTGCTTACTGAGTCCTCTGCACTTGGGAGATTGTACCGTACAACAGCCCCCAACAAGCTACATCCCATAAAGCCAAATTATCTGAAATGATGCTGTCTCTTTGCCGTTTTATGCCGTTACAGCCTCTAAAATGTAAAATTCATCGGGTGAATCAATCAATTCATAGTATTTATTTTAGTGGTATTCATTAAGTGCTTACTATGTGCCAAGCACTGTTTTAAGACCTGGGGTAGATACAAGCTAATCAGTTTGGACATAGTCCATGTTCCACAGGGGGCTCACAGTCTTAAACCCCACTGTACCAATGAGGTAGCTAAGATGGAGTTAAGTGACTTGCCAAAGGTCACACAGCAGACAAGTGGCAGAGCTGGGATTAGAACCCAGGTCCTGACTCCCAGACCCATGCTCAATCCACTAGACCACACTACGTCTAATTATTGAGTACCTACTGGGTGCAGAGCACTGTACTGAGTGCCTGAGAGAGCACAGTAGAATTAGAAGACATGATCCCTGCCTCAAAGAGCATACCATTTAGCATATCCCCACTTTTTAGCCACTTGAGGGATTTGGGAGCCTCATGGAACTATTTATGCTGTTGATTGTGTGGAATTCCCATCTTTAACTGTATAACAACATTTTTCTAAAAATTAAATATTTTAGATACTTTTTTTCTATGTTGAGCCCAATTTTACTTTAGCCTTTCTATGTAGAAAAAGGAAGAAACAGAGGTTAGAAGAAATTCTGTCTAGGTTTAACAGACCAATGGGTATCTATAAACTACCTACAGTAATTAAACATCCAGAGTGCCTGGTTGAATCTAACATTAGGAAGATCTATCATGTCACTAGATGTGTTGAATGATGTTTTTCAGAATTTCAATATCTTTGGATTGTGTCAACATATGAAAGCACCAGCAAAGATAAAGTGAGGGAAAGACGGCGGGCTTTGTTTGACAGTCCTAGAGCCTTTCCAAGGCATTTTCTTAGGGTTTCTCTCTAAGCTAAACAGAAACTAATCTGCTCTGATTCTTTTGCTGGGCCCCATGCAAGAAGACCTTTCTTTCCAGCACTTTTGTAGCTCTTTCTGCCTTTGTAAAAGCGTACTTTATCAGTAACATACTAATTATAACTCCCTTGGTCTCTGGTTTAATAGCCAGTGCCGTAAAACTCTTTAGGGGAGATTATTGGCCATTCTTGGTGAAATAAAAGTTAAGATTCCATTAAAGGCTAGGGCTTTTCTAAATGGAAACCCTTTTCCACACCAATTTTTCAGGAATTTGAAAGATGAGCAGTGTTATTTTCATCGTCTCTGCTGAGAATTGCAAACAGTCTTCCCCTATGCTTAAGAGGTCATAGAAACAGATGTGCAGACACAAAAGAAGTTTACTAATTTGTGACGGAATAGCAAAGACAGTGTACAGAGATGAAAACAGTCCACAGAGAGCCCTTGAAATGCTTCTGAGAATCTTGGGCAACTTATAGGCTGTTGAAACTAGATGAACCAGTTGGATGAGATTCATTTAGAGGTTGTATTTCAGTTCTTCCAACTTATTCTCACATACAGTTATTTATTAAGTGAATTTTTAAAAAGTTGATACCAGTAGGACAGGACAGGTGGAATATTAAAAAAAAAAAAATTGAGCTGGCTGTGTTGATTTCCTCAAAAACCTGAGTATGTATCCAGACTCTATTTCCAGGCCTCCAAATCTCCCATTAGGAGTGTGTTCATTGTTAGCTTGCAGGGACTGATCGAGTGCTTTTCCCGTCAGGCTTGGCAAGGGTTCTCTCCAACCTTTGAGTCAACATTTCCCTTGATTTGCCTTCATTTAAAACCAAAATTTGAGGACTGAATGAATGGAATGAATTGCATAGTTATGAACATACCTGTTACAGTGGTAGTAAACTCCCAGACCTCACAACTTGCATGTGATTCTTCATATTTGATAATCAGTCAATAGTATTTCTTATGCAGCTACTGTGGTCAAAGCACGATACTAAGCACTTGAGAGTACAATAGAACTAGAAGATGTGATCCATATCTTCTCGGACCTTACAACTAGAAAGGGAATGATGAATTGGGTTAAGGTATAGATTCCTAAACTTTGGCTAGTTTTTGGGCAAAATTAGATTTTGATCATTTGGATAGCAAACCAAAGGGCTTCCCAGCTCTCTGATTCTGTTATTTTAATTCCTGATATTTTGAATGAATTTTTATTTAATCCAATGGATTGAATTCTTTCCAATTTCAATTAATGTGAAAAATATTTTAAATTTCAGGAGTTTTAAACTACCTAAAGGAAACATTTACTCATACGCCAAGTTATGACATGAGTCCGGCCATGCTAAGTGTCCTGGTCAAAATGATGCTAGCTCAAGCTCAAGAAAGCATCTTTGAGAAAATTAGCCTCCCGGGAATACGAAATGAGTTTTTCACATTAGTGAAGATGGCTCAAGAAGCTGCCAAGGTAGGTTTATAGGATTTCACTTCTTACAGTACGCTTTGCTTTTCTGGGTGTGTCTTTGATCTGAAAAGAAAGGGAAACAAGTTTAAAGATGGAGATGTCTTTTCCAAGATGCCACATCTTGCCTGGTCCTTTTGCTACTCCTCAGGCAAGGTGTGACCATCATGCTTTTGCCAGGCAGATCAACCTCGAAATGATGCTATTAAGAGTCTATTTAAATGAAGGCTCAGTTCCTAGAGGTTAAAATATAAATGTGTGCAATAATATAAGTTGTTAACAGTGGATTGCTGCATCAGCCTCCATGTTGACCTCCCTGCCTCTCTCTCTCCCCACCCCAATCCAAACTTGACTCTGCAATCCGGATCATTTTTCTTCAAAGCCTTTCAGTCCGTTTCCCCATTCAAGAACCTCTAGTGGTTGCCCCTCTGCATCCAACAGAAACTCCTTACTATAGATTTAAAAGCACTTAACCACCATGTCCCCTTACCTCCCTGATTTTCTACTACAACCTAGCCCGCACACTTTGCTTCTCTAATGCCAACGGACTCACTGTACTTCGATCTCGTCTCTCTCACCGCTGTCGTCTTGCCCACATCCTGCCTCTGGCTTGGAATGCCCTCCCTCTTCATATCCCACAGGCGATCACTCTCCCCACTTTCAAAGCCTTATTGAAAGCACATCTCCTTCAAGAGGCCTTCCCCTCCTAAGCCCTCATTTCCTCTTCTCTCACTCCCTTCTCTGTCATCTTTGCACTTGGATATGCATCCTTTATTTTACCTTTCCCTCAATCCTACAGCTCTTATGTACATACCTGTAATTTATTTATCTTTATTAATGTCTGTATCCCCCTTTTCACTAAGCTTGTTTTGCCAACTCTGTTATATTGTACTCTCCCAAGTGCTAAGTACAGTGTACTGCACAAACTAAGTGCTCAATAATACGATTGAGTGATTGATGCTAATGAAATGAAGTGACCTCTAGCCGTTTGTTGATTTCAGGATGTACTTTGTGAGAATTGTTTTCAAGAGAAAGAGTTCTCTGTCTTTGTAACAGGAAATATGAAAGGTCTTTTGTGTCACTGATCTTTCCTAACTGTCTTGTTTTAGGTTGGCGAGGTTTACCAACAGCTTCACACTGCGATGAGTCAAGAACCAATTAAAGAGAATATCCCATACTCATGGGCCACCTTAACTAAAGTGAAATCAGATCATTTCAAAGCGCTGGCTCATTATTTTGCAGCGACTATCCTAATTGATCATCAATGTAAGGATTTTTTCTTTAACCTCAGCTTTTGAAGGCTACTCCTCTCCTTATATTTTGCCAAATTGTTTCGAAAGCTTTTTTAATCATTCTTCAACGGTGCACCTGTGAACAGTTCTGAATTATTCTCACGGTTCAGGTGCTGGTGTAGACCTCAGGAGTTGAAGGGGTTTGCCCACAGGTACAGGAGAAGCAGTATTAGGGGCCAAATGCCTGAATATTTAGCTCCCAATCTGAAATATATAAAACCTGCTTAAACCTGTCAGAGTTATGTGTTGCACATATTAGCAGGTGGGGTAAAATTAAGCTTTGAATAACTGGAAACAAAAGTCTAGCTTATAGGATTTAGAGAGAGGCTTCAAAGGTCCTCTTCTCATGTACTCCTCATGGCCAAGTGGATGAAACGCAGGCCTGGGAGTCAGAGGAACTGGGTTCTAATCCCGGCCCTGCCAGTTGTCTGCCATGTGACCATGGGCAAGTCATTTAACTTCACTGTGCCTCATTTCTTCCACCACAAAATGGGGATTCATTACCTGACCTCCCTCTGACTTGATTGAGTCTCATGGGGGACAGAGACTATGTCCAGCTTTATTAATTTGAATCTACCTCAGCGCTTAGAACAGAGCTTGACATGTAGTAAGTTCTTAAGAAATACCATAAAAAAATCAAACTGTTTTAGTAAAATTTGGGAGATAGCTGTTGAAAACAGCAAATGCTTTCTGTCATTGTAGTGACCCCCAGTGACGATGAAGACCAACAGGAAAAGTGCTTGTCCCAGCTATATGATTTCATGCCTGAAGGGATGACACCTCTAGCCATCTTAAAGAATAAAGAAGAACGAAAACACCTAGGTAAGCATGGGTCCTTCATGCCTGAGGTATGAGAAATATCCTCTAATAATAAATATGATGCCTGGGACTATTTCAGGACTTCTGAAGAGCTTTCTGCTAACTCCGTGGTATTGTACTCTCCCAGGCGTTCTGCACATAGTGCTCAGTAAATATCATTGGTTGACTGACTGATTTCTCTCTGACTAGGGGCCCAGAGTGAATGGCCTGCCTTGTTCATTTTCATTCTCCAGGCTATCCCTGAGGGGGAGGATGCTTGGAAGAAAAAAACTTAATCTCTGATCCTGCCACTTCTCTACCGCTACAGAAATCCCCAGAACATGCGGAATAAAAACTACTGGGTTCTGGGGATTTTGTAATGCGTAATGAAAAAAAATGTGGTAATTTCTTAAAATGAAATTTCTGTATTTTAATGTTTACCTCAAGGAGTCATTACCAAGAGGTCCCTAAGGCCATTTCAAAATAACCTGGGTTCAAATTGAGCTGAGTTCAAAGTTAAATGTCCCGGCATCTGTGTTGTCTTGTTTCACCCAGGCTTAGAGCCCTAGTAATTCCTCAGTCCAAAGGCTAGAGCCCAGCATGAGTCCGTGGCCCAAAAACCCATGATAGCCTAGGCTTGGGTAGCTCCAATACCCTCAAGTCACTTCCCCAGTACAATTCCTCTTTTTGGATCACTTTGGATTGGAATAGAGTCATGAGCAAACCCAAAATGACCTATCCCTCACTTTGGTACACGTGTGATAATCGGTTGATTGGTTTTGCTATTTTTTAAAGTGTTTACTATGTGCCAAGCGCTGTGGTAAACACTGGGATAAATCAGTAAGATGATAATTATGGTATTTAAACACTTACTATGTGCCAGGCACTGTACTAAGCACTGGGGTGGATATAAGTCCCTTTCCCAATTGGGGCACACAGTTTCAATCCCCATCTTACAGATGAGGTAACTGAGGCCCAGAGAAGTGAAGTGAGTTGCCCAAGGAGACACAGGAGACAAGTGAAAGAGCTGGGTTTAGAACCCATGACTTTCTGACTCCCAGGCCTGTGCTGTATCCACTATGCCATGCTGCTTCTCACCCACATGGGGCTCAAGAGTAAGAGGAAAGGAGAGCAGAGATATATCTTATTCCCTATTTTGCAAAAGAGGAAACTAAGGCCAAAAGAAGTTAGGTAATTTTCCCAAGGTCACACTGCAGGCCAGGAGCAGCTGAGGTGGGACTAGAACCCGGATCTTCGGATTCCCGGTCCCATGTTTTTATCACCAGGTCAGGCCGCCGGCAATGTCAAAAAGTATCACTTAAAAATAGCAGTCAGGTTTCAGACTGTAGACTGTAAGCTCCTTGTGGGCAAAGATCACATCTACCATCTCTGTATTATGCTTTCCCAAGCGCTAGTTCAATGCTCCACCCACAGTAAGCACTCAAGGAATAGCATTATTTGTTTGATCTCTTCCTCAGGAAAATCCCATTTACGCAAAGCCATTGACTGCCATGAAGAGTCTGTGCGGGTTTCTGGACTGAGCAAAAAGCTACGGAACATAGAGATCCTTCAGGAGATATTGACCGTTGCCCACAAACGATCGTGCCTCAAGTATTCTCAGCATGAGCAGGATGATGATTTACTAAACTTAATAATGGCTCCAGACATTATTTGTAAGTAGCTAAAGTTCAAATGTTTATTTTGTATCTCAGGAAACATAGTGATCAAAGTCCACCTGCAGAACAAAATCATGTTTGAACTGGGCAAAAGCAGCTTGACCACTTAGCAAGCAGCATAGCATCAGTGGTAATCTCTTTTGCTGACAAAATTTAAAGAGATGGGAGAGAGGTTATATTTTTTTTGTTACTGTTTAATCTTACCAATACATTGTTGAATCTTCAGTCCTTCCTTTTGTCATATAAAAAGGTAAATGATTGGCTACATTAGACAGTTTGTAGTATTCTAAAAAGTATATTTCCCATGTTCACTTTTCCAGTTTACAATGGTTAGCTGGTGGGAGCAAGAATCCCCTCAGTTTAAGATGTGCAATTGCTATGTGGTGCCAGTGGAGTCATGAGGTTTCTGTGGCTCATTTAAATCACTTAATAGGAAGATTAACAACCTGCCTGCTGGAAATACTGTATTAAGCAGCTTAGAAGAAGACAAAGGATTGTCCTTAATTATGAAATAGTGTCAGCCATATGCCTCGACTATCTTTCTTATCATGCTGCTTTTTTTCAGGAGGTACCTACATGCTAGGAGTCACCTTAGAGAAGTGCTTGCACATGCTAGAACTTCACTGAAGGTGACGTTGGAAGTTACCTAGCAAACTGAGGAGAGCCACTGAAGCAGCTTTATAAAGAGGAGTCTATACTGATTGAAATAGCTCTCTGGGTTATGAATGGTCCTACAGTACCTGCTCGTGTATGAACTTATCTTGATCCTCCTAGAGGATTTCAGATCTGCAATTGTCCGTCTGGTATTACTCTGACACTGCATTTCCCTAGTTGTTCTTCTCTGACCTTGATTTTTCTCATACAGCTAAAACAGAGCAAGAAGCTGAGATGGTTACTCCTCAGTTTTCCATGGTATCAGTGACAGACTTCTTCCAGAGGCTGGTATGTAAAACAATAATGTTATTTGATAATGAGCTGGGGGGTTTTTCCTTTGCCTTGACAATAATTAATAATGATGATATTTGTTAGGCGTTTACTATCTGCCAACCCCTGTTCTAAGTGCTGGGATAGATACAGGGTAATCAGGTTATCCCACGTGGGGCTCACAGTGTTCATCCCCATTTTACAGATGAGGTCAGTAAGGCACAGAGAACTGAAGTGACTTGCCCAAAGTCTCCCAGCTGACAAGTGGCAGAGACAGGATTAGAACCCATGACCTCTGACTCCCAAGCCTGGGCTCTTTCCACTGAGCCACACAAATACCTACCTACCTCTGAGTAACTGCTATAAAGCACAGGCCTCTTGACTTTAAATTTCATTTAAATTTGTCTCTCCTAAGACCATACATGGATGTATAATTGCACTGTTATGTGACCTTGGACAAGTCACTTAACTTCTGGGCCTCAGTTACTTCATCTATAGAATGGGGATTAACACTGTAAACCCTACATGGGCCAGGCACAGTGTCCAACCTGATTATCTTGTATCTCTTCTAGCACTCAGTACAGTGCATGGCACATAGTAAATGCTTAACAAATCCTACTTAAAAATAGTGTTAGAGGATACCTCCGATTTATTTCTTAGATTAGATCTCTTTACCTATCTTTATGGCAACTATCAGGAGAGAACTGAGGTATTTGGCCATAAGACCTTAGACTTGAACAGAAAAGTAAGACGTGCACAGCTATTGCATAGCAAAGGCACCTCTGGCTATGTGTTAGTGGTGTTCATGTATGATCCCTTTGCTCGTCTTCTTTACTAGTATTTTTTGCCAATCTCTCCATTCCCTTTTTAGATCATGAGTCCCCAGTGTAGGAGTAGTAGAAGTAATCATATTTACTTTATAAGCACCCACTCGATGTAGTAAACCAAGTGCTTGGTAAATACAAAATAGAGAAGTGACACATCCTGGCCCACAAGGAGCTAATACTCCAGTGGAATGGGCTGGAGACTATATTTGATGAATACTTGTACTTTTGCCCAACTCTAAGTATATGCTTAGCTCAAAGATTCTCCAAAGACAGGAACAGTATGGCCTACTGGAAATCAATTGATCAATCAACGTTATTTATTAAGCTTACTGTGTGCAGAGCACTCTACTAAATGCTTGGTAGAATATGATACAACAGAATTCGCAGACACATTCCCTGCCCACAAGCTTACAGTCTAGAAAGAGCAAAGATTTTGGAGTCGGGGACCTGGGTTCTAATTCTGGCCCTGCCACTTTTTTTTTTTAAATGTATTTGTTTAGTACTTACTGTTTGGGAAGTGCTGTTCTAAGCTCTGGGGTAGATACAAGTTTATCAGGTTGGACACAGTCTCTGACCCACATAAGGCCCACAGTCTTAGAGGGAGAACAGGTATTGAATCCCAATTCTATGGTGAAGAAATTGAGGCACAGAGAAGTTAAGTGACTTATCCAAGGTCATACAGAAGGTAATTGAAGCAGCGTGGCGCAGTGGAAAGAGGACGGGCTTTGGAGTCAGGGCTCATGAGTTCAAATCCCAGCTCTGCCACTTGTCAGCTGTGTGACTGTGGGCAAGTCACTTAACTTCTCTGTGCCTCAGTTCCCTCATCTGTAAAATGGGGATTAAGACTGTGAGCCCCACGTGGGACAACCTGATTCCCCTGTTTTACCCCAGCGCTTAGAACAGTGCTCTGCACATAGTAAGCGCTTAACAAATACCAACATTATTATTATTATTAATTGGCAGAGCTGGGATTAAAAACCAGGTCCTCTGACTCCCAACCTCATGCTCTTTCTGATGTACCATGCTACTTCTCAGACCACTTACCTGTTGTGTGACCTTGGGCAAGTCACTTAACTTCTTAGTGCCTCAGTTTCCTCATCCGTAAAGTGCCTATCCTTTTCTTTACTTACATTGTAAGCCCTGTGTGGATCAGGGACTGTGTTCAACCTGATTAACCTGTATCTACCCCAGTGCTCAGAACAATACTTGACACATAGTAAGTGCTTAACAAATATCATAGTAATCACTACTAGATTAAATCCCACTCCTTGATTTCAATTTTCTAGGTTCCTGATATAGAAATGTGGCTAAAAATGTGAACCCAACTGACTTTTTAGGTCTTGAATCTTAGAGAATTTATAAGGATCATATCTATCTACGTTAATTTCAACTTGTTTCAACCTGTAAATCAAACAGATAATGTTCTCTACAGGGCCCACTATCTGTGTTTTCTGCACATAAGAGATGGACAGCTCCACGTAACATACAGTTTGCCTGTGAAGAAGGAGATTTGGGATTCACCCTAAGAGGAAATTCCCCAGTGCAGGTTCACTTCCTGGATCCATATTGTTCTGCTGCAGTAAGTAGCGTCTTCCTCAACTACTAATCTGATGGAAAGCAACATGTGCAAGGAGGGAACTCATTCATTCATAAGTATTTATTGAGCACTTACTGTGTGCAGAGCTCTTGGGAAGTACAATTCAGTAACAAATAGAGACAATCCCTGCCCACAAAAGGCTCACAGTCTAGAAGAGTCGAAACCCATGAAAATACCAGGGATCTAGTCTAAACTAATTCATGAACTTGTCGTGAAATGATAGCATTTGTGACAAGGTCGAGATCATGAAGTGCAGCCAGGCATATGAAGGAGCATATCCAAACACATGAAGATAGGCTACAGAGGCCTTTCTCTTAAGTCCAACAGTGTGCTAAGCACACATCTGGGATAGACTGCCTTAGAAGCAGCCCTCTTCTGATCCGTCCTTGCCAGCACTGCTTTACTTTCTGCTGGGTTCTGAAAGTCAAAAAGGGAGATTGAAGTGCCATCGGTGTTAGCACCTCCAGCTTTTAGCTAGGAGGCCATAATGATGGGTATGGTTTTCTATTCTTATCGATCCTCCCACTGCTATTCTGCTCCTCACTGAGAATATCAGCTCTGGGGTATGTGTGGGCGGGCATGCATATGGACAGCACTTGGGCCATCTGTCTCCAGCCTCAGTTTGCCCTGATCCATTTCTGCTTATTTCTCCCTAGTCCTGATTGGAGTACAAGCAGTTTTGCTGATCCTGGGTGTATGCCAAAAGAAAAAGCATCAGAGACATCATTTATTCATTCAATTGTATTTACTGAGCACTAACTGTGTGCAATTGCACTGTACTAAGTGCTTGGGAGAGTACACTGTAAGAATATACAGACACATTCCCTGCCCATTGTGTTTGCCCCCTGGTAGCCCATGCAGGTACCTACTCTCTAAATGTACTTGCAAGTTTGGGGATTGGGGAACTGTTATCATCAACAAAATATCATTTTTACAGCTCGCAGGTGTGAAAGAAGGAGACTATATTGTTTCAATTCAAGGGAAGGATTGTAAATGGCTGGGAGTGAGCGAAGTTATGCAAACTTTAAAAAGTTTCGAGGAGCAAGACATTGACATGAAGGTCATCAGCCTCCTGGAAGCAACATCTATGGTAAGATGGGAGCGGAGCCTGGTCTGAATTCCCATTCCACCACAGCTCTCCCCGTTTTCAAAGACTTTTTGAAAATCACATCTCTTCCAAGAATTCTTTCCCAATTAATCTTTACCCTTTACTAGCTTCAGCACTTCTGTGTCACCTAAGTGCAGGTTCTCTCCACTATGACAAGAGGGAGGTGAAATCGGGTTTCCAGCTCTGATCACATCCCCCAAGTGTCAAAAGGAAATTTAGCATCTGTAGTCTGCATCCTCACTTGTTCAACCTCTGTGGTCTTTCTCACAACTGAACTGAACCCTTAGCATGTCACTGTAACTGGAAACACATTTACCTCTGAGCAGTTAGAAAGCCTGGAAGTTTTAGAACAAACGTATTATGTACGGAGGCACAGTGCAAACTTTCTGGGCCGCAGCCCACAAGTCATAATGATTTCCTTCAGGCAACTATGCAAACTAGCACATGACCATGGTCTAGAAGAAATTTACCAAGTTCTAGCTCACCTTCTTTTATTTTTGTTAGGGGTTTGGGGAAGATCTACAGGAGTGTTCTGAAGTGATCAAGACTTGCATGTGAAATCAATCAAAAGTATTTGTTGAGGGCACACTGTGTTCTAAGCCCTTGGGAAAATACAATAAATATCCATCCCTACCTTCAAAGAGCTTACCATTTAGCCAGGGAGACAGACACTAAAATAATGCACAGAAAGGAGGAGAAGGGAATTTATACATGTTGGGAATTTAAATAATAAGGTATGTAAGATGTTCATAAGTGCTGTGGGCCGATGTGAATAAACCAGTGCTTAGATGGCCCAGAAGTGCTGAAACTGGTGAGGGATAAAGATTTATTAGGAAAGACTTCTTGGAAGAGATGTGATTTCAGAAAGGCTTTGAAAATGGGGAGAGCTGAGGTCTGTTGAAGGAATTCCAGGCAGGAGGAAAAGCATGAGAAAGCCCTCTGTGGCAGGTGAGATGAGAATAAGGCATAGTGAGTAGGTTATCTTGAGGAGAATAGAGAATGTGAGCTGAGGTACAGTGGAAGAAGAGTGGATAGGTAGGAGGAAAAAAGGTGATTTAGGACCTTAAAGCCAATTACCATTAGTTTCTGCCTAATGCAGAGAGGAATGGGTAACCATTGGAGGTTTCTGAAGAGTGGGAGACATGTGCAGAATGACATTTTAGGAAAATGATCCAGGCAGTGAGCTGAAGTACAGACTGGGGAGGAGAGAAATGAAAGGTAGGGAGACCAGTGTGGAAACCGGTAATCAAGTCGATATATAATAAGTATCTGGACTAGCATGGTGACAGTTTGGATGGAGAAGAGGTGGATCTTGGAGATGTTGTGGAGGAAAAACTGCCAGGATTTAGAGAGAGGGGATGGTGGAGCTGTCCATGGATACCCATTCTGTGCCTCAAAGTATCCCACCCTGCCTTTAGATTTGAAAATAAATCGGAGTGGGGAAATCAAAGTGGCAGGTCTACCTTTCTTTGCCCTTGCTGGCAAGGGCTGGAGTCTTTGTGGGAATTGTGGCATGAATGGGAGTGGGCTTTGAGGAGAAAAAGTGAGAATTGCCTGGGTAAACTGGATGTTTCATAACCTAAATACTCCCTAGCTTATTTATATGTGGCATTCTTTGGCATTGTTGCTTTTGAAAAAGTATTTGCAGAGCAGTTCTACACTTTTGACACTGTTTGAAACCCTCCTTAGTTTAAGTATGAATGAATGGCAAGCCCTCTTTTCTAACACTAATCCACACCACATACAGGTTTGTTTGAGGACCTTAAGACCAACACATATATAGCCACGATTGTAGGGGCTTTCAAGTGGTTTGGGATACATCAAACAGTGCTGCATGAAATATTTTTCTTAAGCATTATTACTTAAATTTTATTATCCCCCATTAGATTTATTCCTACACTTGGATTTTAAGACCTTATGTAATCAGAGCTGAATTTTAAAACGAATGCTCGTCTTAACGTGGAGTGTGACTAATTGTGGCAGAAAAAACTTTCAAACTCAAACATTTACTCATTGGGTAGCCTATTCGTTTTGAGGATTGATTATCCTTCACGAGGACATTCTTTGTTTTCCTTTCTCTTTCTCTGCAGCATAATAAATGTGCAACGTACTCCGTGGGAATGCAGAAAACGTATTCCATGATCTGTTTAACTATAGAAGATGATAAAATTAGCAAAACTAAAAAAGTCTCCAAAAAACTGTCTTTTCTAAGCTGGGGAACCAACAAGAACAGGCAGAAGTCAGCCAGCACCCTCTGTCTTCCATCCGCAGGAGTAACAAGACCCCAGATCAAGAAGAAACTTCCTTCACCATTTGGCCTTCTTAATACGGATAGTTCACTGTACTAACCAATAATGAACGAAGAAAGGTTTAGTCTCAAAATATTTCTGAACACTATTTAGCCCCCAACAATTGTGCCATAGATGTGAAACGTATATTCACTGCTTAATTTGTTTTCGTAGATTCCAAACTTACAAAAGGGTACGTCTGTTCTGAATGAGTGCAGATAATAAGGAATCGCTGATAGAAAACAACTTCAATTTCTACTTGATATGTATCCATGTGTTACTGCAAGTTATTTATTGTGTAGGGTACTGTATATAAAATAGGCGGTTGAAAATTTGAAGGATATTTTAATGACTGTGAACTTTTAGTCACTATCAGATTTAAATGAAAAAAAATCACTTAAATTAACTCTAATCTTAGTCTTATAATAGATTACGACTTTGAGAGAAAAGAGATTACTCTTTTGCTCAAATGAATTTAAGTAAACATTGTTCCTAACAAGAATAAAGAGCTGCTAAAGGGCTACTTACATCTAGACTCTAGTAATGAATTTGAATTACTCTATTAAATATCAATCAAAACACTTCCTTTCCAAACTAAGCTTATTAACCAAAAATGACAAAGGCTCTTACTATTTGCTCTGTATAAATTAAATATTAGCCTTAGCCAATATAAGGATGGCCCTGGCTAAAATCAAATGCTAAACTTGACAACTCATTATATAATTTGTCCTGATATTTTTAAGTGGCCAGGATTTAAAGCTTACTTCTTTATCACACCTTGTTTTCTAATCATTTAAAAGTTACTAACACAGGAGTGTTAGGTGAAGATGCTATCTACAAGGTAGATAATATACTGTTTGATACTCAAAACATTTTCCATTTTGTTTAGAATAAAGTAGTTAAATGCATAAATGCACATTTTGAAAACTCTTGGGTACAAAGCTTTTTTTTTAGCTTTTCTCTTGTTAGGGTAGATGTAAATAAAGCTTCAAGCTTTATTTAAGGTTTTTAAATTGCATAAAGTACTGTAGCATACTGGCTAGATGAACCAGGGAGACTCTTCTTACAAATCTTGCAGTTGACTGTAGTAGAAGGTAAGTTCCAAAACACTGCTCAAATCCAATTCTTTACACTTGAGGTCAAGTTTACTTTCCTCTGTTCAATAACTAAGGTGGGCCCAACAAAGTCTTAAGAAAATGGATCCAGATAATGCCTTTGTTACCCCTGAAATAGGTTTAGTGTATCTGAATAAAAACATTCACTCAAATTAAGTAAATGGTTCAAAGTGGTTCATTTCTTACTCAGTCCTATGTATCGTCTTTATTAATTAAGCCAAAGCACCAAACTGTAGATCAAATTTATCCTGGAAAGATATCTGATCATTCCTTCTAAACTGAAGGTGATGTTTTTATCAGTTTTCAGACAGTATTTTCTCTTTATTCTTATGTTGCTTTTGAGTCTTACTCTACTTGGAGTGCAAAAGTCCTTTAAGAATTCATTGCAATAGAATGATACATCACATCAACAAGGTGGTTGTCAAAGCATTTATCTACCACAGAATGGGGAATAGATGTCTGTTTTCGAGTACTTTGGGGTAAATTAGATGCATTTGATTTAGCCACTAGGTAGTTTGAAAACCAAGAGAAAAATTCCTCTGAAGTGTTGAATACTGGGCCCAGGAGTGGCGGAGTTAATATTACCTTAGTAAGTTCAAAAGTACAGCATAAAAGGCAGCCATTTGACTCCAGGAATACTACAAAGGTATGGACAAGAGAGCTACTAAAATAATAAAAAAGAATCCTTTGCTGAAATAAGGTTTATAAATAAAATATTTGGTGTGCTTGATTTGTGAGCTTTTAAGAAAAAAGACTCTACCAAAGGAGACTGGAACAATGAGTTACTTTTCTGATAGAAATGAATTTTTAAAGATAATGATCTTATTCATTGCTTCATAAAACTGATTTTCAGGTATGTAGTTTTCCATGAATAGTTTCCCCGTTAATTTTTAAAGTCCTTCTGACCAAAGCAGCAGATTCCACATACATACATTCATTCATTCAACTGTATTTATTAAGCACTTACTGTGTGCAGATCACTGTACCAAGCGCTTGGGAAAGTACGATTCATCAATAAACAGTGACAGTCCCGCCCTAAAATCTGCCCTTTCCTCTCTATCCAATCTGCTACCACGTTAATACAATCACTTATCCTGTCCCGCCTAGATTACTGCATCAGCCTCCTTGCTGACCCCCAACTCCTGTGTGTCCCCACTCCAGTCCAAACTTCACTCCCTGCCCTGATCATCTTTCTACAGAAACGTGCAAGACACGTCACTCTGCCCACCCCACCCCTCCAAAAAAAAAAATCGCCAGTGGCTGCCTATCCGCCTCTGTATCACACAAAAACTCCTCACCGTTGGCTTTAAAGCTCTCCATCTCCTTATCCCCTCCTACCTCACTTCTCTTCTCTCCTTCAGCCCAGCCCACACACTTCACTCCTCTGGTGCTAACCTTCTCACTATGCCTTGTTCTCGTCTGTCTCGCCACTGACCTCTGGCCTGGAATGCCCACAAAACACCCAAAAACATCATTGCTCCAGATACCCTGTCTTTACCCCAGCGCTTAGAATGGTGCTTGGCACATAGTAAGCGCTTAACAAATACCATCATTATTATTAATGATTGCGAAGCAGCATGGCCTAGTGCACAGTCCTGGAATTCAGAAGGACCTGGGTTTTAATTCTGGCTCTGCCACTTGTCTGCTATGTGACCTTGGGCAAGTCGCAACTTCTCTGTGCCTCATGTATAAAATGAGAATTTAATACTGTGAGCCCCATGTGGGTCATGGACTGTGTCCAAACTGATTATCTTGTATCTACCTCAGGTATAGTTAAGTGCTTGGCATATAAGTGCTTAAATACCATTAATTTAAAAAAAAAAAGAAAAAATGGGTTGTAGTGCTCTCAAAGCCTGATCTTTCCACATTTTGTATCAGTATGGAAAACAAAAAAAACCCAAACACTATTACAAGCTGAACAATGCACTGTGCACTCAAGTCATTTGGAGATGATAGGTGAAAACAGCTTTTTTACCATGCTACCTAGAAACAGAAGAAATGGCTTTATGGTTGGCTAGCTCAGTTTGGTACTTTAGTCCTGGACAGATAATCCTCCGTATTACATGCACCTAGAAAGACCTAAAACCACTAAGGAGAAGGATAAGAGTTACGATACTAGAAGAAAATAAAAAAAAATAACAGATTTGAGGAAACCTGAGAGTCCAATCTACCAATTTAATTTGCAACATTGTGCCTGAATGAATTCTGGAATCTTTGACTATCAGCACTGTGGAAGAGAAGCAAGTGGGAGAAAAAAGAACTGTTCTCAATTTTTGCTTAGAGCAATACCCATTGGAAATTGTAGAGATTAACTGTCATCCAGTCAGTAATCTATAGAAATAAAAGGAGTCAATTTATATCATTTTAGATCTTGCAATCCAGTTTCCTAAAAGCACAGTTCTAACCAGATTTAAACTAATGAAACTACATACATTTTTGAATAATCAATTTGCCATCGAGGCTATTTAACAAAAAAAAACCATACTCAACTTCAATTCTCAGAAATCACAGAAACAAATCTCAATACTTGACCACAGAACTAATTATCTTTTGCCTTTCAGACAGGTAGGTCCTGAGGCAGTAAAAGCCTGGTTTTTCAATGGCTGCTTAGGTGGTGAAAATACAGCTGCAATAGGGATTAGGATAGTGGAATTCTAGGGCAGCTATTCAAACTTGGGGTGTATTTCAGCTTGCCCACAGTCCAGGGTTTAGCAGAAGAAATCTTCCAAAGCCTCTGATTCTGAAAGAGGCAAGTGATTACCCTGAGTAGAGGAAGAAAAATAAAATAAAATGAAAACTAGCTCCGGATCCCTAATGGACTAGTGTCACTTGCTCTCTGTCAAAAATGTATGAACCTGTTGAGCTATAGTTTGTCCAACTACTTGCTCCAGTTCTTGGATGGATGCATCGCACAGTCGTTGGAGAGTGGCAAATTTTTTCATCAGAAGTAGGGCTTTAACTTTTCCGACACCTGGGATCTGTTGGACTGTCAGGAGTACTGCAGACTCTGAGAGTTGGTGACGTTTTTTTTTAAGAAAAGGATTCCGATTGTGGTCTTTGGTTTGTTCATGGACCTGAAATATGTTACAAAATGAAGAATTTGAGCTCCCTCTAGAGGAGGCCGTTTTTGTTGGTCAATCCCTTCCACTCGAGCAATGCTCAGCTTCCCTGCTTCAATGCAATACCAGACTATTGTGTTGAATATTAACTATAAATATGTAAAGGTTTTCATAATCCAAATAGCTATATGAAACCAAAAGGGTAGAAACTGTTATAAAATACCCATGCAAATGAAAGCACAAGCTAAGACCCCAGAATCAATTTGAGGTAGATCACATGCATATCAATTCCTCATAATTAGAAAAGGCACATCCACTAAGTGCAGAATCTTCAAAGGGAAAAAAAAAATTACTCATCTCAGCAGAAGAATCCCTTTTAAAAAAATTAGTTGAGAAAAAGCCTGGATGTTTATGTATAAAATGCATGGCCTAGTGGATAAGGCATAGACCTGGGAGTCAGAAGGTCATGGGTTCTAATACCAGCTCTGCCCCTTGCCTGCTGTGTGACCTGGGGCATGTCACTTCACTTCTCTGTGCCTCAGTGACCACATCTGTAAAATGAGGATTAATACTGTGAGCCTCACGTGGGATAGGAACTGTGTCCAACCCAATTTGCTTGTATCAACCCCAGCACTTAGTACAGTGCCTGGAACATAGTAAGTGCTTAACAAATACCACAATCATTATTATTTCAGCACCACTAGAGCCTATCTAATGAAGTCACTATGTCTTGTAATATGCTTAGACTAAAGAGGCTTTAAGGTTTCAACAAAATTCAAATGGTGGAAGACCGTTTGGATGCATTAGATGCTTCCCATTTTACACGAAAACTTTGCAACATGGTCACGCCTTCAATCTACAGAGCCTCCTTATCTATATTTAATGCAGAAGAAATCACTATTCAACATACTTCCATCGTATTTATGAGTAAAATTAAATTAGGGTTTTTCCAAAACTTTTCCACACTAATAGTGAAAACTTCTTTTGCTGTATAGCCCAATCAATCATTTGTACTTATTGAGCACTTACTATGTGCACAGTACTGTACTAAATGCATGGGAGAGTACAATACAACAGAATTAGCAGACATGTTCCCTGCCTATAACGAATTTACAACCCAAAAGGGCTAAAACATGTAACACCTCGTCTAGATTGCAAGCTCTCTGTGGGCAGGGATTGTATCTACCAACTCTGGTATATTGTACTCTACCGAGTGCTTACTACACTGCTCTGCACACAGTAAGCACCCAATAAATACCACTGAGTGACCGCTATGTAAAAAACTTGCTGTCAAATAATTGCAGTCAAATCATTACTTTTTAGAAAGTTACAGATACTTGCTCATAAGCAACAACGAAGTGATTACCAGTTGGATGATAAGATGAGATGCTTCTATCTGGCTGGCCACTGGAAGTAATACCATTCCAAGGTTCAGCACAACGAATTTCTGCACTGCAGGGAAGTACTGCTCGCTCAGGTGCGTTTTCTCAACAATTACAATACCCTGCAGATTTTTGTCCTACAATGAAGAAAAATAATCCAAGTTGAAAAAGTATTCTGGATCTCATTAAGCGCCTCTGTTGTACTGTACTCTCCCCAGTACCTACTACAGCTCTCTGTCCACAGTAAGCACTCAATAAATACCATTTGATTGATTGTGATTTTTAGAATGTACCTGAGTTTACAAAAGAACACAGGAATACAACCTAAAAGGGCAGTCAAAAACAAATAGTTTTTCATTTTTTTAGGTACTTACATTTCTAAGTCTTACAAGTCTTTTTCTATAGCCATTTCCTGCTACCAAATCTGCTTCGGTAACATAAAGGATACAGGATCCTTTGGAAAGATGAAAATCCACGGGTCCCAGGTCAGCTTCAAAGATGAGCTTAATTTTTCCTTAAAATATAAAGAAGAGGAAAATTGGAGAAAGAGGCAATTACATACAAGGGGAATCGTAGCAGTGACAAGAATACTGACCTTGTATTTCTTTAGCTAACTGCGATCCTTGCCATTTCTCATTTCCAATAATATGTCCAAAAGGAACATGTACAGGTTCTACACTGCCAACCATGGTTTCTTTCTCCATCCAAGAAACTTCTTGAACTATTTAAGTACCGGTAGTAACAGTCTTGTCCTGTTAAAGAAAGTGAGAAATAACCTTCTGATCCCAGCTCCGACACTTATCAGCTGTGTGACTTTGGGTGAGTCACAATTTCCCTGTGCCTCAGCTACCTCATCTCTAAAATGGGGATTAAGACTGCGAGCCCCATGTGGGACAACTTCATTACCTTGTATCTACCCCAGCACTTAGAAGAGTGCTTGGCACACCGTAAGCGCTTAACAAATACCACAATAATTATTATCAAGAAAAAGCTTTCTGACCCTTCCCAAATCTTCCGGAAAAGAAACAAGGCCTAAATTTCCAGTCTCCACATGGGGAGGTGCATGGCTTAATAGAAAAAGCACAGGACTAGAAGTCAAGAGTCTCGGCTTCTAGCCTTGGCCTTCCCATTTGCCTGCTGGGTGACCTCACACAAGTCACTTAACCTCTTTGGGCCTCAGTTCCCTCAGCTGCAAAATGGAGGTAAAATGACTGTTCTCCCTCCTAGCTTGCACCTCGAGGCAGGCACTCACCCTGCAAATTGCAACCCTAAACTGTGTTTTCAATCGTAAAAGCCAAACCCCAGACTTCAGTTTCTCTTACAAAAATATTTTTAACTATAAAAGTCAAGTCCAGTGCTTCAGTTTCTCTTAATATTTTCCATTATAAAAGCCAAGTCCTGGGCTTCCGTTTCTATTACCAAAATATTATCAAGTATAAAAGCCAAGTCTAGCATTTCAGTTTCTCTTACAAAAACAAGTCTCTTCATAAGGCATGATGAGGCTTCCTCACGAAATATGGAGGCGATTGTAAAATCTACAGTGGAGTCGCCCCTCATGAGCTCAAACTGTACTCTCCCAAGCGCTTAGTACAGTGCTCTGCACACAGTAAGCACTCAATAAATACAATTGAATGAATGAATGAGCTCGTTGGGGGCAGGAATGTGCCTGTTTGTTGATGATGACAGTATTTGCTAAACCCTTACTATGTGCCAAGCACTATTCCTCTATCTACACTGGGGTAGATAGAGGAATCAGGTTGTCCCACGTGAGGCTCACAGTCTCAATCCCCATTTTACAGAGGAGGTAACTGAGGCACAGAGAAGTGAAGTGGCTTGGCCAAGGTCACAGAGGAGACAAGTGTCTCAGACTGAGCCCTCCCTTTCCCTCTGCCCCTCCTCCCTCCCACTGCTCTTCCTCCTTCCCCTCCCCACAGCACTTGTGCATATTTGTATATATTATTTCTTATTCTATTTTATTAATGATGCATATATATATATGTATATATGATTCTATTTATCTTGATGGTATTGAGGACTGCCTACTTGTTTTGTTGCCTGTCTCCCCCTTTAAACTGTGAGCTTTTTTTTTTTTTGGTATTTGTTAAGCCCTTACTATATGGCAAGCACTAAGCACTGGGGGAGATACAAGGTCATCAGGTGTCCCCTTGGGGCTCACAGTCTTAATCTCCATTTTACAGAGGAGGTCACTGAGGCCCAGAGAAGTGAAGCGACTTGCCCAAAGTCACACAGCTGACAAGTGGCAGGGGCAGAATTAGAACCCACGACCTCTGACTCCCAGGCCCGGGCTCTTTACACTAAGCCTTGCTGCTTCGTTGTTGGGCAGGGATTGTCTCTATCTGTTGCACCTTCCAAGCGCTTAGTCCAGTGCTCTGCACATAGTAAGCGCTCAATAAATACTACTGAATGAATGAAAGTCACTTCACTTCTCTGTGCCTCAGTGACCTCATCTGGAAAATGGGGATGAAGACTGTGAGCCCTCCCCGGGGGACAAAGTGATGTAGTAATAATAATAATGTTGGTATTTGTTAAGCGCTTACTATGTGCAGAGCACTGTTCTAAGCGCTGGGGGAGATACAGGGTCATCAGGTTGTCCCACGTGAGGCTCAGTCTTCATCCCCATTTGACAGCTGAGGTCACTGAGGCCCAAAGAGGTGAAGTGACTTGCCCACAGTCACACAGCTGACAGGTGACAGAACCGGGATTCGAACCCATGACCTCTGACTCCCAAACCTGGGCTCTTTCCACTGAGCACACTGCTTCTCTAGCCTCCCCAGCGCTTAGAACAGTGCTTTGCACATAGTAAGCGCTTAACAAATACCATCATCATTATATACAATATATTTTATAATTAATTGTGGATTAATTATATTATTATTAATAATTATAAATGGATGAATCCCCTCTCACCTGAAGCGGGGGAAGAGGGAGGCCCAACGCCCTTAAAGGCCAGAACCGCCCAACGGCCGGAAGTCAGTCCGCCACCTCCGAATTCCCCGCCTTCCCCTTTCGGCGCCTGGGATTGGAGGAACTATAGACTGACAGCAGCCCAGACCAATAGGAGCGCGAGAAGGCGCGAGCCAATCGTCGAGGGGGAGGCGGGCGACCATTTCGAAGGGAAGGAGGGAAGCCCTCCGGTTGCCAGGGGCTTGGCGGCGCGGCAGTAAGAGCCGCGCTAATTGGTGGAGGCGCCGGCGGCAGCCAATGAGGAGGGCGATTGTTGGGGGGGGGGGTCGGTCGTCAGGGAGAAAGCGTCCGCGGCTGAGGGGGAGGGATGGCGGGGAGGGCGCTCGGCGGGGACGGAGGGAGCTGAGCCCGCCTCGACCCTTCGTCGCCGAGATGCCGCTTCCTTTCCGAAGAAGCCGCAGAGTCCAATTCGTAAGTTCGGCTCGGGCCCAAGACCTCCCAAAATTCAGTCCTTCTGAGAAACAGCGGGGCTTGGGAGTCCCAGGTCGTGGGTTCTAATCCTGCCCCCGCCACTTGTCTGCTGCCTGACTTCGGTTAAGTCGCTTCTCCCTAGCGCTTAGTACAGTGTCTGGCACTAGCAAGCACTCACTACCATCTATTATTGACTCTTTTATAATATGTATTCTAGTCATTGTAATCTTATTCATTATACTTATTAATTAATCAGCGGGGAAAGAGCCCGGGTCTGGGAGGCAGAGGTCGTGGGTTCTAATCCCGCTCCACCACTTGTCTGCTGGGTGCCTTCGGGCAAGTCGCTTCTCTGCACCCCAGCGCTTAGTACAGGGTCTAGCACTAGCAAGCACTCACTACCTACCGTCATTATTATTAATGAATTTTATAATATATTATTTAATCTAATCGTTGTAATCTTATTAATTATGCTTATTGATTAATCAGCGTGGAAAGAGCCCGGGCCTGGGAAGCAGAGGTCGTGGGTTCTAATCCTGACTCCACCACTTGTCTGCTGGGTGCCTTCGGGCAAGTCGCTTCTCTGCGCCCCAGCGCTTAGTACAGTGTCTGGCTCTAGCAATAATAATAGTAATGTTGGTATTTGTTAAGCGCTTACTATGTGCAAAGCACTGTTCTAAGCGCTGGGGGAGATACAGGGTCCTCAGGTTGTCCCATGTGAGGCTCACAGTTCATCCCCATTTTACAGATGAGGCCCAGAGAAGTGAAGTGACTTGCCCATAGTCACACAGCTGACAGGTGGCAGAGTCGGGATTCGAACCCATGACCTCTGACTCCCAAGCCTGTGCTCTTTCCACTGAGCCACGCTGCTTCCCAAGAAGCACTCACTACCATCTCTTTTATAATACATTATGTAATCTAATCATTGTAATCTTATTCATTATGTTTATTAATTAATCAGCATGGAAAGAGTATGGGCTTGGGAGGCAGAGGTTATGGGTTCTAATTCCACTTCTCCACTTGTCTGCTGGGTGACTTCGGGCAAGTCGCTTCTCTGCACCCCAGCACTTAGTACAGTGTCTGGCACTAGCAAGCACTCACTACCTACCATCATTATTATTAATGACTCTTTTATAATGTGTATTCTAATCATTGTAATCTTATTAATTATACTTATTAATTAATCAGCATGGAAAGAGCACAGGCCTGGGAGGCAGAGGTCGTGGGTTCTAATCCCGACTCCGCCACTTGTCTGCTGGGTGACTTCGGGGAAGTGGCGTCTCTGCAAAATGGGGATTAAGCCTGTGAGCCCCATGTGGGACCCCCTGATGACTTTGTATCTCCCCCAGTGCTTAGTGCTTGCCTAGTAAGCGCTTAGCAAATACCACCATTATTAATAAGTATAATTAATAAGATTACAGTGATTAGAATACATAATATATTATAAAAGAGTCATTAATAATAATGGTAGTTAGTGAGTGCTTGCTAGTGCCAGACACTGTACTAAGCACTGGGGTGGAGAGAAGCAGCAAGTCTTCGTGGAAAGAGCACAGGCCTGGGAGGCAGAGGTCATGGGTTCTAATTCTGCCCCCGTCACTTGTCTGCTGGGTGACTTCGGGCAAGTCGCTTCTCTGCAAAATGGGGATTAAGCCTGTGGGACCACCTGATGACCTGTATCTCCCCCAGCGCTTAGAACAGTGCTTGGCACATAGTAAGCGCTTCACAAACACCAACATTATTAATAATTATATTGAATAAAATTACAGTAATTATAATACATAATGTAATATCACAAAAGAGTACTAACATAACATAATAATGATGGTATTTAGTAAGTGCTTGCTAGTGCCAGGCATTGTACTAAGCGCTGGGGTGGAGAGAAGCAGCAAGGCTTTTGGAAAGAGCCCGGGCCTGGGAGTCCAAGGTCGTGGGTTCTAATTCTGCCCCCGCCACTTGTCGGCTGAGTGACTTTGGGCAAGTCACTTCACTTCTCTGGGCCTCAGTTCCCTCATTTGTAAAATGGGGATTGAGACTGTGAGCCCCATGTGGGACAGGGACTGTGATCCAACCCGATTTACTCGTATCTACCCCAGTGCTTAGTATAGTGCTTGACACATAGTAAGTGCTTAACAAATGCACAGTTATTATTACAAGCAAAATCAGGTTGGACACAGTCCCTGTCCCCTGCGGGGCTCACAGCCTCAATCCCCATTTTATGGTTTTCTGGAAGGAAGGTGGGAAAGTGGAAGTTGGAGTTTTTTCGTCGAGTAGCCCAGAAAACCTGAATCTCAAACCCGTCCAAACCCATTTTTTATGCTATATTTGAAGCGCTCACTATGTGCCAGGCACTTTAGCAATCAGTGGGGTAGATATAGACTAATCAGCTTGGACACAGTCCAGGTCCCACGTGGAGTGCACAGTCTTAATCCCCCCTTTATAGATGAAGTGACTGAGGCACAGAGAAGTGAAGTGATTTACCCCAGGTCACACAGCAAACAAGTAGGGGACCCATGAGTTCATAACAACGTCATCATCAATGGTATTTAGTGAGCACTTACTATGTGCAGAGCACTGTACCGAACACCTGGGAGAGTACATTACCACAGAGTTGGCAGACATGTGCCTTGCCCACAAGGAACCAACAGAATGCCAGAAAGAAAACACGTTTGTTGCTCTGTGTAGCTGTGTTTAGTATTCGAGGAAGACACCCCAGATATCCCTCTATGAGGAAAGCATTATAGTTTAGTGGAGATAGCACGGGCCTGGGAGCCAGAGGACCTGGGTTCTAATCCCATCTCTGCCACTTGCCTGCTGCATGACCTGCTGCGTCACTTGCCTTTCCTCTGCCTCAGTTTCCTTAACTGCAAAATGGGGATTCAATCCCAGTTCTTCAGCCTACTCAGACTGTGAGCCCCATATAGGACAGGGACAATGTCCGGCCTGACTAACATGTATCTTTTCCAGCACACAGAACAGTGCTTGATCCTAGTAAGCACTTAGATGCCATAAAAAAAGTGTGTGTGGCCAACGTGGAAGCCACAGCCCTGGGGAAAATTTACATATGAAAAAGTTGTGTTATGTTTAAAGCTTGCAGCGTGCCTGGAACTATTTTCTCTCTTTCATCCTTGTCTCTCATTCTTCTGAATCACTTGCTTGAAACAAACTACTCCTTGCGTGCTCCCACTCCAGAGTGGTGCCGAATTGTACATTCCAAACGCTTAGTACAATGTTCTGCACATAGTAGGAGTTCAGTAAACACTACTGAATGAATGAATGAATGAATGGTCTAACCTCAGTAACCGCCTAGTTTTAACTGTCTGAGGCTGTTTTACCAAATCTTTTAAACGTTTCCTCTGCCCTCCTTGCTCTTGGTTTCCTAATTTGAGCTCTTAAAATTCATTGGAAAAGAAAAAAGGAAATACAGAAGAGGAGGGAGTGAGTGTGGAATCAACGTATCTCAAGCTGGGTTTACTTTTTTCTTTCAGCTGCCAAAGATGTTTTTGTTAGGCATGTAAGAGGTGAATACATTTCAAAATAGCCAATAGGTGGTAGCAGTTGTGCTTCTTGGTTGCTCTTCTTCTTCATATTATTCAATAAAATGATAGCTGTCAAAATGTTGGGAATGTCGCTTTTCCCCCAGTTTTTTTTTCTCCTGGATTGAGGCTTTGACTTCTGACTTAGTTTTCTCTATTTAGGACTGATTGGGATCATTTATGATGTTAGTATTGAAAGGTTTAGGAGAGAGCTGTAAGTAGGTGTTCTCTCTGTAGTTGAAGCTACAACTAGATAGTCTCTCTGTAGTTGCAGCAGTTAAATTACCTGTTACTTTTTTCCGGAATCCCAGGAGATCATAAATGTAGTTGGAAGGTTCTTGTGATAGTCAAAACAAAACAAAAAAGAGTTGAACCTAGGAAAGATTGGTGTCGCAGTTATATATGACCCGCTAACTTGTGACAAAATTGAAGGTACCCTGAGATTGTTGCATTGTGCTTTTTCTAGTTGTCGTAAATGTGTAAATTATGTACAGTACTTCTAAATGACCATCCATCTCATTTTTTTAATTGTATAGAAACATATAGCCCATGGTTTGGTCCCAGCAGCTACCTTAGCACCAAGACCTGCTGTTCCACGCACACCTCCACCGCGTAGCCCTAATCCTTCTCCTGAAAGACCTAGGTAAATTTTAATGCTATTTTTTCTTTCTTTAATTAAATTACAAGTAATTTCTCTTGGTGTTTCAATAGAACATAAATGGTTTTCCAAAGGAAACTTATGTAATACTAATAGGCATTTTTATTAGGTGTTTATTAAGCACTGGAGTAGATACAAGATAATCAGATAGGACCCAGTCTCTGTCCCATACAAGGCTTACAGAAATCTAAGGGTTAGGAAGAGCAGGTATATGTAGATGAAATGTGTTGTCCTTTATTAGATCTAACTCTACATAGCCTTACATTTTGTATCATTTCTAAATGAACCTAGTCTCATTGACTGCTACTTTTCAGGATTTATTTTTTAAAGGTGTTTTCATTTTTATACAATTGAAGAAAAATTGTTTGCTTTCAACATAGTTTATAAAGGTTATATGTACCTTCAAGGTAAATGTATAGAAAATTTGGTTTAGGCTTTGGAAGATATTAATATTTATTACATGACCCTGAATTGATTATCTGACCGGACAACAGTGTCTCTGTCTCCAGAATTCACTTGTTAATGTGGGAGAGTATTATTCCCCAATTTTTCCACTTCAATCAATTGTATTTATTGAGCGCTTACTGCGTGCAGATCATTGTACTAAGCACTTGGGACAGTACATTAGAACAGAGTTGGTGGAAGCGTTCCCTGCCCACAACAAACTCAAAATCTTGAGGATTTCTCTCCACGGGATCAGAAATGGTGACACACACAGACGTGAATCTTTTTGGGGAGGCCGAGCTGTAGTGACGAGGTGAGGGCCTGTGATGCCGATAATACCTCATCTCTTCGTCATCCCTGCCTTCTCCCTCCCCACTGCTGAGATGGGGCCAGGGTGGTGGGGTAGGCGGAGAGGGACACCGCTGTAGTGGCCAGAGTCACAGGTTGACATCAGAACCATGTGCAGCAGTGGAGGATTGGCCAACCATCCACTGCTCTATCGTGTCTGAAAGAAAACATCTGTTTTTCCACTACTGCCCATACAACTTGGAGTGGCCTACTCCTCATAAGACCCAAGCTCTCTGTTTGAGTAGCCAAGCACGCTGGGATGGCAAACAGGACACAGGGATGATCATAGTGAGATTTCACTCCTGCCACTCTGTAGACACCACCTTAAAACAAAAACAAAAAACATCGTCTGGATCTGTGCATTAGAGATAGAGTTGGTGAAACCAAAACATCTAGCATAATGTACGCTCAATTGCTTGTCACCTTGGGGTGGAGGTTAGCTAAAGATTAATGCATAATTTTTAATAAGGAAATAGGGAAACTTTTATTATAACATTTAAGGAATCGGTGGTGTTCAGCGATTACTGTGTGCAGAACACTGTACTAAGCACTTGGGAAAGTACAATACCATAGAGTTTGTAGACATAATCGTTGCCTATAAGGAGTTGATAGTCTCCTGGGTATTGAAATTTAAGAATTTGGAGCATTGCTTAATTGTGAGTGTACTATATTACAAATTGATTCAAATTAGGTCCTTAGTATTGTTTTCATGTAGAATTTTCTTCTGTACTTGCATTTTAAATTTCGATCTTTGTAGTAATAAGAACAGGTGTTTGATTACAGTCAGTCACTCAGTTGTGTTTATTGAGGTCTTATTGTGTGCAGAACACTGTACTAAGTGCTTGGTCAAATTCAATATAAAAATAAACAGACACAGTCCCTGCTCACAACAAGATTATAGACTACACATTACAAAAGCCATCACCAGTTCTTAGGTGCAGTTAGGTCACTGCAGCGATGGTAGAAAATTCCTGTTTCTCTGCTTTCCCTCATCTAGATCTGCCCTTGCTGCTGCCATTCTGGTAACAACGTTAACCGGAAGAACTGTGGCTATTCCTCAGCCCCGACAGAGGTCACGGTCTGAAAGTGACACAACCTACTTGGAACAAGATAGTTTAATTGAGCCGTATGCAACTGTAACTGAACTCAGATTTGGGTAAGGGACATTTTTGTTCTCTTGCAGTGGTGCCACCTGGGGGGTATACTCTTTGGTAGAGGATGCACAGTTTAATATAGGGCTTCTTCTGGAGGATACTTAGGTCAAATGGGAATGGCCCTTTTAATTGTCCTGCACTGGAGGCATGTTAGAGCTGAATCTCTTTCATTACAGTTTGGTTTTTGCTATTACGGACTGGGGAAATCGATAGTCCCCTATAACAAAATAATTTTCTTTTACAACCTTGAAACTTTTTATTTTGAACCTACTCTTAGCTTGTAGTTGAATTTTTCAAATTACAAATTTTTACCAGTGTATCCTAATGCCTCTACCAAGCACTAGCACAGTCTCTAATTTATTTATTTTTTCTCTTATCCAGAGCTTCTTTCTACTTTCCTCTCCTTTTTTCTCTCCCTCCTCCTTGGATTCAGGTTTGCTCTCTGGTCACCAGTATCAGCCTGTGATAGCCTAAGATTGGGTCTAAGAATTCAAACTTGCTCCCTTTTAGAAATTAATATCGTGGAAACTCTGAGTCTTAGGTAGAGTGACAGTTTGTCTTTTTCCTATCATAACTGAACATTCCTAGGTACTTTTGGTACCTTTTCCACAGTATAAGGAATTGAGCCTTGGTAAATGCAAATTTGAAATGCAAAGTGCTTTATTCTCTCACTACTGTGTTTCTACCCTTAGAGAAAACTTGGCGAGTGGTCAGAGCAAAAGATCTTCTCTCCCATCTCCTGAAACAACAGGCTTTGATGAGGATGAAGACGTTGAAACATACCTCTCAGATGGCAATGGGCAGCCTATTTCTCCCAGCACGCAGACAGAAGTCAAAAGCTGTACAAATGATCCTCTTTATGCTGTGCCCCACAAAAAAAAGGTATTTTTCTCACATTTTTAAGTCTCTCTTGCACCCCAAAATTATTGCCTCATCTCACAGCCAGTTGGCATAATATTTCTTTGTGAGTGCTTCAATGGCTAGTCATTGCTTCAAGGTATACAGCACATGTGTTAGCCCATCTGTCTCGATTATCGAAGTCATTACTTCTTTCTCCTGAATCTTCCAAAGATAGAAACCCTCCGAGTCAAAATTTTTATTTGTTTTTCTTAATGTAAATTTCCACCCCAAACCAGCAATCTTCATATCCTCTTTGCTTCCCAAATGTGATTTTCCATTGTCTCTTTGTCAGCATATGCCCTTGCTTTGAGCCTGGTTCTGATGTCTGGTATTGAAGCCCTCTAACTGGAAGCTTGTTCTGAGCAGGGAACGGGTTTACCAACTCTGTTGTACTCTCCCAAGCACGTAGTATAATGATTTGCGTGTAGTAAGTGCTCAATAAACACCATTGATGATGATAATGATGATGTAGCATAAACAGTTTTGCTTCTTTCACCTGGCTTTTTCCCATTTTTAAATGCTTAAGCTTCAGGATCCTGCAGCCAGATGCTCCTAATTGTGGACTTCAAGCCTTTCCACCTTTCTCTTGCTTGTTAGTCTTCAATTCTCCTAAATAACATCCCAATGTACCGTGTGGGTGACACTCCCATCCCAGTCCATCCTTTTCTCCCTGCAGAGAATTCTGTTCCTCCTCAAATCTCCCAAAGTCTGCCCTCCCCATCTTCAAAGCTAGCCTTTCTCCAGAAGGCGTTTCCTAACTCATCCCTATCCTTGTTGGTCATGTCTCCTATTAGTCACCTTAGCATTCCTCAGTCGATCAATCAATCGTATTGAGCATCTACTGTGTGCAGAGCACTGTACTAAGCACTTAGGACAGTACAATATAACAGGCACATCCCCTGCCCACAACTAGCTTACAGTCCAGAGACGGAGAATTTGTATATCAGTCATTTCATTGCTGGCTTTAGTATCTCTGGTCTTACTTTTTTACCCATTTATTTTTTGACAACTTTTGTCTACTAGGTTTCCCCATAAAACTCCTTGTGACCAAGATGAGGTTATTATTAATAGTAATAATAATTGTGGTGTTTATTTTCCCAAGCACCATACTGAGCGCTAGGATAGATACAAGAAGATCAGGTCAGACATGGTCAGTCCCTTTCCCAACTGGGGCTTGCAGTACAAGTAGGAGGTAGTGCAGGTATTGAATCCACATTTTACAGATGAAGAAACTGAGGCCCAAAGAAGCAAAGTTGCTTGCCCAAATCACACAGCAAGGAAGTGGCAGATCTAGATTTGAACCCAAGTCCTCTGATTCCCAAGTCTATGCTCTTTCCATCAGACCAAGCTGCCTCTAATGTCATTTATGTCCTTAAGAGTCACCCAATAAATGCTGAAGATGAGGATGACACCGAGCTACTGTCATATAATCCCTTTGAAGAAAATGGGACCATACTATTGTTATCTCTTTTCCATCACTTGAAGATTTTCAAGCTTCTGTAATATTAATTGTAAAATTCCTTTCTTTGCTTTTTTTTCTACTTCCCGTAGTAGTAAAGATACTTAATGAATGCCCACTGGGAACAATGCACTATACTAAATGCTTGAGAAAGTGCCACAGAAACACAAGACTTGTCTTGTTTAACTGTAAACATATTGAAACACTGCCTCAGCAAAAATTTGTGTTAAATATCTTTGTGTCTTACCTTAAGAGTATGTTGTGCTCAGACATTTATGTAGATGGACCTTATTTCCACACTTTAAATATTTTGTAATGGAAAATTTGAACTGTACTGTCCTGACCTTTAATTTTATTTAGCATAGTGCCTAAAAATCTGGACTTCAGGTATTAAGATATGTTTTACTGTTTAATTAGACAGTTGATGACCAGAAGGGGGTACTCTGTCAATATATCTTGCTTTTTCTAGGAACAGAACAGCTGGATAAAATTCATTTTAGGGAGAAAAAATCCTAGTGATGATCCTAACTTTTTCTGTCACATTTCTTGTTTAAATTATTATGATAGGAGTGAGTGTCTGCATCATTTTAACTTTCAGGTCACCAGAGCATTCTTGTTTGTGTGAGCTGTTTTTTTTAACAGATGAATCCTTTTTATTGAACTGCTATGTAAGTGTTATTTGCAAGTGATTTGAATTTCTCTTGAGAATATCAATCAATGGTGTTTGAGTGCTCACTATGTGCAGAACATTCTGCTAAGCACTCAGGAGAGACCATAAGGATTTACTGAACTGCACAGTAGTGATCTGAAGGAATTCTACAGTCTGATGTGTTGGCCATAGCTTCTGTTATTTAGCTCATTGGTCAAGTTAGATTTAGGGGGCAAAAGTAAATTTGCCAAATTTTGTCCCTAAAGAAAAGCAGAAAAGAGAATTGGAGGATAAATTTGAATGGTTCGACTAACAATAACGGAAATGGGTTGTCACTTGGATTTACCCTTGCCTCAGGCTGCTGAAATCTAAATGAAAATGCTGACATTTTTCACTCTGAGCTGAACTGGGTCTGGACTGTTGATTGGTTAGGAAAATTCCATTCTATAAAAAGTATGTGCAATTCTGGAAAATATACCTAAGTCCCCCAACCCCAGCTCCTAAAAAAGTCCCTAATCTCATGAGGAAGGTTTCCCCTCTCAGTTTTGAAAGAGGTTGGAATATAGAAAGCACAAAATAATAATAATAATAATAAAAACTGAGGTGAGCTGCATGTGGCTCACGAGTTACAGTTTGGCCATCCCTTTGGCCTATAGATGGCTGTGCAAACGTTCATAAATGTCAATGCTTCCTCAGCCTCTGGATCCAGGAATTGCATATAAAAATATGTTATAATAATAATGGTGGTATTTGTTAAGCACTTACTATGTGCCAAGCACTCTTCTAAGCACTGGGGTAGGTACAAGGTAATCAGGGTGTCCCAGGTAGGGCTCCCAATTTAAATCCCCATTTTACAGATGAGGTCACTGAGGCCCAGAGAAGTGAAGTGACTTGCCCAAAGTCATACAGCTGATAAGTGGTGGAGCCGGAATTAGAACTCATGACCTCTGACTCCCAAGCCTGTGCTCTTTCCACTAAGCTAAACTGCTTCTCCTTTTCTTCCTAGTCCTCTTCATGTCCTTCTCCCTTTTCCATAGCTCCCATCTTTTCATTGGCTCCCCAACTCACGCATACAGACACACGTCTACTTGTCTGCATTGTTTTGCCTGGTGATCGTAGAAGGATGGAGTTTGGTCTCAGGTACATCTGTGTAGGGTAGACCCAGAGAGGAGAGCCAACCAACAGCTTTCTACCCTTCCCATCCTTCTGCTAGTGCAAATTTCCTTCCCTCCTATGCCAGTGAGGATCCCATTCATGTGTTGGTTCTCAAGTTGCTCTGGGTGGAGATCTAGCAGGAGGGAGTGCCTGTGCTATCTCATTTATATTTATTTATTTTTTATGGTATATGTTTAGCTCTTATCATGTGCATGCACTGAAGAAAGCACTGGGGCAGATACAAGATAATCAGGTTGGCTACAGTCCATTTCCCACAGGTGGCTCATGGTCTTAATCCCCCTTTTTATGGATGAGGCATCTGAGGCACAGGGAAGTGAAGTGCCTCACCTGCCTCATCTCTCACACTCCCTCCCCCTGCAAATCTTCGCTACTGCCCCACAGAGACCTCCGCTCTCTCGATCCCATCCGTCTTTCCAATAGCATCTCGCCTCACCTTGCCGCCCTGTCCTCTCTTCCCACTCTCGACGAGCGGGTCTCCGCTCTCAACTCCACCCTCTCTACTCATCTCGACTCTCTCGCCCCCCTTTCCCTCCGCCGCTCTCGCTCCACTAACCCACAGCCCTGGATCACCTCCTCCGTCCGCCTCCTACGCTCCTATGCTCGAGCTGCTGAGCGCTGCTGGCGAAAGTCCAAGCACCAAGCCGACCTCACACACTTCAAATTTATCCTTTCCTGCCTTAACTCTGCCCTCTCCTCCGCCAGGCAAAGCTTCTTCTCTTCCCTCATCGACACCCATGCCCGTCACCCCCGCCGATTGTTCTGGACCTTTAACTCTCTCCTTAGGCCCCCTGTTCCTCCCCCTCCCCCATCTCTCACCCCTAATGATCTGGCCACCTATTTCCTCACGAAAATCAACACGATCAGGTCTGAGCTCCCCAAAGTCACCCCTCCCCATCTCCCCTCCCCCCCAACAGCCCCCTCCCCTACTTTCCCATCCTTCCCTGAAGTATCCTCAGAGGAGATCTCCTCCCTCCTCGCAAGTGCTACCCCCTCCACCTGCGCCTCGGACCCCATTCCCTCTCACCTTCTTAAAACCATCGCCCCTGCCCTCCTCCCTTCCTTAACTTCTATTTTTAACCACTCAATCTCCAAGGGCTCCTTCCCCTCTGCCTTCAAACATGCCCACATCTCCCCCATCCTAAAAAAACCCGCTCTTGACCCCACTTCCCCCTCCAGTTATCGTCCTATCTCCCTACTACCCTTCCTTTCCAAAATCTTAGAACGAGTCGTCTACAATCGATGCCTAGAATTCCTTAACTCCCATTCTCTCCTAGACCCCCTCCAATCTGGCTTCCGTCCCCTCCACTCTACCGAGACTGCTCTCTCTAAGGTCACCCATGACCTCCTTCTTGCCAAATCCAATGGCTCCTACTCCATTCTGATCCTCCTTGACCTCTCTGCTGCCTTTGACACTGTCGACCATCCCCTCCTCCTCCATACCTTATCTCACCTTGGCTTCACGGACTCTGTCCTCTCCCGGTTCTCCTCTTACCTCTCTGGCCGATCATTCTCGGTCTCCTACGCTGGAGCCTCCTCCCCCTCCCATCCTTTAACTGTTGGAGTTCCTCAAGGGTCAGTTCTTGGCCCTCTTCTGTTCTCCATTTACACTCACTCCCTCGGTAAACTCATCCGCTCTCACGGCCTTGACTACCATCTCTACGCAGATGACACGCAGATCTACATCTCCGCCCCTGTCCTCTCCCCCTCCCTTCAGGCTCGCATCTCCTCCTGCCTCCGGGACGTCTCCACCTGGATGTCGGCCCGCCACCTAAAACTCAACATGAGCAAGACTGAGCTCCTCATCTTCCCTCCCAAGCCCGGTCCGCTCCCAGACTTCTCCATCACCGTGGATGGCACGACCATCCTTCCCGTCCCGCAGGCCCGCAATCTCGGTGTCATCCTTGACTCGTCCCTCTCGTTCACCCCACACATCCTATCCGTTACCAAGACCTGCTGGTTTCACCTCTACAATATCGCCAAGATCCGCCCTTTCCTCTCCACCCAAACGGCTACCTTACTGCTACGGGCTCTCGTTATATCCCGGCTAGACTACTGTGTCAGCCTTCTCTCTGACCTCCCTTCCTCCTCTCTCGCCCCGCTCCGGTCTATTCTTCACTCCGCTGCCCGGCTCATCTTCCTGCAGAAACGATCTGGGCATGTCACTCCCCTTCTTAAACAACTCCAGTGGTTGCCTATCGACCTCCGCTCCAAACAAAAACTCCTCACTCTAGGCTTCAAGGCTCTCCATCACCTTGCCCCTTCCTACCTCTCCTCCCTTCTCTCTTTCTACCGCCCACCCCGCACGCTCCGCTCCTCTGCCGCCCACCTCCTCGCCGTCCCTCGGTCTCGCCTATCCCGCCGTCGACCCCTGGGTCACGTCCTCCCGCGGTCCTGGAACGCCCTCCCTCCTCACCTCCGCCAAACTGATTCTCTTTCCCTCTTCAAAACCTTACTTAAAAATCACCTCCTCCTAGAGGCGTTTCCAGACTGAGCTCCTCTTCCCCCTCTACTCCCTCTGCCATCCCCCCTTTACCTCTCCGCAGCTAAAGCCTCATTTTCCCCTTTTCCCTCTGCTCCTCCACCTCTCCCTCCCATCCCCACAGCACCGTACTCGTCCGCTCAACTGTATATATTTTCGTTACCCTATTTATTTTGTTAATGAATTGTACATCGCCTTGATTCTATTTATTTGCCATTGTTTTTACGAGATGTTCTTCCCCTTGACGCTGTTTAGTGCCATTGTTCTTGTCTGTCCGTCTCCCCCGATTAGACTGTAAGCCCGTCAAACGGCAGGGACTGTCTCTATCTGTTGCCGACTTGTTCATCCCAAGTGCTTAGTACAGTGCTCTGCACATAGTAAGCGCTCAATAAATACTATTGAAAAAAAAAAGTGGCTTGTCCAAGGTTACGCAGCAGACAAGTGATGGAGTCAGAATTAGCACTCAGGTCCTTCTGACTCCCAGGTCAATGCCCTATCCACTAGACCACACTGCTTTTCTTTTTGGGTTAGGACTGAAGAATGTGCATCCCAGTGATTAGGATGGGTTGTTGCCCTGGCTCGCTGACTCCAAGTTTATCCTTACAACTGTTGTGACAGAAGGAAGCTATTCACATCTCAATTGAAGTTGAAACTGGAGTTTTCATTTATCAAGCCACTCTAAATTTAGGAAACTGATTGAAAGACAAATTCTTTTTTTTTCCAGTTGTTATTGGTCAATCTACCCTAAAGAATGAGAGGCATAGGATGCTAAGCCTAGGCAATTTTGTTCTTTACTATAAACTAATTTACCTACATCCCGATTAAGCCCTCTTTTCCCCGGCTCGCTCTCCCGTCCGCGTCCTCTATACACTTGGATCTGTGACCTTTGGACATTTGCTATTCACCCCACTCCCTACTCCACAGCCCTTATATACATATCTTTAAATTATTATTTTATAAATGATTCATCTTAATGTCTGGCTCCACCTCTAGATAGTAAGCTAATTATGGGCCGGAAGCTGTCTGCTCATTCTGTTGTATTGTACTTTTCCAAGCACTTAATTCTGTGCTCTGCACATAATAAGCACCCAATTAATACCATTGATTGATTAATACCTCCCTTTGTCTCCAACTATGCCCTTTTCTAGGAAAGAAATTTCAATATCCATTCCACAAACTCCAAAATTACACAAATTGCATGTTCAGTTTCGTACAGCTAAGCCGTAAAAATCCTGTCCCACAATGGGAAAATCAACTAATTATGCCCTTTTTGTAATTGCTGGACTTTTTCTGTAAAAATCTGTTTTGGGCTCTCCAGTTCCCACCAATTGCCTGAGTACTCTTGGAATTGAGCCCATCACTGAAATAGTTGTATAATTGGATAAATTTTGTTCTCAGCCTTTCAGTACAGTTCTTTTGTCTTCTTACAGATTCAATGATCAGCCACTATTAATTTGTACTTTATGAAAATCAATGCCCAAAGTCAGGCATGCCTGGAGGTCCAGATTTTAAAAAGTAGTATGATTGCATTGAAAATACGAAACATTTTTCAGGAAGATTTCTGATTTCCCCAAATTTGTTTTCTCTGTGGTATGACTTTAGCTTAACTTATAAGAATGAGTAGTTTAACATGAATAGAGCTGACTACTAAAGTGTAATTTGGTAATTTATGCTAAAGTGATATAAAAATTCAGCAGTAGTCAAATAAAGTAGTAGAAGTGAAGAAGCCTGAATGTGCCAAGCCTTGGAAAATGCCTTGAGGTGTAGGAAAGGTGGGGAGAGGAGAGAAGAAGAGCTAAGACTGAGGAGAAATGGTTTTTCAATGACAAGGAGGTATACTGGTGCCATTTCAGAGTCAATTATGATTAAATAGTTCACTCAATAAAAATTCTCTATGACAGGGATGGGTCTTTCCCACTCTCAACATGTATATGTTAATGGAATTAGTCTTTGGAGTATAAAGGTGATGGTTTTTCTTTTTCTCCACCTTCTTGTGGTCATTACTCCATACATTTTTCTTTTTCACTTTAAAAGAAAGTGATTCTTTTGGTTTTTCATAGGCTTTCCTTTTTTTTTTTACTATTGTAGTTTTGTTTTTTGCTCCCCTTTTTCTGTTGTTTTTGTTTTGCCAGTTAACTTTCCCCAAGGCAATACTTTCAAACCTCAAACAAACCTCTCTTTTATGTTCACTTTGACACTTTTCTTCCTTTTTGACTCCATAATCCTCTTCCCTCAATCTTACATTCTGCATCCTCGTGCTTGGCTAATTCTAATTGTCTTCTCCACAACAGTTTCTTGGTAGAATTGCCACCCTACCCATTCCTCTCACCATAGCTGCCTGTGCATGCAATTATTCTCACAGTAATCACTACCTCATCTGGGGTCATACCCTTTTTCCCTTAGTCACTACCTCCACAGCTCCTCCATTTCCAATTCCCATGATTCTGGGTCCGTAAGACTATTAAATATAGTCTTGTCAAAGAATGGGAAGCAGTGGTTTGAGGAGCGGAGCAATGGAAAAGGCTATCTGAATCAGCAAAACGGAGCTCGGAGAAGCAGCAGCAGGGTAAGGCTTGGTGAAGAGATCCAGCTACTCTCCCCTTATGTATTCCTGCCCCTCTCTGAATAGTCAGTCAATCAATTGGAAACCCCTACCTATTTGAGCAGGAATTCCTGATAACCAACCAAAATCTTTATTGAGTTTATCTTGTAGACACACATCTAAGTTTTGACCAGAATGTAAAATTTTAGCTTGGTGACTGGGTGGATGAGGGAAGTCTCCCAGAGAATTATGGCTAAGAACTGTGCTATGGAGAATTGAAGCTGCACGGAAAATCTGAGAAACATCGCTAACGCTTAGTAAGCACAGTGTTCTGCACATAGTGATTGATTGAAACATCCATGGGTTAAGTGGTGCCCTGCTGTTCTTACTGGACTGGGTTGTAGGTGAGGTGGCCAGGGTGTTGAGATGTTATATCTTGATGATTCTAAATGTAGAGCTGGCTTAAACACCTCCACCCTCTAGCCTTCAAAATTTCTTCTGGTCAGACTTTAAAGGTAAGATATTTGTGAACTGGAAAATACACTCGGTCCTCACTTATTTGGGTATCAGTCGATCAATCGTATTTACTGAACACTTATTATGTGCAGAAGACTGTACAAGCCCTTGGGAGAGTACAGTATAGCACAATTAACAGACACATTCCCTGCCTGTAACGAGTTTACAGTCTAGAGGGGTATTGTAGATGAAAATTGAGTTGGGAAGAAATCTAAATTCTATGTTCAACTGAGTAATGTGCTTCACTTTGCTTTTGTAGATAGTCTTTGTTTAAGGGTGCATGACTTTATTAATGCTCTAATTCCGTTGTTCACTGAAAAGACATTTCTAAATAGGCTTATTAAGGTTAAAGAGTTTTTAATTGCAGTTCCTGATTATGAAGCATCATGATCATTAATTCTAAATAATGATTTGGGTATACAGGCACGTATGAACTTAATTACACTTTCCTTAGCACTCGTATACGTGTCTGCTTGATTTATTTTTGACCTTCATAGTTATAAATATTTATGTTTGCCTTTCGTGTTAGCGTGTAAACTCCTTCTGGGCAGGGACTGCATCACGTCTTTATTCTGTAAATCCCAAATGCCTAGTTTAGGGCACTGCATCCAATTAGTTCTCAAATGCTACTCCTACAACTCCAGGGATAAGATTTTTTTTTCTTATCATTAGGAAAGTGTATTTTAAAATGAGGTATTAAAGTCAATCCTGTAAAGAATACTCAGATCTGTACATTTATAATTTTGACCTTTGTCAAACTAGGAGAAAACTGCAGGGTCTCTTGGGGTTGATTGCAAAGAGAATGGGATTTCTTCTGAGGAAGATGAGTTTCCAGGTTTACCATCTCAACCTCAGAACACTGCAGTGAAAGGTAAAGAAGTTCATGTTTTAAAAAAATAAAGTTTACAAGAACAGTAACCATGTTATTTGAGGGTGGGAAAATGAATCTCATCTCTCCTCATTTAAGTACATTTATATGTCAATTAGCAATGTTGAACATTTAAAGATAATGGAGGAGAAAGACTTGCCTTTATATCCTATTTGGTTCAATAGTGATATTTCTTTATGTTCTTTCATCTTAATTGAAAATAAGTTTTTTGAAGCATGTGAATGGGTGACTTTATTTTCATTTAAACGAAAATGGGGTAAGAGAATTTTAATCTTCTTAAACATGGAGTTCAACTTCATGTAGTACTGCAGGATTTAGGAATTTTCTAGGGCACTATTTAGAACACTTGGCTCATACCAAACTTGGTATTCCTTTTACTACTCTTATTTTTCTTTGGTATCACCTCAGATAAGTAAATATGAAAGATAATGTTGGGAAATGTGGGGAATAAGGCAAATTATCTCATAAATAGTAAAGTTTTGCTTTCTATTTTTAGCAGAAGACATGCATCCGGTTCTGATTTTAGAGGTAAGCGTACTGAGTTAATCATTTGCTAATTGGGTACTAAATACCATTCCAGCATTTGCAAATAACTATTTCTCAATTCTCTCTTACTAGAACATATTTTATTCCCTTGCTTTCAAAATTAGAAGACACTCATTTTATTGAGGAAGAAAAGCCCTTTCCAGACTATGTTAACCCATTTTATTGGCAAATAGGAAATTCTGTTAAGGAAATATTCTTAATACAATTATTTAGCAGTACTATGTGGCACTGTTTATTCATTAAGGTAATTGAGAGGCCCACCCACGTTTTCAGTAGAAATTAGAAATACGGTATCATTCCAAAGAACAATAAGTGAGGAAAATGATCAAAATCCCAAGTATTTTCTTAAAAAATAGATTCATAGTTGATTCACTATCAAATGAATTCACCAGTAATAGAAAGAAATAACGTAGAGATATGGTCATCATGACCATAAAATTCCTACCTGTGAACTCTTTCCTCCCAGTTAATACAGTACTCTGCACACAGTAAGCGCTTAATGAATATCATCACTACTACTTTGATGAAAATGGCAGCTCCTGCTGTTGCTAGTCTCCCTGCTGAGGTGAAATTGCAGGCAAATAGTTCTAATCCCCGCTCCACCACTTGTCTGTTGTGTGACCTTGGACAAGTCACTTAATTTCTCTCTGCCTCAGTTATCTCATTTGTAAAATGGGGATTGAGACCACGAGCCCCACGTGGGATAAGGACTGTGCCCAAACCGATTTACTTGTATCTATCCCAGTGCTTAATATGGTGCCTGGCATATAGTAAATGCTTAATAAATACCACAGTGATTATTATTATTATTGGAATGTGGAACAGTCAGGGTAGTTGAGAAGAGGAATTGCCCTGCCTGTTGCTGATGCCCCCATTACTGGCTTCCTGGAGTTGATTTGTCTGCCAGGAGTCTGACAAGAGTGATCCCACAGCTCCAGAAGCTGGTTTTGGTGACAGCTGAAACAGTTCCTCTTCTTATCAGTTGGCCCAGCTGCTGTTGCTTGACTGAAATGGACTATTCCCATGTGAGTGGGGAGCCAAGTTGATGGGAAACTAAGAAAGGGTGAAATCTCAAGACCACAGGGGTGATACCAGCAGACAGGATTTTATACCTCGTATCTTGTTTCTTGCATTTCAATGCTCTTGTTTCACTGCCATTACATGATTTTTTTCTTGAACTTCTAAATGAATACAGCCAGCATTTAAATTATAGTTTTCCCCTCTAGGCTGTAAGCTCACTGTGGGCAGGGAATGTGTCTACCAACTCTGTTTTATTGTACTCTCCTAAGCACTTAGTACGGTGCTTTGTACAGTCAGCACTCAGTAGATACCATTGATTATTAATTCCAGATTCTAAGACTGGACCAGTGCTGTGCTGGCCTAAAGATCTTTAAAAGTATTTTGAAGGACTGAGAACAGTACTTGACACTCACCTCTAACTGCTTAGCAAAGTCATTAGTCATTTACATAGTTAAGAAGAAAAATCAGAACACCTTGAATCACATCCTAGGGAATCTTTATACTCAAGGAGTCTCTTGACAATCTAATTAGTTCTCATTAATTTGTATTCTGTAAGCAAAAGCATTTCAATGAGAAATGCTGTCAAGGCTGAAGAAATAACCCATTTTCTATTTTTGATTATTAAGCTGATAAGTTTCTAATAAAAGTAATAGTATTGATAGTATTCATTGTGTTTACTATGTGCAGAGTATTGTACTGGGGAAGAATACCTAGGAAGGAATTGTAAATGGTCCTTGACCTTCAAGAAGTTCAGTATAGTGTAGGGGTTGGGGAGAGGACTGGAGACAGGCACATGAGGAGTGATAAAACATTAGAACAGCATAAAAGACAAGAACAAATACCCAGAATAAAAGGAAAAATCAGTAGGGTGTTGCAGTTAAAGGAGAATTCCAGGCCCCACCCTGGCTCAGGGTCCAAGGCACATCCGCCATCACAGCTACGGCTACCACAATCACCAGCCTTCCTGGGGTATTCTGAAAGTCTCTTGCTGTCGGTGCCATTCTCTTTTCATTCATTCATCATTCGTATTTACTGAGTGCTTCCCGTGTGCAAAGCGTTGTCCTGGGTGCTTGGGAGAGGACAATATAACAATAGACACATTCCCTAACCACATTAAGTTCTTTAATAATAATAATAATGTTGGTGTTTGTTAAGCGCTTACTATGTGCAGAGCACTGTTCTAAGCGCTGGGGTAGACACAGGGGAATCAGGTTGTCCCACGTGGGGCTCACAGTCTTAATCCCCATTTTACAGATGAGGGAACTGAGGCACAGAGAAGTTAAGTGACTTGCCCACAGTCACATAGCTGACAAGTGGCAGAGCTGGGATTCGAACTCATGAGCCCTGACTCCAAAGCCCGTGCTCTTTCCACTGCGCCACGCTGCTTCTTTCCCACCAAGGGTGGCGCGAAGCATTGTGGGATGGAGTTTCCTCGACGGCACAGGGGCAGGCCTCTGCCACTTCTTGGGGAGGATGCCGAGGGCGCTCAGCTGCCGTTCTGTCGTAACCATGCAGCCCATTGTGCACAGAGTTGTTGAGAGCGGGGGCCTCGATGACAGGAACAGAGATGGTAGTTACTGCGGTTGCTTCTCTTAGTTGTGATGGAGAACATATATGAGATTTATGCCAAATTTTTAATTACTTTTTTTTTTTGGCTAGGATGGAGAACTTCCAGCTGAAAAGTTACTCACTGACAAACCTCCACCATCCCCAGGTTAGTCGGAGTTAATTATGGCTTTTGTTAAGAGCTTGCTATGTGCCAGGCACTTTACTAAGCACAGGGATGGATACAAGCAAATCAAGTTGCGCACACAGTCCCTGTCCCATGTGGGGCTCACAGTCTCAATCCCCATTTTACAGATGAGGTAACTGAGGCCCAGAGAAGGGAAGTGATTTTGCCAAGGTCACACAGCTGACGAATGGTGGAGTCAGGATTAGAACCCATGACCTTCTGTCTCCCAGGCCCATGTTGCATCCAGTACTCCATGCTGTGCTCGATCCACTATGCCATGCTGCTTCTCAGTGTTCTAATGTTATTGAGACCCTTTTACTTTAGAGGGTAATAGTTCTGGTTTCCAGATTAATTAAAAAGTAATAAAAGCTTCATCTACTTCAATATAACGTTTGGGGGAGAACAGGTATTGAATTTTCATTTTCCTAGCACTTAAGAAAGATGCTTGGCACTTTCATTAAGTCATATTTATTGAGCGCCTACTCTGTGCAGAGTACAGTACTTTGTACTAAACACATAGTAACTGATTTTCAAATACCATAAAAAAAAATCCAGCCAGTAGAGTGAAGTATGGACTGGAGAAAGCAGAGAGTGGAATTCAGCAAAGCAAGCTAATGAAGTAGAACGTCAGAGAAGCCGCGTGGCCTAGTGGAAGAAGTATGGGCCTGGGAGTCAGAAGGACCTGAGTTCCAATCCTGGCACAGTCACTTGTCTGCTATAAACAAGTTACAATAAGTGCTGTGAGGCTGAGGAAAGGGTGAATAAAGGGAGCAAATCAGGGTAACACAGAAGGGAGTGGGAGAATTGGAAATGAGATCTTAGGCAGTGAAGGCCTCTTAATCCCTTAGGTGTTGCCCTGATTTGCTCCCTCTATTCATCCCTGGTCCCAGCCCCACAGCGCTTATGTATATATTTGTAATTTATTTACATTAATGTCTGTCTACCCCTGTAGTCTGTAAACTGGTTGTGGGCAGAGAACGTGTCTGTTTGTATTGTCATATTGTAGTCTCCCAAGCACTTAGTACAGTGCTCTGCATACAGTAAACACTCAGTAAATCCAACTGACTGACTGACTTTTTTGGAGAAGGTGTGCCTTCAATAAGACCCTTGAAGCAGGCCCCCAAGGCTGCCTCAAAGCTCTGTCTGGCTTAAGGTACTTAATAATAATAACTTTGGTATTTGTTAAGCACTTAGTATGTGCCAGGCACTGTACTAAGCACTGAGGTGGATACAAGGAAATGGGGTTGGACACAGTCCCTGTCCCACATAGGTCTCCCAGTCTCATCCCCATTTTCAGATGAGGTAACTGGGGCCCAGTGAAGTGACTTGCCCAAGGTCACACAGACAAGTGGCAGATCGGGGATTAGAACCCATGACCTTTTGACTCCCAGGCCCTTCCTCTATCCACTCCACCATTCTACTCAAGTTCCCCAAGTCCCCGGAGGGGTCAGAGACCTTAGTGATGTCCCCCTTGAGAGTGGCATTGTTAGAATTGAAGTAGGGGGGTGCCTTAGCTGCTGCGGTGATGGCAAGCTCCCTGTTTATCACACCATAGCTGCCCTGCCCTCTACTCTTATCTATCAGCAGCATTATTGAGGAATCTTTGTGTGCACTGCCCTAAGTGGACAGTATGCATACCTACATCTGTGTTTGTACAGAATGCATACAGCGTAATGCAGTCCCCTCCACCCAGTAAGTGCTCAGTAAGTTCGATCCATTCATCCAGTAGAAGTAACAGATACAGTCTCTGACCTTGAATTTACAGTCTAGAAATCGGGCCCCTCAATGGTGCTGCCTAAGGACCAAAATTCTCATCCCTCCTTTAATTCTGCCCCCACCCTCTCATCCTCGTCGTCCTGGGAGCCTCCGTGGGTTTCCCCAGCTTCATTACCCTCTATGCGTGCGGCAGAAGGAAGACTCATCGTGAATGTCTTCAACATTCCCCATAGGTTATTTTGATTACAGGAAGGAAAAAAACAACCTGTCATTTTCAGGCTGTAAATCTCTGCCATTCTTCATAGAATGGGAAATCAAAAGACCAGCAAAAGCAAGCTTTTCATCAAAGGAGCTGATTTCTCAGTTTAATGTGCAGCAAGGAAAGACTGACACAAGCCCCCAGCTGTAGTTATTGATGCCAGACTGGCCTCGCTGTTTCGCGTTTCCTATTTTCATTGAATTGAAGAGTACCGAACTTACCCTAGGGCCCTTCTCAAATTTCGTGTTTACCAAAGAGTTTTATTTCAGGTAGAATACATTTAAACTTTCCGAAGTTACAAGTAGTTCTTTTGAACATTTGGCTTCTCTAACACCTCACCGTACCACCATCTCATCTGTCTTGCTGCCAACCTCCTGCCCACATCCTCTTTCTGGCCTGGAACTCCCTCCCCGTTCATATCAAAAGATATGAACCACCCCCGCTACTCTCCGAAGCTTGAAAGCTCTACTAAAATCGTATCTCCTCCAAGAGGCTGTCTTGATTAACTTTTTACTTCTCTATTCTATTTGCCCCACCTTCTGCATCACTTATGTACTTGGGTCTGTCCCCTTAAGGACTTTGATATGCACCCCACCCCCAAAGGACTTGTGAACATATCTGTTTTGTCTGCCATTTCCCTGATTTCTAACTTATTTTAATGTCCGTCTCCCCCTCTAGAATGTAAGCTCCTTCTGGACAGGGAATGTCTGTTTTATACCGTCATATTTACTCTCCCAAGTGCTTGGTACAGTGCTTGAACACAATAACGACTCAACACCATTGTTTGAGTAATATTCTCTTGATGATTGCATAAAGGGGATTTCATCTCCTTTCCTCATTTGTTCCTTAAAAAAAAGCTTCCCAACAAATAATAAATTGTTTCTTCCTCCTCATTTCATACCTATAGATGTTGCTGGTAGAAAGCGTCAAGATCGGTTGCACTTAACTAAAGATAAATTTCAAGAATTAAAACAAGAAAATAGGTGCTTGGCTAGTATAAACCAGTCCATGGCCCTTGAACTTAAAGAACTGAAACTGCAAATGAAGGAACTACAAACAAAATTTAAGAAAATAGGAAAAGAAAATGGAAATCCTAAAGAAACAGAAATGAATCCTCATGAGGAAGGTGAGGACAATCAACTGCTAATTATCTGGAACAAAAGTAGTACTTTTATTTGTTTTCTAAATTTATTATTCATATGTCATAGTGCTTGGAGCCACGTAGCAAGAGGCTTTATGATTCTTGGTAATCTGCCTTAGATCTGAATCTAAGTGCCTTTTGGACCCTAAATAAATCCAGAATAATGGCAATAATAACTCAGGTGTTAAGCATTCACTCTGTGCCAAGCACTGTCCTAAGCTCTAGAGTAAATGCAACACCTGGACCACCATCCCTCTTCAAATCCAAAAATTATCATCCCTGCCTTCAGAGTGTTTTTGAAGGCACATCTCCTCCAGGTGGCTCTCCCAAACTAAGCTCCCCCTTTCCCCTTCTCCCACTCCCTTGTGCGTCGCCCTGATTTGCTCCTTTTGTTCTTCCCCACTCCCGGTCCCACTACACAGTCTAAGGCGGAGGATGAAAAGGTATTTTATCCCTATTTTACAGATAGAGCATAGTAAAAATATTGTGTCAGTCTTGTTCACATGAATCTAGATAAAGCATTATATGAACCAATATTTTCATTTGAGAAATATTAGCACTACTTTAGGTTGAAAAATGCTCAATCAGTATACTTGTAAGTTATATATCATTTTGAAATCATTTACTACTAGGTTGTTGCATAAACAAATCTGTTTTGTTGTTTAATAACTTTTTTTATTAAAAAAAACAGGTGAGGTGGCTGAATTGCTTTCCTTAAGACAACAAGCCCAGGAGCTGGTGGATGAAAATGATAACTTGAAAAGGATGGTCCACCGTTTGAATGTAGAACTGAGTCGCTATCAGACTAAATTCCGTCAGTTGTCAGAAGAAGAGGTACTGTTTCTGATTTGACACTCAACAGCGGAAAACTCTCTGTGTATCCCAACCATAGATTCTTAGTGAGTTTGAAATAGGCTTGCTGAGGTTTTTTACTGCTTGTTATAATTTACTTGCATTCTTCTGCTTCAAATGATAATCATAATTACAGCAATTTATTAAGTCTTTCATAACTGCTAAGTACTGGGTTAGATACAAAGTTATCAGAGTGGAAACAGTTTTGGCCCAATATGGGACTCTCAATGCCAGTCCAAGGATTTAGAACATTTTGAAGGACCTTTATAACGTCCAGACTCTTGCTGAAAAATGTTCTTGTTTTCTTGAAATTTGTGAAAGCACCCTAGTTATTTGTTTAATAGTGAAAAAATTTGTTATTTTTAGGATTTTTGAAAGTTAACATGCTAAAAATGTTTAGGAAGGTTAAAAATTTTCAATCGAGAAGCTGAGTGGCCAAATAGAAATAGCATGGGCCTGGGAGTCAGAAGACCACTTGCCTGCTGTATGACCTTTGGCAAGTTTTGTTTTTGTTTTTCTGCATTTTTAAGTGATATTTGTTAAATGCTTACTATGTCCTAAGGACTGGGGTAGATCCCAGCTAATGAGGTTAAACAGAGTCCATGTCCCACATGGGGCTCACACTCTTAATCTCCATTTTATAGATGAGGAAGCTGAGGCACAGAGAAGTAAAGTGACTTACCCACGGTCACACAGCAGAGAAGTGACAGAGCTCGGATTAGATCTGGCCCATGCTGTATCCACTAGGCCATGCCGCTGCTTCCCCAGGTCACTTCTCTGTGCCTCAGTTTTTTTATCTATAAAATGGGGATTCAGTGCCTGTTCTACCTCCTGCCTAAACGGTGAACCCCATTTGGGACAGATACTGGTTTCAACTTGATTAACTTGTATCTACCCCAGTGCGTAGAACAGTATTTGACACCTAGTAAGGGCTTAACAAATACCATAATAATAATTAAAACCACCATAATATGTACAAACTACTTCGTCTTCCAAGAATGCAAATCTATGTTATCTTTATATCTTGTATATAATGTTGACTGTTTATCATCATCAATTGCATTTATCAAGCATCAACAGTGTGCAGAACACGGAGAAGCAGTATGGCTTAATGGATAGAGCAAGGGCCTGGGAGTCAGAAGGACCTAGGTTCTAATCCCACCTCTGCCACTTGTTTGCCGTATGACCTTGGGCAAGTTACTTAACTTCTCTGTGTCTGTTTCCTCATCTGTACAATGGGGATTAAGACTGACCCCTATGTGGGACAAGGGACTGTGTCCAATCTGATTATCTTGGATCCACCCCAGTGCTTAGAATGGTGTTTGGCACATAGAAAGTGCTTAGCAAATGCCATTAAAAAATGAAACACTTAAGCACTTGAAGCAACAAACCAGAAGGAAAAAATACAACTTTTTCCCTCAATGGTGGGCAATATAATAGGACTGACTTGAATAATTTACAGATAATGGTAGCAAGAGGAAGAACTAAGATATAACAGGTAGGAAGCAGCATGAGTATGTTAAAATGAAAGTGCAGAATAATTGAAGATACAATTGAGTGTGCATAAGTGCTGAGTATGGATATAAATACATAAATGCTGTGGGTGGCTGCTGAGTTGATGTGATGAGAGAAGGCTTCTTTGAGGAACTGGGATTTAAGGAGAAATTTGAAGACAAGAACAGAGGTGGCCTGGCATATTTGTGGGAGGAGGGAGTCTTGTCAGGGGGAATGACAGGGGGGAATCACAGGCAGGTACGGTTAAAGTCTGGGCTTGGGAGGAGCAAAGAATGCAAATGGATATGTAGCAAGGAAAGAGAGCCTGTATGTAAGTTGAGTAAAGCTGATAGAGCGCCTTGAAGTAGATCTAGAAGAAGACATAATTATTCCATACAGTTAATCATCTTTGATAGTGAGGTTAATGTGATTTCCACAACTTTTTAAAGTTATCCTTAGTTATACAATAACAAAGGGGTTAGATTTTTGAAGAACCTTGTATTAAGGAAAACTGGCATTGTTATGCAAACCTTGTCCAATGCCATCTGCATGGAACCAAGTCTGTGACATCTCATGGTGTCTATCCAGACAGACAAGCTTGATCAGAGGAATGCTTCTTAATTCCCGAACAACCTATTATGCTAAATGCATAGAGAAGAACGAACTGACTCCAAAAGTTTTAAGCACCTCACAACTCCTGAGGCTCAGACCATAAAGCACAAAGTCAGCACTTGAACAGTGTACACAGATAATAATGTTGGTATTTAAGTGCTTACTATGTGCAGAGCAATGTTCTAAGCACTGGAGCAGATACAGGGTAATCAGGTTGTCCCATGTGAGGTTCACAGTTAATCCCCATTTTACAGATGAGGTAACTGAGGCACAGAGAAGTTTAGTGACTTGCCCACAGTCACACAGCTGACAAGTGGCAGAGGCAGGATTCGAAACCATGACCTCTGACTCCCAAGCCCAGGCTCTTTCCACTGAGCCACGCTGCTTCTCTGATGGAAGTTCTCAGATTAAAGTTCTGCAGTAATAATTCTGTGTTAGTTCATCAGTGAGTATAACAAGTCCTCACTTTTTGGGTTATTTGCTCATCCTTAAAAATCTGCCCGTAGATTTGGTTATGAGGGTATCTCTGTTTATGAAATGATTAACATTCATTCTTGGGAAATAAGTAAAATTCAAGTGCAATGGGTGATTCCTGAATTACCTAAATCAGGTCTTTTCATCCTGAGTGGATGATTCCATGCCTGATTAAGCAATTTTGTGCTTGATTGGGCATTCACCTAGAAGCCTATAGACAAGCATTCCCAACCAGAGACCTTTGAAAATAAAATTGTATACTAAGGATGGGAAAATATGTGGACAGCTTTAGGGAACGGTCATCTACTTTGTCCAACCAGTGTTCAACTTGATTAGCTTGTATCTACCCTAGTGCTTAATACAGTGCCTGGCACTTAACAAATACCATTTTAAAAAAAGGGAACCAGAGGCAAGCCAGTCTGTGCACAACCTTGAAATGAATCAACTTCAGTAGTATAAGAAGGGAAGACCAAGCAGCTTCAGATTGTCTTCCACTTGCTGGCAAGAGTGGACATGCCAGGGTATAAACTGACATCCTATACTCAAGAATCAAGGCAATCTAATACTGGGAAATTTGATGATTTGAGGTGCTTAATCCAGAGAACTAGATGAGTATTGAAATTTGGGGTCCAGGGCAGTTGGTCCATGGGGAATGATACATCATATGAGCATCAGGGTTCAGGTTCTAGGATGGTTGGTCGGAGAGGTATGTTATATTGGGAAAGGTGTACGAAGAGCCATACTTCTTGGGCCATCACACAAAGTACCTTTATCCCTGGGATTGGGGGAACACACATTGCATTGAACCGAAGTGTGGGGTATGCTCTGGGAACATTCAGGAAGTAGGTTAATTCTATAAACATGAATAGTCACAATAAAATTAGCATTGTTGCTAGGGGGTTGACTTAGTGATGGACATTTGTTCAGTGATGGGCAGGTACGGTTGTCAGAGGGAGGTCAAAATTTGCCACTGGGAGGCTACTTGACGGTAGCATTAACTACCTGGTTGTCGGTGAAATAGAGAGAAACTTCCTAGGAATCATTCAGGTGAAATAATTTCCAAACCCCTATTCAAGTTTCATGCAATATAAAAAAGACATTATTACTTTTATATAGCCTTTCTCTCCAAAGAGTTTTAAGAATAATGAAATATATGAAACTGCTCAAAAGTTAATATTTCTCCTGTGACTACAATTATAGAGAATATATTCCAAATGAACAGTTTCAAATTCAAAATGAAGGTTGTGTGAAAACTAAAACATATGAGAAGCTGTGAACCTTACACATCAAGCAGGGGAACATTAACAACCTTTGTATTAGAAAAACGCTCATGTTAATAAAGACATTCCTGACAATATTAGTCCTTAGGCATTTCAGTTCTCAGTAATTTATATGCATGCACTCAGTGCTGCTTCAACTCTTTTTCCCTTCTCCACTTTTCTTCAAGCAATACATCTTCTGCAAATTCTATAAAGCTCAGTGAACTGTGATTGAGATTTCTTTTCACTAAACTGTTTTAGGAAACGAAAAGACCATTTTAGGACAGAATCATTTTACTCCTGCTAATTCTTCCTGACAGTATAGCTTGCATTACATTTCCCTAGAGATACTCTGCTCTTTTTAATATTTCTCAACTTAGTCTATTTTCCTTATTGTTTATAAATATGTTACCAGAATTTACTGTGCTTTTTAGGTTTGCTTGTAGACTGAAGTGTATAATTTATACTTAGTGGCAAAGCCCTCAGGGATTTTGTATGTGTGGGCAGAATTCAGCGATGTGAAAGTAAAGAACAGTTCAGGAAGGAGGCTGCATTCTTAAGCAATATTTACACTGGTGTGTGAGTAATAATAATAATGGTATTTGTTAAGTGCTTACTACTGCCAAGCACTGTTCTGAGTGCTGGAGTAGATACGAGGTAATCAGGTTGTCCCATGTGGGACTCACAGTCTTAATCCCCATTTTACAGATGAAGTAACTGAGGCACAGAGAAGTTAAGTGGCTTAACCAAAGTCACATAGCAGACAAGTGATGGAGTACGGATTAGAATGCACATCCTCTGACTCCCAAGCTGTGCTCTTCCCACTAAGCCACACTGACTGTTTTCAAAGAAAATAAGTTGTTTTTAAACCATGTCAGTTAGTTAAAAGTGTCCCTTATAGTGATTTTGTTAATTACTACCAAACCCATTATCTGTTTTAGACACTTTGAATTATGGTAATAAAAGCCTATGATATCTACTGAAAGTCAATTCCTTTTTAAAAGACCTAAACCATTAAGCACTTAGTACAGTGCTCTCTACACAGAAAGTGCTCAATAAATACCGCTCATGATGATAATTATGAAACCTGATTAGCAAAATGAAGTAGGATTTCATTGTATGGATACAACCTTGAAGTGTAAAACAAGTGAAAGCATTTAGTAGTTACCTTCCTTAAACACAAATGATTCACTGAATGTGTTCTGAGAGATGTCTTATGTATGTTTTTTACAGCCACTTTTACTGTCTCAAAAATGCTATTGAAAGTTGATTTGAATTATTGTTGCCCTAAATACATCAAATCAATATCACTTGAAGCAGAATAATTTAATCAAAAATATGGGTAGCAATTTTTCTGGATTTTCAAGTCAGGGGTAGGGATAATTGAGGAGGCATTGAATTCTCTACTATAATGGCAAGAGAGTACCTTCTTTCACCTTTTTTTCCTGTCTCTCACCTCCTAATTGTGGGATTTTTTTTATGGTATTGGTTAAGCACTTATCATGTGCCTGGTACCCTGGAGTAGATCCAAGCTAATCAGATTGAACACATTGCATGTCCCACATGGGGCTCACAGTTTTAATCCCCATTTTACAGATGAAATAGCTGAGGCACAGAGTAGTGAAGTGTCTTGCCCAGGGTCACACAGCCAACAAGTGGCAGAGCCGGGATTAGAACCCAGGTTCTTCTGACTCCCGGGCTCGTGCTCTATCCATTAGGCCATGCCGTTCCCCAAGGCTCTGTTCTAAGTCCCTCTGTTCTTACTGTCCTCAAGGAGTTTACAATCTAGTTGGGGAGATAGACAAATGTTATTTACAGATAGTGGGAGCAGGAAGACAAACAAGCATATGGTAGCAAGATACATTAGTTGCATAGGTGAATGAATATGTAATTATTGTTATGGTACTTGTTAAGCAGTGTGGCCTAGTAGATACATTATAGGCCTGGGAGTCAGAAGGACCTGGGTTCTAATGCTGGACTCTACCACTTAACTTCTGTGTGACCTTGGGCAAGTCACTTAACTATGAGTGACTTAAGTCACTCTGCCTCAGTTACCTCATTTTTAAAATGGGGATTGACTGTGAACCCCAAGTGGGGCAGGAACTGGGTCCAACCAATTTGCCTTGTATCTACTCTAGGGCTTAGTACATTGCCAGGGACATAGTAATCACTTAACAAATGCCACAATTATTAAGCACTTACTATGTGCCAAACACTGTTCTAAACAATGGAGTAGATACAAGTTGATCAGGTTGAACATGGTCCGTGTCCCACATTGGGCTCACACTCTTAATCCCCATTTTACAGATGAGGTAACTGAGGCATCGAGAAGTTAAGTGACTTACCCAAGGTCACACAGCAGACATGTGGTGGAGCCAGGATTCTGCTGAGTGACTTTGTGTGTGTATATATATAGATATGTACATATATATATTTGTTGTGTATATTCACACAAACACACACTAAGTGGTGGAGTTAGGAAATAAAGCACATAAGCACCAAGATTGGCTTTTGGGTACTATGTTAAGGTGGTGTCTCAAGGTGATATAAACTAATTAGGAAAGGCTTACTGGAGAATTTGGGATGTTTGGAGGGCTATGAAAATGGGGAGAGCTGTAATCTGGTAAATTTGGAGGGGGAAGGAGTTCCAGACCAGAGAGAGATTTGGAAAGGAAGGATGAGAGGTAGGACTGTTGGAAGCAAAGTGCAGTTAGAAGATGAGCTTGTGAGGGGCAAGTGAAAAAAGTATATAAAATGGGGAAAGCTGGTGGAAAACCTGGAAGCCACCACTGGTAAGGAATGTGTGTTGGATGTGAAGATAGATGGTTAGGCATTAGAGGTTTCTGAAAAATGAACAGAGTCATGCGGTACAACCTTGTGGAAAGATAATTTGAATAGCCGATGAAGTTTAGACTGGAGTCAGGGTGACTAGTAAATATACCAATATAGTAATCTAATCATGATATGTCTGGTGCTGGAATTTGTAATGGTTGTTTGGGTGGAGAGGGTGAGATGCTTCTGGAAAATGTTTTGGAGGAATAATTAGCAAGACTTTGCAGTTGATTGGATGTGACAACTGAATGACAGTGAAGAGTCAAAGATGACTCCAGGGCAGCAGCTTTCTGTTTCAGGAGAGTGGTGTTTACCAAACTGATAGTAAGATTGTTGGGGATATGGGATTAGGAGGGAAAATAAGTAGTTTAGTTTTGGACAGATTAAGTTGGAGGAGCCAGCATACATCCAAGTGGAGCTGTCTTGGAAACAAGAGGAAATAGGTTTCCTAGGAAGCTAAGTATTATCAATCAATGGTATTTATTGAATGTTTACAGTGTGCAGAGTGCTCTATTAAGTGCAACTTTGTTTTTCATCAATGTTAAGGATGGCCAAATGTGAAGTTTTTAGGGTAAAACCATTTTAATTTCTATTTCGGTTTTGTTCTTAGATTGTAAAAATTGAAGGCCTCCCAATGGAAGGACCTCCTCCACCTTGGTTGGTAAGTGTCTGGCATTCCTTTCTTTACTTTTCACATTAGCATTTTCTGGGGTAGTCCTGAACACTAGCAGGTATTTAGATTCCAACAATAGTTTCCAAATGAAGTATAGTATTTTCTAAAATTTTTTGCTACTATTATAATCATTGGAAGACTTTGTGTTTAAATTAATTTCTTTCATCTGTTTCTCCTCAGTTGGATATGAAGTATTTGTCACCATTACTACTAGCCTACGAAGACAGAATGAAAGAAAAAGATGATCTAAATGTTACACTTGAGGTATTTGGGTAAATCTTCTAAAATGGGAAAGTTTCCAATGTAGTCATATCCTAAATGAAATAATGTTCAGTCTGGTGTTCCTAAAGTTAGACCTGTAGCTCTCCTCATCGTTCTCAGGGGCAGCATTTACTGAGCACTCACTGTGAGAAGCACTGTGAGTTCCCTCTAGAATGTGAGCTCGTTCTGGGCAAGATTGTATCTATTATATCGTACTCTCCCAAGTGCTTAGTACAGGGCTTTGCACACAGTAAGCGCTCAATAAATACAATTGAATGAATGAATGAGCAGCATGCTAAGAGCTTGGGAACATACAGTAAAAGATTTGGGTCCGGCCCTTGAGGAGCTTCCATGCTAATGGAGTCAAGCTCAACATCTTCAAAACTAACCTTCTCATCTTCTCTGCCAAATCCTCTCTTCCTCCTAAATTTTCTACCGCAGTTGAAAACACCACCATCCTCCCTGTCTCTCAAGCTCTTAATCTTGTCATTATTCAGCCCTCATATTCAGTCTGTCACCAAATCCTGTTGGTTTGCCTTTCCAATATTTCCAGAATCCACCCTTTCCTCTACATTCAAACTGTTACCATACTGGTTCAGGCACTTGTCATAACCAGGATTGATCACTGCATCAACCTTCTTACTGAATTCCCTGACTTCAAATATTTTTGCACATATCTGTCCACCCCTCAAAAACCTCCAATATCATCCATTAAACTCTGTATCAAGCAGAAATTCCCGATATCAAGCAGAAATTCCTGATCACCATCTTTAAGGCATCCATTCAGCTCTCCCCTCCCCTAATCAGCTTCTCACTTACTCCCACTACACCCCAGCTTGCTTACTTTATTCCTCTCAAGTCATCCACTCAACCAGCAGACATGTGGCAGAGACAGGATTAGTTCCCAGGTCCTTTTTACTTCCAGGCTCTTGCTCTACTCACTAAGCCAATGGGGCCTCACAGTGAATGTGTCGGCAACTCCGTTGTATTGTACTCTTCCAAGGACTTAATGCAGTGCTCTGCTCACAGTAAGCACTCAGTAGATACCATTGACGATGAAGTAATTTCCTGGAATCAGCAGGATCTTGTGAGGAAATTATTTTGCAAAGAATCAGAGGCCCGTAGGGAACCTTAAGACATCTATTATCCTGCTTTCAACCAAGCAGTCTATCAATCAGTAATATTTACAGAGCGTTTGCTTGGAGCAGAGCCCAGTACCTATTGCTTGGGAGATTACGATAGAGTTAGTAGACCCGATCCCTTCCTCAAAGTGCTTATAGTCTAATGGAGGTACTTCTAGTCAACTTGGGAAGTAGGGAAATTTTATGAATCTTGCTTTAAAGCTTTAATTTTCTTTCTCAGTCTAGCTAAATGAGAGCATGTGAAATTCCTCTTCATTAAAAGGAATGAAATTGGAGTCATACCATTTTTCTGGGTTAGAAATACCATCCAACTATTTAGTAAAATAGCAATTTTAATTGTTTTCCCCAGACAAAATTGAAGTCATATCATTTTTTCTGGGTTAGGTATTCCATCCAAATATGTGGAAAAAAGCAATTTTAATCATTTTCCCCAGACTGCTTATGAGTTGAACGGTCTTCTATTGAAGACAAATTTTCTCTAAAAATGAGTTATTTTAGGTGACAGTATTTAAGTAATTGCAGTTTATTTTGCTTTTGATCTCTTATTCTTATAAATCCTTATGTGGGTAATCATTTTTAAAATGCACAATTATATTCTAGTTGCCAGCATTGTCCACAGAAGCAAACAGTATAAATGTATACTAGTGTAAGAGAGAAGAAGTTCAATTCACAAAAAACAAAAATTGAGATTTACAACAGTAATAAAACAAAACAAACCTTCCAGCAGTCAAAATAATCTCTTTCTAAATGTTTCAAGATTGTCCTCTTAGCCTGAGACTATTGGGCAGAGACTGTTTTACTGAGATTTCTAAAGCATTTCCAATAGTCAATAAATGTTTTTGAGAGTACATTTGGATGGGAAGGGAAATGTTAGACTATCAGCTAATCTCACAGGAAAGGAAAACAGTGAAAGCAAATACCATTTTAATTGGGGTGCTTGCGTGTATTTATTGAGCATTTACTGTGCATAGAGCACTGTCCTAAGGGAGTAAAATTCAACACAGTTGGAAGAAACATTCCCTATCCACAAGGAGCTTTCAGTCTGAAAGTTTACACTCAGAGTAGGTGGTGTAGCCAAGCTGCAACTCGCCAGCTTCCCCCTGCTTCTTCCTTGGAAGCGGGACTCGAAGGCCAACTTGAGCAAAATCAGGTTGGTAAAATAGCTTGTCGAGGGCCTAGGAGTCAGGTTCTGGGGTTCAGGGGTCAGGTCTTGGGGGCCAGGGCCATGTCATATGAAAGAAACACAGTACTGAGTGTTATGATACTGGGAAGTAAAAAGGCCACTTATGGAGTAAAATATAGGGTGATCATACTTTTGCAAAAATGAGATTATCTAAATGAAGATAATCTTATAAATTTGTTGGCAAGAAAATGAAAAGTTTCTTGATTTTTCCCCTAAATCTCCATTCAAAGCAAGATAAAAAACCTTAGTGTTTCAGTAGAATTCTGGTGTATCAACCATTTTTCTTAAGGATTTGTTGCTCAAAATGTAGAAATCTGGAATACTGGTTAGTAGGTGGTATTTTTTAAGTACTCGTTGAGTACAAGTACTTTCCTAAATACTGTTGGAGGTTATAGTACAGTAGTTAGTCCTATCTTTACAGTGTAACGGATGAGTTAGGACTAACACAAACATAACAATCAATCAATCAATGGTATTTATTGAGCACTTACTATGTGTAGAGCACTGTACCAAGCACTTGGGAGAGTACAGTACAACAGGGTTAGCAGACAGGTTTCCTGCCCACATGAGCAAAGAGATGAAAACCAAAAATACACTATGATTAGGATTACATCATGATAAATGATTAGGAACATTACCATCCTAACTATGAAGTTAAATAGGCATAGATAAATGCATAATTACTGAAGTGCTTATGGAGTTATTAATGTTTAACATTTTAACATATTTAATAACAATTTTCCCCAAAGTGATATTGTTCATGCAAATTTCTCATAAATTGTAATTCAGGAGGAAATGAGGATGATTAGGATACAAGTTGAAGAGGTCATTAAAGAGAATGAAGAATTGCACAAACAGTTGATTAAACGGAGTCCTATTACCAGCAAGGAATGGCAAGTAATATTTGTTTGGGGATTGCATGTTTGTTCATCTTTAAAATGGATAAAGATGGAAGCATTGATCTCAGTTTTCCCATTTATTGAAGATTGTGTAAATTCAGCAATAATGGGATAAACATGAATCACCACTATATTCTAATTGCAGTGAATCTCACACAATCCTTTGTGAATAAATCCTAAAAATATGGAAGAATGTGAAACTTTTTCTTCATTTTTTCAAGATTATTTATAACTAAACTTTCAATCAGTCAACTGTATTTATTGAGCACTTACTGCATTCAGAGCACTGTACTAAGCACCTGGGAGAGTACAATATAACAGGGTTGGTAGACATGTTCCCTGCCCACAGTGAGCTTACAGTCTAGAAGGGAAGGAATTAATTCCCATTTTACAGATGAGCAAACTGAAATCCTAATTTTATTAAAATTTATTCAAATCTTGTGATTTAAAGATTCATTTGAAATTCCAAGTAGCTTTTAAAAATGACATGTACTGGCTGTTGATTTTTTTACCCCTCAGATTAAATTTCTAGATATTTTTTAAGTGCAACCTCAGGGAAACTTGTTATTTTTAGGGACAACATACATTTAAAATTTGTAACTTCATATCTAGACTGCTATCCGACCATACAAGATAATTTTTCTTAAATAGTTTGTGTTTGGTTTCAGGCCTTACCGGCATCAGAGTTAGTTGACTCCATGGTTAGGGCTGGTTGCTGTAATTGCAGAATTTTGCCTCCTGAACAGTCCATTTTATGACATTAGCTTTTTCCGTAGCCTGCGTCTTGCCTACTTGCACTTCCTCATCGGTCTTTTCCTTTTAATGTGCTCATGAATGGGCCAGAATGAAGCAGTTTATCTAAGGTGGGGATTGAGACTGCGAGCCCTATGTGGGACAGGGACTGTGTCCAACCTGACTTGCTTGTATCCACCCTAGTGCTTAGGACAGTGCCTGGCACATAGTAAGCACTTAAATACCATAATTATGATTATTTTAAACTTTGTTCAGAGAGCAGTAGGGATCATCCACTGGGTGAGGTTTTGTGGGTTTGTTTTGCTTTTACCTGAATCATATCAGTGATTCAGTAACAAATCAGACATCCTATCTTTGGCTCAAAAAGTTTTTCTAGTCCAGCTGTTGTATGTTGAAATGGGAGCATTATTTTTCCCAGGGTCACCAGGAGTTCATATTTCTGAAATTTACATCTTAGTTTGGTTTACTAGCTCTCCCAAGCTCCTAGTACAGTGCTCTGCACATAGCGCTCAATAAATACCATTGATTGATTCAGGAAGGAGTATCTTTTTTCAGATTTGATTTGGAGTAAGTCAAATAATCTGATCATTGGGGTAAATCTCTTTGGCTTTACCACTGTGAGAATGTTCATGCATATAGTCGTTTCTGAACATATACTCACAGGTACTCGAATAGGGGATGCTATACTGCTGAACAATAATGAAAGTAATACTATCTTTAGTAATACCTCATTTCCTTGAGAGCAGGTAGCCCTTTAAAATGCATATTTTATTCCTCTTCACAACTTTTCTGTAGAATCAGTATGTAGCAAATTTTTATTTTAGAAATTTTAAATGAATATTTTAATTCTCAAATTAATCACCATCACAGGAGGCAACTCCAAAGCCAAGCAGAGCTAGTTTTAGAAGAAAATGGGGTGTTGTTGAAGCAACTTGAAATTCATCAAGCCAAAGTGAAAGAGATTCAACCAGAACATGATCAAAAAGGTGAGAAAAGATTTCTTGAATTTGCTAGTGAGTACTCAAGGGCTCTCAGGGCTCATATTCATTTCACACTCTTGCTTGTGTAGGCTCTTCCCTTGATCTAAACATTTGGGGCTTCATAATTTACCATTTGCAGAATCAAGGTTATTGCCCATATTTACTAGTAGCTGTGTTTTCTCTAACCTAGGCGAAATCTATCCAGGACAAAGAAACCACAAAATTGAGCAATTTTTTCAAGTATTTGGTGAATTCAAGAAATGTAGACAATAGACTTTTTTTTTTTAGCTTGAATGATTCAATTGTTATAACTGTGTCAGATAATTAGGTATGTGCTTCATCTTCTTACTTTTGTATTTTAGACATGAACAATTTGAAATTTTGCAAAAAACCTCCCCTCCCATCCCAGTGAGTTAACCCAAATCGTCTACCATAAAAGATACTTGGTGTAGTCGGGATAGCCACTGATAGCTCTAAAGAATTCTGGACACAACTTTACTGACCCCAAAATGTAATTTATTATGTAATATAAGTAAGGGCATCATAAGAACTCACACAAAAAGGTTCTTTGTGGAAGTTTGCCAGACCTAATAATAATAATGATATTTGTTAAACACTTACTCTGTTCCAGGCACTGTACTGAGTGCTGGCATACATATAAGCTAATTAGATTGGACAGAGTCCTTGTCCCACATTGGACTCCCAGTCTTAATCCCCATTTTACAGATGAGGTAACTGAGGCCCAGAGAAGTGATGCACTTGCCCAAGGTTCACACAGCAGACAAATGGTGGAACCGGGATTAAAATCTTAGGTTTTTCTGACTCCCAGGCCTTTGCTTTACCTATTAGACCATGCTGTTTCTTGTCGTTTGTAGATGCCCATTCAGTCGTATTTATTAAGCGCTTGCTTTGTGCAAAACATTGTACTAAATGCTTGGGAGAGTTCAGAATATCAACAAACAGACACATTCCCTGCCCACAGTGAGCTCACAGTCTAGGGGGGAGACAGACATTAATTTGCTCTTGTAAACCAGATACCACTTCTCAACTGTGAGGCTTAGTCGCAGGAGCTGAGGCAGAGGACGTAAAAATAAAAGTCCTAGTTGTAAAGGTGTCGGCTGCAGAATCTTTACTGGAGGGGAAAAACGAGCTGCAAATTAGGTGAATGGCTACTCTCATATTAGAGATCAACCTCTAAATAATTAGCTCCCTATTTCAACTTAAAATGATAACCAATGTAAACCGTAGCACTGTCAGAGGAATAAGAGGCATGGCCCAGCTCAAAAATGGAGGAGGATCAGAAATGACCTATAATGGGGTATAATTTAGGAATTCAAAGCCAAATTGCTCAGGGCAATTGAGGGGCGAAGGTAGTGACAGAAACACTATGCCACAAGAAAATTCTAAGTGGTGGTGTGTGTATGCTCAGGATAACATAATATCGTGCAGCATATCACCAATTAGTTGGTAGCATCAGAGTTCAAACTTTGGCCCCTGAAGAAAGCAGTTAGGGGTCCGTCAATATACACAATAAGGTATTTTAACCCAAAGTGCCTTAAAAATGTACTTCAAATGTGTTTTAATAATTTAATGCATGCCCAGAGGCTACCAATGTGCAGCAACCTGTCCCAGAAGGGAACTTCAGTCTCCGAGTCACCAGCATCTCCAAACGCAATTTCAACTGAAGTATTAATAATAATAAATAAAAATTATGGTACTTGTTCAGCTCTTAATGTATGCAAAGCACTGTTTTGAGCACTCAGGTAGATACAGGTTATTCAGGTTAGACACAGTCCCTGTCCCACATGGGACTCACACTCTCAATCCCCATTTTACATATGAGGTAACCGAGACCCAGAGAAGTTAAGGGATTTGCCCAAGGTGTCACAGCAGACGTGACAGAGTTGGGATTTGAACCCAGGTTCTACTGACTCCCAGGCCTATGTTTCAGGCTGCTTCTCATTTTTGTGTGATTTTCTGTATATTCTTATTCCTTTCTAGGCATTTCTGGGCAATTGTGTTTTTTTTTAAAGGGATTAATAGTGTGTAAAATCAGTCTTATATTTGTAGCTTTAGTAAGTGTATCCTAAAATCTATAATTTTCAGTACATGCTTTAAATCTGCACTCACTTTTCTCTATCTCCTTTTCAGTTTCTGAACTGACAAAACAGCTAGTACTTTTGGAAGCTAAACAACAAAGACAAGAAAAGGAGCTAACTGAAAATCAGGAACAGTTGGAAATGTTACAGAGCAAATGCCAAGAGCTGAAAACTCACTTGGATGGCAGAATAGCACTGGATGTTCATACTAAAACTGTGAATGAATTAAAAAGGTAAGGATCTATAAGTCTCTTTTTTAAGAAGTGTTACTATGTCAGAAAAGCGGTGGTTTAGGATAAAGAGAGTGGGAAACGGTGTTAAATTCAAATATTGGGATTTTTTTTCTGATAGAATTTGTTGGGCAAGTTCTGCATCTTTGGTGGCATTTTCTATTTTGGGCTCAAAAACTAGAGAGAAATTTCTTAGCAAATTTTGAATTGTGATAGATTTTTCTAATGCTGTTTTGTTACCTTTTAATTTTTTTTTTTACTTTTTTTGCATGATGTCATATATAAATCTAGAGTAATAATAATGATTGTGGTATTTAATGCTTCTTATGTGCTAGGCAGTGTACTAAGTTCTGGAGTGGATACAAGCAAATTGGGATGGACAGAGTCCCTATCCAATGTGGGGCTCACAGTCTTAATCCTCATTTCATAGATGAAATACTGAGGCACAGAGAAGTTAAGTGACTTGCCCAAGATCACACAACAGACAAGTGACAGAGCTGGGATTAGGAACCAGGTCCTTCTGACTCTCAGGCTCATACTCTATAATCATAATAATAATAATTGTGGTATTTGTAAAGTGCTCATTATGTGCAAGCCACTGTACTAAGGGCCGGGGTAGATACAAGATAATTGAGTTGGACACAGTACCTGTCCCACATGGGGTTTACAGTCTTAAACCCCATTTTATAGATCGGGAAACAGAGGCACGGGGAAGTAAAGTTACTTGCCCAAGGTCACGCGGCAGACTAGTCCGTGCTGCTTCTCTGGACTATAAAATTTTAGTAGTCTCCAGTCAACTATAATCTCACCATAAATATGCAGTACAAATTGGCATATCTACATTGACCCATTTGTCTGTAAATCACCTTAATAGTCATTATTCTCCTAACCGGAATCTTTATTTTTTACTCACTTTCACATGAACTCAGATGCACAAAGTGAAAAGAGCAGGGAAAACTAAAGACAAAAAACAAAGGCAGGTACCCGGTGACTGGTCTGGGAATGTGACTGTTTATTGTTGTACTCTCCCAGGCACTTAGGACAGTGTTCTGCACACAGTAAACGCCCAATAAAAACAACTGAATGAATCGAATGAATCAAAAGTAGACCTTAGACTTATTTTTGCTCTTTCTCCAGTGTTTTCTTATTTGAGGTGTGCTCCTTCACTAGCACTTATTTGTGTGGAGGGGAGAAAGGGGATAGTCATGGACAGGAAAGAGGTAGTAAAGATACTAGGCAATTGCTATATTAAATCACCTTTTTTAAAAATACTGAAAATGTCCAGAAAACTTTGCATTGTTTTCCGAACAGAGTAGCATGTATGCAATGTAAATTTATTCTTAACATGTGAAGGGTGCTTGGCCAATACATTAAATACAGTGAATGAGTTATGACAGATTATCTGAAATGATTAATATTGTTAAAGATGTAGGGCCTAATTTATCATGAAACTTCACATTCTATTCCTAATCATGTCTTTAGCTCTATGAAAATGTAGTTTCTTTGATGTTATTTGATGAGAGTCATGTTAAATATTTTTGTGACTGAATTTCCTGAATTTTATAACAGAGCAGTGTGCATTCTTATCCAGAGGTGAAGTATATTAGGATTTTTGAAAAGCTAGTGAGTTGACTTCCATATAATATTTGGTGCTGGAGACTCCTATCGAGAACAGTGAATGAGCCATGGTTCTGACTCTCCAGGACCAGGAACCTCCGAGAAGGAATTGATTAGTGATTATAGTGGTGGGGAAGCAGGATGGCTTGGTGGATAGAACATGAGCCTGGAAGACCTTGGGCAAGTCACTTAACTTCTCTGTCTCTCAGTTACCTCATCTGTAAAATAGAGATTAAGACTGTGAGCCCCACGTGGGGCAAGCTGATCACCTCGTATCTACCCCAGCGCTTAGAACAGTGCTTGGCACATGGTAAGCACTTAACAAATACCATCATCATTATTATTATTTTTTACACATCAGTGTAAAATTGCTTAAGAATGCATCCTCCTTCCAGAACTGTTCTTTACTTTCAGATCACTGAATTCTGCCCACACATACAAAATCCTTGAGGAATGGGACCGTGTCCACTCGATTTACTTGTATCCACCCCAGTGCTTAGTACACTGACTAGCACGTAATAAGCGCTTTAAAAATACCACTTTATTATTATTAATGATTTGCACAGTGCCATTTAAAATCTGTCATTTTCTCCAGCTGTGTTCCTCCTAGGGTACAGAGCGCAACGAGTAAATAAGCAGGCAGGGCACAACATATTGTGAGTGTACTACATTGTGAAAAGCCCTAAAAGTCTTTCCGTTCAGGACCCATTTGCTGCTGAAGGGTTGTACCATAGTGCAGATGGAACATGTGCTGTAGCCCCATAAACAGTGTCAGTCTTTGCCACCCTTCTTAGTCAGCTACTTTTTTGGGGTTCCTACAGATCCTGACCATTTAGTGGCCCTCTCCACGGTTAGCGTAGCCTCAGCAAGCTGTCCACCTGCAGAGCCAGGACTAGAATCCAAGTTCCCAATTCCCAATCCCTGTAGTTTTAGCCCTGCAATCCAGCAGTATCTTAGCTTTATAGAGAAACTTTTCCTTGGTAGTGTTTCCTAGGTGATTGATACATCAATCCTTTCCTTTGTAGGTTTTTATCCTCTTGAGCAAGAAAGTTGGACAAAGATAATAGCAGTTGAATATAATAGAACCTAAATAGTCACATTTTCCTAGATGAAATTCTAAGTAGAGTGTACAGGTGTTAAAACATCATGTTTTAGCAATTCTTTTCTGCCTCTGAAACTGGTAGTTATCTTGAAAACATTCAGCTATCTGAGAAAGTGATCCACTAGTTTTATTGTTGTGCCCTCCTACTCCTCGATTAGCAAACTAAGAAAATAAAATGGGTTACACATTTCCAGGGAGCGTGGATTCCTTTTGAATTTTTACCACTTCATACTGCTATCTTGTAAAATATTTTTTAAGGAAACTCTTCTTTCATACATTAGCACATCAAAAGTAAAGAAGTGGTCTATTGGGCATGTTTTTTATGAGGACAATTATTTATGGAGATGAATTTATAGAAGGGCATACCATACCAAAAAATGTTCAGCTGTTTTGAAGCAAATTTGGGTAATGAAGAGAATTCCTTGGTTCCAACAGATAATCTACTGGGGCCAAGAATATAGTGATTTAGAGACAAAGTTTCAAAATAGCTTCTAGTTGTCTTTGACTAGTACTTAGCATTAAGTATGAACACATAAAATTAGGCATTACTCATTCTTGAATGCTTGAAAGTAAATTTGAGAAGTAACCTTTTTTTTTTAAAGGAGAGATAATTATGTAGATTTACATTATCCTGGATTGATTTGTCATTTCATGCTAAGGTAAAATGAGATGAGAGAAAGGGAAATTGTCTCACAGATTTGCAGTCTAAACAAAGATTATAAGATTAATGCCTAATCCTGAAACTCCCTTACAGAGAGACTGGTTTGGAAAAAAATGAATATTTTGAAATTGTCATAAATGATAAGTCAGTTAAACACAAACTGCCCCTCCAGTGTAATTATACCACTTTGATAAAACACTGTTTCTATTTTACTCATCCCTGCAAGGTATCAAGGTAAAAATTGTTTTTAACCATGACAAGAAATAATCATAATGGCTACTCTGTTGTTTTATTTTAACCATTCATTCATTCAGTAACCATTCACCAGGATATCTGAGTGTTAGATTATGCATGTCATATGCTTTTCTTGGGGAGAAATAATGATCACTACTCACATGTTTTATTTTAACTATTCACCAGGACATCTGAGTGTTAGAAGGTTACGTTTGTTATCCACTTTTTACTACATATTATATTGATATAAATAATTATTTAACATCAACATGAAAAATTTTCATTAGCAGTATGCATCAATGCATGTATGTACAATTTTTAACCTCTGCAAAGTTGACACCAAAGCAAAAGACAGATCTAGTAGGGCGAAACGTATTCTGGAATAAATTGCAGTGTATTTGTCCCAGAAGATGGGTATTGGAAATGAACTTTGTTCTTTTTTTCTTTAGCCAGTTGCACAAGGAGGAAGAAAAGCGAAATAGTGAGATGGAAGATCTGATGGGAAGGATAACCTCACTACAAGCACACACAAAAAGTCTCCTTTTAGAGAAAAATAACTTGGTGGCTGAAAATAAGGTCCTAGAAGCTGAGTTGGAAATGGCAAAGAAAACTAATAGGTTTCTGTATTTTTTTCTTATCATCCCATATTTCCATACTTAATAAACTGTCCAGAATTACTTTTCCCTATGATCCTTTCTTTAATAACTAATAAATGGAGATTATATAACAAAGGTAGCCACCATACATTTATCTCCTATTCCCTATCCCCACAACATGACCAAAGAGGAGATAATGTGGATGGGCAAAGCCAGGGTTTCTATTCTTCTTTTCTCTGAGACAGCCAGAATTCATTATTGCATGAATATGACTAGAGTCTCACGTTATTTGGTGTCAGTAAGAACTAATTGTATTCAGATTGATCTGGAAGGGTTGTAAATCTTTAGCCTTCTGAAGTTTATAGCTTTTGATTTTATATAGCAGGTTTACCCAGATGGGATTATTTTTGTCCTTGCTCGTAAGTCTTCTACTCCCATAGAAGCCTCTGCCATGCCCTGGCTCCTGCCCCATCTACAGATGGACAGTACTGCCATGCTACGCCATTCTACTTTCCTTCCTCTCCTCGCTTCTCGCACCCCCTTTCCCCCACACCTTAAAGGAGCCAGTATCAGGCCCTGACCTTCCTCCCTCATCTCCTCATCTTTCCTCTCTTCCTCTTTATTTTTCTTTCCCTTACCCTTGCTTATGCTCCTGCTCCCACCCTCAACTCTCCTAGCCAATCACCACCAGAGAGCCACCTCTAAGCCAGTCAGGTGAATACAACCGGATGGAGAACAATTTTTAATACCTTTAGATGACATATAGCTTGTATTTCTAGTCATAATAATAGTAATTGTGGTATTTAAGCGCTTCCCGTGTACCAGACACTGTACTAATTGCTGGGGTAGATACAAGCAAATCAGGTTGGACACAGTCTCTGTCCCACATGGGCTTCACAGTCTCAATCCCATTTTACAGATGAGATTAACTGAGGCCTAGAGAAGTGATTTGCCTAAGGTCACACAGCAGACAAGATTAGAACCCATGACCTTCTGACTCCCAGGCCCATGCACTATCCACTACACCATGTTGCTTCATTAGAGCAGCTTAAGTATAGGAGTCTCATTTTGACTCAGGTTCTTCACATAAATGAAATGATAACCTAATTCTTCAAGCTACTCAGAGATTTTTAAAGTTTCATTATTTGGGGAACTTTTACAGGCGATCTCAGAAGAAAATAAACCATCTGAAACAGCAGGTGGAGAAAGCAATGGAGAAGGAAGTAGAGGCTCACCAATATCTAGCAAACCTTATTGGCCTGGCAGAGAATATAACACAGGAACGAGACCATCTCATACAGTTGGTAAGTGCCTACACAGCATTACTCCGTGGAAACTAATTTTTTTAACGTGAAAATTAATTCAGGAAGAAAAAATAGAAATGAATGTTTAAAAACAGTGGCATTCATCCTAAAGAGCATTGGCCAGTTATGATTATTCATGTACGTGGTTATATCCACAACAAGAACCATGAAGGATTTAGAAGTACTGAATGGACACTCTATACTGAGCATTTAGGAGAGTCAGTAGAGTTAATGGACGTGATCTCTATCCTCAAAGAGCTTAAAATCTAAATTTTATTAAAAATCCAGTTAACTGATTTGAAGACATTTAATTTGATTTTTAGGGCGTGACTTTAGTACTTTCTTAAAATTCTTGTGCATTAAATTTGATGAATTTTCCTATCAAACTGGTAGAACTAACACTCGATCACTGCTATATTTAAAATATATATATAATAATTATAGAGCAGGATGACTACTTATTTTGAGATGCTTATACATTTTTCTGGTTTTGAAAATAGAAAGTTTAGACCTGATTTAATCCCAATTGTCTATTCAATTTGACACTACCCCACACTGCTGTAAGATTTTTACAGCATCACCATATATTAGGCCCTACCAGTAAGAAAAGCTGGCATTCCTATTTTATGTGTAGAAATTCAGGTTATCCCAAGCCATTTGGTTAAGTGTTGGGTTTGATTTTTGATTGGAATGTGTAAGCAATTACTTTTTTAAAATTATATTTGTTAAGCACTTAATATGTGCCAGGCACTGTACTAAGCACTGAGGTAGATACAATCTAATCAGGATGGACACAGTCCATGTCTCACATGGGGATCACAGTGTTAGCCCCCATTTTACAGATGAGGTAACTGAGGCACAGAGTCAACAGCTGTCTACCCACAGCCTCAGATTTTGAAATCCTTTCTACTGAAGTGGTGTTCAAGAGGATGCTTCCATTTTTTTTTTGTTGGTTTCTTTGCTATAGAACTTGTTTATCATGTCCTCTGTTGGGTGCTTTCTCAAATGCTGCTGTTTAGTGTTCAAGGGCATCAGGGTGACACATTAGGAGACACATTACATGGATTTTTCAAGTGAAAAAATTTATTTTCATGATAAGGGGTATGTATTCATTGTTTCCTATCTGCCTTTCATCTGGGAAGGAAAGGTAATTTTCTGAAGTGGCATGCCTCCAGTGCTTATACACTTGAAAATTTAGAGATGTATTGTATAGTGTGTATATATACACAACTATCCACACACACATAATTCAAGTATGGAACATTTCAGCTCAGAAGTATTTTTCATGAAAACTTCAACCAGGTGTTCTCTAGCTCTGTTCCAGAATTGTACATTGCAAGCGCTTAGTACAGTTTTTTGCACATAGCAAGGGCTCAATAAATACTATTGAATGAATGAAATGACCCAGAAGAAACATGACACAAATGCTTCTTGTTGATAATCTCCTTTTGTCATGTGACCATCATTGCCATGACTTTAATTTACAGAACTAGATTTTGCAATGGAATAATCACATCATCATGATTTGTAGCATTTTTTCAAGTACTCTAATGTATGCATATGCACACATTTCTCACTTCTCTTTTGGGCCTAGGGCATAGGTGATCAATCTGGTGCTTTGTGACTTCTTCGTTAGCAGAGCAGCTCTCTGCAATGCTCTCCTCCAACCAACTCTTGTTGGCAGTGGTGCCCCTGCCCCTCTTGTCTCTTTCCTGTCACCGTTTCTTTAGGCTGGATTTTAACTGTCCTCCAGGATTAGCAGGCATTTACTTTCCCACGTCATGTTCTGTTATCTTCCTCTGAAATCATTTTGTCATGACTTGAAATACCACTTTCTTGTTTGCTTTGAAGTGGATTTTCCAAATTAAAGAGAACTTACAAGAGTAGGTTATTTAAGAAAAGCAACCTTCATTCGTAGCTGTTGTTTATCTTGGACTTTCTGAGCTGAGAACTTTTTTAAAATAGCAGACTATGACTCTGTTTGCCCAGTAAAACTCATTGGCTTGATTGTACCAAAGATATGTGCATCCAATTACAATTTTTCAGTCACTTTTTATTTTATTTTTAAACTCAGGATTTCATACCATGGCATTTTCTTTCAATATTTTCTTGCAGGCTAAATGCTTAGAGAGTGAGAAGCTGGGAGTTATCAATAAAATCATGGAAGGCAACATTCGCCTAGGAAAACTGGAGGAGAAGGTCAAGGTACGTGAATTTTATCTTGCAGTGTTACATTAGATATCCCCTGCAGGATTTATCTGCAGTTACTGAATCACAGATCAGAAGCAGAAATTACCGGATCTGTAGCTTTAATAATTCTGATCACACAGTTATTGAAGGATATAGCAAACAAAAACAATGTTTGATATCTCACTTTTAGTTTGTAGTACATATTTTATATTGTAATGCAAGTACTGCGGTAGGTAATACTTTCTTGGGTGCAGTTCCTGATTTTAGGAGCCAAGATTCTATCCCTCATCTCCTAACCAGGCCTATGACAGTGTATATGCTAATTTCTGATTCTTTTATTCATTACTCATATACTTTTTAGTGAACATTGGCCAAAGATTCCCTTCCATGTCAGTGAAAATCTTGGAAAAGAAAACAGTAGATCACAACCCAAAGTGCAGTTATTGCCTAGAAATGCTCAGCTCCATTATCAGTATTTATTAATGATGGTAATGTAGATACCCTAACTAGTGTGGAATTTGGTTTTATTTTTAAGTTAGTCATGATTTTGAGAGAGTTCTCTTGTTTAAAAAAAATTTTCAGGTGAGGACAGCAATTGTTGTCCAGTACAAGCAATGAGTAACCACACGGGCAGTGGACCTCCATCCTCACAAATTTCATTCTGAGCATAAAAATGAGATTATATTGTTGGTGTGTGTGTATGTATATGTGTGCATATAGGTATATGTGTGTCTATATGTTAAATTAAGTAAGTAATTACCTGAAATGTTAATACATATATATAGACCAGGGATCATTTTCACCAACAAATAGGACTTACATTTCATAGGCTATTAACCCCCTAGATTGACATGCTAACTAGAGCTTGCTTTGGATTAGATATCCAGGTCTATTCCTTTAACCTCTTCAAGTCCCATTCCATCCAAGGTGTTACGATGTACGGTTCCCTCTTTAATTTCTTGAGAGTTTTTTTTCATTTTTTAAATGGTATTTGTTAATTACTTATTGTGTGCTAGGCACTGTACTAAGCCCTGGGATAGATACAAACTAATTAGATCAGTCACAGTCCATGTCTCACATGGGCTCACAGTCTTAATCCCCAAGGCAGAGAGATGTTCTTTGTTGGAAAGAGAATAGTAGCCTGTTCCCTTACCTCTTCTTGGAAAAGCTCCTGCTGGGAGGCTTAAATGTAAAATTCATTTCCCAAATAGCCTCCTTCCTCTTGCTTCATAGAGTCAGTTTGGAAAATGATCTTCCCAATTATCTAAATGGAACTCTAGTAACTGCCCCTGTCAGTAATTTCAATGCTCTGCTCTCCAAAAATGAATCAATCTACCATGGCAATACTGTTAAATTCCTAGTAGTTACCTTGGGCATTCCATCCGAATACAGTGTTTAGTTACAAGAGAAGGGAATGTCAATAGTGTTGAAGGCAGCTAAAGGTCAAGGAGGAATAAGGTGAAGTAAGTTTGTTAGACTTAGCTAAGAGAAGATGGTTGGAGACGTAGGAGAATACAGACTCTGTAGAATGAAGATGGCAGATGACCCCTAATTTGAAGCCTTGCTAAATTATTTGATAAGAGCAAATTAATCCAGAAAGGGGCAAGATAGATCAAACCTATTTCAGGTTATAGAGATTTGCAGGTGGAAAAGATCATCAATGTTTTACTAACTCAGCAAAAGTGTCCCTTCTCTATAATTGATCTTGAAGATCATGGTTAAAATGAGCAAAAAGTACTTGATTTATTTTATTAGATATCTCCTGCATGTAATTAACAAATCTACCAGTATATTAATGTCTTCTCATAGCTTTATTTTATTTGGGGGAAAATATTCTTTTGTGGGCAGGAAATAAAATGCATTTATACGTAGTCTCTTTTAATGCAAAGTATGACCAGGTTAAGTCTTCCGATCAGTGACAGATCTTATTTATGTAATGTATTACAGTAGAATGATACACATCTTTGAACATCACGGTTGGATCATTTTTTGGCCTTTCTAATTCAAAAGTCGATTTAGCATTCTTTGTTTACTTACAGCCTTAAAAGAAACGCTTGATTAAATGACATATTTTGATTTGTATTGAGATGATACCTAATTGTTTTTAATCTCTTCATTCTGGGGTGCATTTTCCAAAACTGTGAATTTCTTTTCCTCATGATTCACACTTGCTGTATACGGAAGAGTTGGTTTGGAGTTCAGTGAAGTACCATGACCTATTAATCAAATTATTATTTGAGACCTTAATCACGGGAAGGAAAAAGAAATAATATTATTTCCCAAGGTATTTTTTTTTACATTAAAAGGTGTTTTTAGAAAACGTAACTTCAGTTTTGTCAAGTGATGCTTTATTGCAGTTATTTCCCTTGTATTACAGCAATAAGTGGTCTAGAAAAACCAAAGTCAATGTAAAAATTTATTCTAAGCATGCTCTAAATTAATCTTCTCTAAACATGCTAGTCAGTTAGAAATTTGTAGCTAATTCCAAATGATTATCATGCCATTAGGGCATTCTGATTTATTTATTCATTTGGAGAAAAGCTTTTAGAATGATGAAAAGAACCTAATAAACTGAAAAGAAATGTGAGTTTTAATCTTGGTATTACTTGGAAATCTTAAATTCAAAGTTTGATTAAAAACAATAATAAAACTTTTAAATAGCTTCAATTTCTCACGGGAAGGAGGGAAAGAAGATTGAAACTATTGCTCTAAATGAGATTTTGGGATTATTTGTCATTACATTGATCCTTGAAATTAATCTCTGTCTTCCATTTGCACTGATTATGGGGACTCTGCCTAGCTATGGCCAGGGATGTAATTTCGAAAAGCTATTAGAAATGGGCTCCATAACGAGAATACGTCACATTTTCCACCTGGACCTTCCTTCCCCCGAGTCCAAAAGAACCTAACCAGAATTCACATCTCTTTCTAGTAACTTGGAAATATTCTCTAACTCTCCTGGAATCTCCCACAGGGGGTTGTCCCAGAGGGGAGCAGCATAGCCTAGTAGAAAAAGCACAGGCCTGGGACTCAGGGGACTGGGTTCTAATTCTGACTCTGCTGTGTGACCTTGGGCAAGTCACTTGACTTCTCTGTGCCTCAGCTACATTATCTGTAAAATAGGGATTGCGAACCCCTTGTGGGACAACCTGATTACCTTATATCTCCACCAGCGCTTAGAACAGTGCTTGGCACATAGTAAAGTGCTTAACAAATACGATAAATAATACAATAAATTGTATTAATACAGTAATAAGATTAAAAACAGGTATCATTTGGCTACTTTCTAATAATCTGCAAATGGTTTCCCAGTCGGCTCCTGAGCCCACATGTAAGCAGCATGGCCTAGTGGAAAGAGCATGGGCCTGGGAGTCAGAGAATCTGCGTCCTTAATCCCGGCGCTGCCATTTGCCTGCTCTGTGACCTTGGCCTGGTCACTTAACTTATCTGTGCTTCGGTTTCCTCAGTACCTGTTCTCCCTCCTACTTTGACTGTGAGCCCCATGTGGCACAGGAACTGTGTCTGACCTGACTGACTGGTATCTATCTCAACACTCAGAACAGTGCTTGAGACTTAGTAAGTGCTTAACAAATATCTTAAAAAAAAGGAGGAGCAATCATGGTTCTCTTGAGTGTATATAGTTATATTAGCTTCACTTTCAAGGACTGGTTAAGTTGACTTTCAGTAGAACCAATAACTAGAGAAGCACCGTGGCTCAGTGGGAAGAGCCCGGGCTTGGGAGTCAGAGTTCATGGGTTTGAATCCCAGCTCTACCACTTGTCAGCTGTGTGACTGTGGGCAAGTCACTTCACTTCTCTGGGCCTCAGTTACCTCATCCGTACTGTGAGCCTCATGTGGGACAGCCTGATTACCCTTTATCTATCCCAGCGCTTAGAACAGTGCTCTGCACATAGTAAGTGCTTAACAAATACCAACATTATCATTATTATTATTATTAATACCCACACTTTTATTTCAAAGCCTTAAGTATTTTGGACTACGTGAAACTGACCGAACACTTTGATTAAAAAAAAAAATAAGTACAAAGTAACTTGGCTTTGAATTTGATAAATAAAGGGAATTTTCTCTCTTACATATTTGAAATGGCACCCCAGTAGTAACAAAATAAATAACTAGCCTTTTCCAAATTAGAGCAATTATTTGCATTTGAAATCATTTGATTCCTATGTGAAGGTGTTTGTGTATTGTATAGAGAAAGTCGTACTTTCAGTGTGAATTATCTTGCATATTATAAACGGGTAAAATTTGAATTTGGTTGACTAAGGACCTGAATTTTCAGTTACTAAAACCGAAATAATTATTGGCGTTCTTTCAAGCTCTATGTTAATCTAATGGCCTTTATTTTATATACTGTCAAAAGAAATAACCTGCTCCTCTAGCATCCCCTTGAAAAATTGCAATAAATGTAAAAGACTTTACAGTTGAATGGCCCTCTTTTAGAGTCCAAGAGTGCTTTATAATAGTAAATCATTACATTTTCATAATATAAAAGGTAGGATAGTACTTGAAAGAATTCAATCTTTTGCTTATCAGAATGGGATAATAATAACTGTGGTATTTTTAAGTGCTTACTATGTGTCAGGCATTGCATGATGTGCTGGGGGTACCACATATAGGGCTCACAGTCTAAGTAGAGAGAACAGGTATTAAATCCCTATTTTGCAGATGAGGGAACTGAGGCACGGAGCAATTAAGTGACTTGCCTTAGGTCACACATAGGACCATGTCCAAGGCAGGATTAGAACTCAGATCTTCTGACTCAGGCCCATCAGTAAATACCATTGATTGATATGTAGCAGCCCCAGATACAAGATGGGAAGGACCTGATTGTCTTTACATTCCTTTTACCTCTTCCTCTCTCCCTATTACTTACTACTTTCCCACTTTACTTTCTTAGGTGACAGTTCAGAACAGGTGGCAGTGGTTAAAAAGAAAGAGGGAAGGGAAAAAGAGACTTCAATTTTGTATTCAAGGTTAGAAGATGGAAAAAGGATTAGGAAAAAGGATGTGAGAAAAAACAATGTTTGCTTTATCTTGCTTAAAACCCTAAAAACCCAAGTCAATTTTAGTTCATTTATTAAAGTCAGTTTTTCTCAGTTGAATCATATAGATTATTCACTTGCCTAAATTTTTGGTAATTATGGGTCTTTTTGAGTAAAATAAAGCGGATAAAATGGAATTAGTACTGAATCAAAAAGGCCACCAAAATATTTTAAATTTAATATTTTATTACATTGATTTCTGATACTGCAACCTAACTTAAGATTTTACAGTTTGACCAAATTGAAATCATTTCTTTTTAATTATAATGCTTACTTTTCAAAGTTTGGTCCCGTACATATTTGCCACTTACAGATTGTTTAAATACAAATCTTGTTAAAAAAAAAAAATTCTCATTAATGGTCAGAGCACTTTCACAGTTTAGATTATGGGCACATTGATTTACATTGAATTTTTCCACAAATACTGTATTTGTAAATTATATGGTATATATTTAGAAATGGTCAGGCAATGAATCAGTTTCTGTTCTAGTCAGTATTCATGAAGCACAATTATTACTTTAATAATTTGTACTTTTCCTTTATACTTACAACTATCATAGACAAGTGATTTTCTTTTAATGTAATAATTCTGCTTTTTTAAAAATCGTACCTTGATATGCCAAGGGATAAGCTACGAGAAAGCACTTTTTCAGTAACTGATCACAATCCATACAGCATTGTTTTCAAAATGAAGGTTCCCTCTGAGAAATATAACATTTAAGCACGTTATGGGCAGGGAATATGAACAGGCCTGCTAATTCTGTAGTATTGTACTCTCCAAGTCTTCAGTGTGCTGTTTTGCACATACTAAGCACTCAATAAATACGATTCATTGATTGATTTCAGCAGGAACTACCCCAACTTTTTTTATCAGATTATTCTCTTGAATAATTAACCAATTTGAATATGACCTACCTTCACTGCAAATTCTTTCCATATGTAAAATGTGGTGCCTGTTTTCTTTAAATTCTAGGAAGCATTTGGCTCAATTAAGAGCTTATTCATAACCCTTAAAACTTTGTTTTTAACATTCTTTCAAACTTGCAGTATATTTTTAATATAATTATTGTAGTTTCTCCATCTGTATCAGTAATATACAAGATTGACATGGAAGAGTGACTCTACATGTGTGAGACCAACCCATGGATTTAAGGGCCAGCTGAAGGAAAGAAGTCACGACTTTGCTTTTCTGGAAGCCTCTCTAGCTCTTTGCTTTTCTTTATTATTATTTTATGCTCTTTATTAAGCGCTTACTATGTACCAGGCACTGTATTAAGCGCTGGGTTAGATACAAATCAGGTTGGACACAGTCCATGTCCCACATGGGGCTCACAATCTTAATCCCCACTGTACAGATCAGGAAATTGAGGCACAGGGAAATTAAGTGACTTGCCCAAGGACATACAGTGGACAAGTGGATTAGCTGGAATGAAAACCCAGATCATTCTGAGTCTCAGGCCCATGTTCTATCCACTGGGCCATGCTGCTTGGCCACTCGACTGGATCTTCCCTGTAGACTGCAGAATAAGATATATCTGTGTATCCCCACCTTTCCATAGGAGGAATATGACCTGCAGGGGTGACCTTAGCATGGGCATTAATCTCAGACCTAATTACCTAATGATGTTCCCCCCTTTCCCACTTTCATGCATCTCTGCTGCTTCCAGAGTTTGATGCTAGTCTGAACTCTCCCCACTGCCCCCTATAATAGTGGAGAGGGCAAGGGTGGCAAGAGGCAAGAAACAAGATTGGGAGAGAAGTTTGGATTATGGTACCTGATTTACTCAGAGAGAGGGGAAAATAAAGGGAGGAAGAACTTGGAGGGAGATGATGGGAGAGAAGTTTGGATTATGGTACCTAATTTATTCAGAAAGTGAGGAAATAAAGGCAGGAAGAACTTGGAGAGAGATGAGGAGAACACAAATCAGGAAAAGGGCAGGGACAGATTGGCAGAGAAAACCAGGGACATAGTGACCCAAAGAGGCTTAGGTGGAAAGAGATAGATGTGGCTAGAGAAGGCCCCAGTTCTTCAGGGGTCCCTAAATATCTCCTCCCCCATTTAGAGAATAAGTAATGTTTTTATGCATCCCATACAACTTTTAATTCTCTTTTAAAAAGACAAAAACAAAAAGGAAATATAAAATGATGAAGAGATGACCAGGATCTAATGTGCACCTTGTGAAAAAACTGTATTAAGAATTTCTGAAGAGGATTATCTGTACTGATTTATAAATTGTAATCTTACCCAACCCACATATATTTAAATAGCATTAAAATGATGATTAGCCCATAATGTTGAAGGAGCATATTTTTTGAGCTTGATGTTCTGTTATATATGATCTACATTCATATATATATATATATATATATATATGGAAAATAACCTGATAAAGAATGATCACCTTCTTGAAGAGCAGTCACACATTCCCTGACAGAGGCATTGGCAGAACCCATACACAAGACATACGGTTAGACTGGAAGGGACAAGACTGACACACACAATTCCCAGGGTGACTTTCTGAATCACCAGTAGGTAGATTCCAAGAGGCAAGGAGCCAAAATAGAAAAATCCTAACAGCCACACTAATATTCTGGGGACGTGATTACAAAGTTTGGAGAAAAGATCTTGATCTGGTTGGCTGTGAGAACTTACAGATACCGAATCCATGCTATGCTCCACATAGTAATCAGAGAGAGTACTTTGACTTGGAATCCTTGAGGAGTCTCGCTGTACTTCCATTATCGTAATTACTAAGCAGTTGGAAGATCCGTGGGAAGGACTCGAGGCCAAGTTCTTCGGAGTTAACACCACTTCTTTGCAGTCTGAGTTCCATGCTGTTTTGTCCTTTAAAAGGAGTTTGGACATAATGTTTGTGTCATCAGGAAGCCCTGTGACTTCTTCCTCACGAAGTTCTGTCTCATGGCGGCAAAATGGGCATGGAATACCGGTGGCTCCATTGCCGATGAGAAATATTTTGGTCAGACACCTAGCACATACTCTGTGAAGACAGTCCAAGATTTTAGGTTTGCGACTATGAACATTAAATCTCTGGTAGCATATTTTGCACTCCAGTTCCTCGGGTGGCAACTTTTCTTCTCCTTGTGTTAGCGGGCAACTCATTCTTACTACAGGTTCACTGCCAAAAGAGAAGTCAAATAGTAGTAAGTTACCTCAAAGTCTTAAAAGCCTCTTTGTGATAGGTCTGTTTCTTTTCAGAGAATTCTGTTTATATTCTAAACACGGCTTTAAATAATTTTATTTTATATTATTTAAACAAGGCATTTTGCCTTGAAAGTATCAGTTGTTTAATTGGATAAGAATTTGTGTTTGAGGGTTAGATGGCTGAATAACGTGAAATTTTATTTTGACTTTTTTGTTACTTTTTATGAATTTAGTTAATTGAAGGCAGTTATTTGGAAGAAAAAAAACACTTTGTAGCAATAGCACTGCTATTCTTGTCACGTATCCTAGTAATACAGACATGGCATATTCAGAACTAAAGTCTGGGAGGTTGTGGTTAACAAATGAAAACACCAATTAAAACTTTTTTGGGGGGACGTCATGGCAAAAAAATTAGGAAATTCAAATATGGATTCTTCCAACCTCCCATAGTAAGCGCTCAGTAAATACCACTGATTGAAGTTCCTTGGAGGGCCAGAGTTAAGCCAAATCACTATAGCAATTCTCTTTAAACAGTTGGCACATGGTAAAACCTGATATTGAAACGTAGAATTTTCATCAATAAAAATTCCTTTTTAAAATTCAAGACCTAATAATAATAATGATTGTAGTATTTGTTAAGCACTATGTGCCAACAACAGTACTAAGCGCTGGGGTGGATACAAGTAAATCGAGTTGGAAACAGTTGCTGTCCCACGTGGGGCTCACAGTCTCAATCCCCATTTTAAAGATGAGGTAAGTGAGGCACAGAGAAGTGAAGTGACTTACCCAAGGTCACCCAGCAGTCAAGTGGCAGAGCCAGGATTAGAACCCATGACCTGCCTCTCGGGCCTGTGCTCTATCCACTATGCCAGGCTGCTTCTTGACACATCAGTAATTAATGAAGAACATGTGGGGCTTGGTTGCTTTCCTACTGCTGCTTTCCCTACCCTGCTGTTCATGGGATGATCTCAGGGCACTGTCCAGAGACCAAGAGCCTGATGCAGAGCAAGAGAGGCAGGCCTGCTAGGACCCCTAGGCAGCAGCTGATATTGTGCAGATTCCTGAGCCACTAGATCATAAAAGGAACCTGTGTGTGATCTTACTGCCTTGCTTTTCTAAGGTGAATTGGGCTTAACTGAAACAAAAAGAATCCAGTTACCAATTTCCTATTCGGTAGATTGAAAACAAAATTGGGAGGATGCTGCTGATCACCTTGTTATTTTTTTTAAACTGCCATACAGTAGTTCTGCCATAGACACAACCCATGGATGCTCAGTAAATGATCACTGATAATGATATTCCATAATGTTATACAGCAAGATAGTTGGCTTTTGAACTAGGTATTTGACCGTCACTATTGTAATGGTGGTGCCATTTTGCGAGCCTTTAGGGATACACTTGCATAATTTATGCTTCTTTAATTTATTTACAGTGGTTCAAGGAGAAGCCAGAAACTGCTTATAGAACATAAAATCCCTCCCATTTCTTCTCTAAGTATTTTAGCATTTAGGCTTAGAGTGTTTTCATTTTGACATCCACATATTTAGAGCAATTCAGTTCAAGGATAGTAGAGGGACTGCAGTTGTTCTGCTTTTCCTCCCTTCTTTGTTCAGAAAGGATGCTTCTCCACATCCTTCTCCTCGGGTGAATTTTTCAGAAGGTAAGACTAAGAGTTCCCTCACAGTGCAAGATTAGTTGGCATCAACCAGAGCCAGACACAGCGTAGGCAGATATCTGGGCAAACTTCCTCATTTATCTTTATAGACCCACTCTGATTTTGACATGTAGCAATCTTCCTTATATGTGGTTTTAGTTCTTATCCTGGGTTTGGGAATATATTTTAAATTGGCTGACTATGAAATCTGCTTAACCAAATATGAACCAAAATTAACAGGTTTTTAATTAACCCCCAAACCCTCCCTCCCTCCTGTAATCCGACAGACAACCACTCTCCCCGGCTTTATAACCTTATTGAAGGCACATCTCCTCCAAGAGGCCTTCCCAGAATAAGCCCCACCCTTCTTCATCTCCCACTCCCTTCTGCTTTGTCTTGACTTGCTCCCTTTGCTCTTCCCCCATCCCAGCCCCAAAGCACTTGTGTACATATCTGTAATTTTATTTATCCCCCTTTGCTCTTCCCCCTCCCAGCTCCAAAGCATGTACATATCTGTAACTTTATTTACTTGTATTGATGTCTGTCTCCCCTGCTGTAAACTGTTAGCTTGTTGTGGGCTGGGAATGTCATTGTTTACTGTTGTACTTTCTCAAGCACTTGTACAGTGCTCTGCACATGGTAAGCACTCAATAAATACAACTGAATGAATCAACAGACTTTTAAAAAAGACTGTTCTAAACATAAATCTGGAAAACAGACATAGCTCAAAGACATGTATAATCATTTCTAAGCATCCAGCAATGTTGGTCTCTCACAGAAGTTCGCCTTGTCTTGGGGATGCATCGTTTTTTACCCTGCTGTAATCTTGGCAAATGGCATATTCACTCAAATTAATTCTGCTGTCAAGTTTATTGACATTCATTCATTCAGTCATATTTATTGAGCGCTTACTGTGTTCAGAGTGCTGTAGTAAGCACTTGGGAAAGTACCATACAGTAATAAACAGTGATATTCCCTGCCTACAATGAGCTCCTGGTCATTTAATACAAGCAGTCATCCACTAAGATGTTTCAAGTTACAGTGAATGGTGCATACAGTGTTTTTAAATTCCTACCCTCTTTCAGCTTCACCTTCTTCAATTTTACCACACTAGCCTCCTTTATAGTACTTACTGTAGAGCTGTAATGGGAGAGTGATGGTGTGTGAAGTTTCAAGTGAAGGGGAGAGCATTGGGAAGAGGCTAGAAAGGTTATCCCATCACCAGTCACCAGGGAGGGTGAGTGCGCTCCTTGTATTTCCCATGGAGAAAAAGTTGGCTACCTCGCTAGCTCAACATAAATGCATTACTGTAGATCTTTTACTCACCTATAATTGAGTACAAAATTCTGGGTAATTTGAATAAAAATAGAATATCTGATTTTAGATTAGAAACCAGTATCCCATTTGTAGCATTGCTCCTTTGAAAAAACTGGTTCCTACTTCCACTTCAATTTAAGAAGCAGGTCAAGAGTTAATTGGCATAAGTCTTAGGATTGCTTACAATTGGATTTTTTTATTTTTAACCTAAGATATCCCTATATTGCAAGCTACCCATACCATAATTCTGTACTGAATAATTGAATAGGTGTTTATGCAGCTAGTTTTCTTCAAACCTATCACCACTTCTAATGATATCATAGAACCATACAGTTGAAAAAACACTCAAGAGACCTTTAACTCTCACATACTAACAATAAGAAGAATTGTGGTATTTGTTGAGTGGTTATTACCTGTCAAGCACTCTTCTAAGTGCTGAGGTAGATACAAGATAATCAGGTCCCACATGGGATCACAGTCTAAGAAAGAACAGGTATTGAATCCCCATTTTGCAGCTCAGGGAACTGAGGTAGAGAGAAGTGAAGTGATTTGCCCAAGGTCATATAGCAGTTAAGTGGCAGAACTGGGATTAGAACCCAGGTTCTCTGACTGCCAGGCCTGTACTCTTTCCATTAGGCCACTCTGTCATGTCGCTAAATCCTGCTTGGTTCTACCTCCACAGTTTTTTAAAGTCCTCCCTCTCCACTTAAAAGGCCACCACCGTAGATCAAACTCATGTACTCTCCAAATGACTGTTGCAGCCTCTTCCCTGACTTCTCTTAGTCTATATACGATGTTGCCCAAGTCGTTTTTCTAAAATGCCACTTACTACTTAACTCCATTATTCAAAAATCTCCAAAGGCTTCCAATTCCCCTCAGCATCAACTAGAAACTTCTGACCAGCATCTTTAACTTCCTCTCCCACATCTTGCATTTCTATATGTCGGCTCTCTTCACCCACTCCGATTTTAGTCGCTTTCTACTCCCACCTCTGCCCATTTTCTCAGACTTTTCACCCTTTCTAGAACTCCCTCCCTCTAATTCTCCACATAACAGATCTTCCCTTCTTCAAAAGCCTTCCTAAAAGTGGCATTTCCCAATTAACGTCTACATCTTCAGGTTGTATCAAGACAATGGCCACCCTTAGGCATTTACATAAACCAATATTGATTTACCTCCATTACTTGCTACAGATAGAGTTCTCTTTTCCCTCCTGCTATTTGTAAACAATTTGTCTGCCCTGTAATTCCCTTTAGATTGTAAACTTGTTGAGGGAGGAACCATATATTTAATTTTATTGTGTTCTTCTGGACACTTAATGTGGTGCTCTGTATTCAACAGCTATGATTTATTGGTCTAGCCTCCTGCCTTTAAGCAAGCACAGAACTAAATCAGGTGGAACAGATGATTGTCTGTATTTCTTCTTAAAGATTTCCAGAAATGGAAACTCCTCACTTTCCTTTTGTGGTCCATTCCAGTGTTTTTATTACCAGTATCATGAAGCACTTATGTCCAGATAAAATCTTTCCTGGTTGAATGTGTCATTTTCCTCTTGTTCTGTCCTCAATTGATACTGAGCACTATTGGCCAACATCATCTTCATAGAAATTTAATATGCTTGGTAGTATTTGGAGAATTTGTTCTGGGAAACCATTACTAATTTAACTTCTCCAAATTTTACATTGCTGGGAACTGAACCTGGTGAAAAATCTGTCATCCCAGAAGAGGGGAAAATTAGCCTAGATCATTTAAAAACATTGATATGCATTTTTTTTAAATGAAACTGATGTTGGTATCCAATACTTTTAAGGGCTATAAAAAGGATTTCATCTGATTCTTTTGAGACATGAGCACATTAGGGATTGTCAGTGAAATAAATGGATGATGTAAATTATGATAGCCTTTAATATTGCTGTCACAAGAACAACACAATAACAATTTTTTCCATCTTTTAAGTTCAAACTGTTCAGAAAGTCATTATTACAATACAGCTGGCATAACAGCTTTGGCAGTCAAATTTCAGATTCATGCCAATAGTCATAGTGATTTTTAATAAATTGTACAACTTTAAGAATGAAATAGTTACTTCTGCTTTTATGGTTCAGAAACAAGTATAGCAGTGGGCTTCAGAAAACTTTAGAAAGTGTCTAGAAATTGTGACATTGTTCTTTGTATCATCTAAATGAAAGCACTTCAATTTTCTGCTGTCCTGGGCTCAGTAAATCCTGGTGAAATCAGGGTTCCGGGGGGGGGGGGGGGGTGGGTGTGGGTGTGTGGGGGTGTGTGTGTGTATCAAGCCACCAGTGTGAATATCAGGAAACAATACCCATTCAGTGGACACTTTTCTTGTGGAACCTGGAATAGATGGACTGTCAAATTTAGATACCAGTAAATAGCGAGAAATCAAACACATTAATCTCAGTAGGTTTAAAGGGGCCAAAGGGAAGTAGAGATGGAGACTGAGATAAGGGATGAAAATGTTGGAGAGGAAGTGGAACTAAGAAATAGGTCCATCTTTGTGGGAGGTAGGCCTCTACTTCCAGCTGTTATCAATCAATCAGTTATATTTATTGAGTGCTTACTGTGCATTCTAAATGCTTGGGAAAGTTCAGTATAATAGAGTTTGTGGACTAACTCTGTATTCCCTGCCCACAACGAGCTTACGGTCCACTGGCCATGCTGTCACTAGGAAACAGACATACCAGTACAAGAGAAGAGGCTATTATTCTCCAGTGACTGTCACCATTTCCACATATGTCTATATGTCCATATGCATATGGCACCAGTTGTCCATATCTCCATATACATGTACAGGTATAGATGAGCCAACTGCATTTTGTGGTATACTTTGACTTAGGGGGTTCTGAAACAGGAACAGGCTGTTCCATTTTCATTGATGAACTCTGCATCAAATGCTTATATTCTGTCTTTCTTTGGGATGAATTCATCTCCATTTTTAATGGGCAAATGGTCATTCGGTCATCCTGTCTTCACAAGAGCTATGGAGGCTTATTATCATGGTTCATTGATCCTGTAAAATCTTCCCGCTTCCTCACCTCAGGTAAAAGGGCTTAGGCAATGAGCCTTAAAAAAAAATTTGAAATATGCCATTTTGGAATTTTGATTTGGGGTGTCCAAGCCAAGAACCTTGAACAGGGGCTGGCTGTGGAAAGAAAACTGTATCTTGTTTCATTTCGTTGGTTTTTTATGGTATTTGTTGGGCACTTATATGCTGAGCACTGTAATGAGCACGGGGGTAGATAGAAGATAATCAGGTCGGACACAGTCCCTGTCCCACATTGGACTCATGGACTAATTAAGGAGGATTAGGATTTAATCCCCATTTTACAGATGTGGTAACTGAGGCACAAGGAAATGAAATGATTTGCCCAGTATCACATAGCAGACAAGAGCAAAGCCCAAATTAGAACCCAGATCCTCTGACTTCTGGGCCTGTGCTGCTTCCACTAGACTACATTGCTTCTCAATGTTTTTGTTGGACTCTTGTAATAGACTGCAGAGAAGACAAGGACTCTACTCCAGTTGATACTGATTTAAATATCAATTGGTATCAGCTGTAGAAACTCTCAAACCTGAGTTCTCTACAGATATTTATTGATTTTAAGGGTCACATCCTCCTGGATGAGTTCTCCCTATACAAGTGGAGTTGCAATGCCCAACTCCCTCAGGCCATTAGGGGCCCTTACCTAGCTTGCAAAACATGTGCAACTCATAAAAGATTTCACCAGTGTCATCTCCACAGAAGCCATAGGTGCTGACTTTTCATTTTGAATATGGGGACAAAAACAGAAGAAATATTTTACAAAAACAGGGATATGATGAAATCTCATCGTTCAAGCTTGTAGCATCTTCTTTGGATGCATTCCAACTGGGCTACAAACAATCCTTAGTGTAATTAGAAAAGGGTTTAGGGAGCATAAGGAGAACCAGCCACTTAACTAAAAAAGAGCTCTCAAGGGATAGTATTTATTGCACACCTGTTGTGTTCAGAGCACTCAACTAAGCACTTGGGAGAATACAATAGAATTAATAGACAAGATCCCTGCTGTCAAGGTTCTTACCAGTCTCCTAATCATAATTTCATCAGCAATTGTGCTTTTATTATGTATGTGCATTTGCACTCTGATGTTAATCAATCAATTGTATTTATTGAGCACTTACTATGTGCAGAATACTGTACTAAGCACTTGGGAGAGTACAGTACAAAAGAAAAAGCAGAACCCAGAGCAAGCTTACAGCCTGGGGTGGGGTGGGGCAGAAATTAATATGAATAATTAATTTATAGTATATAATGTAAAGATATGTACATAAGTTCTTTGGGGGTGGGGCAAATATCAAGTGTCCAAAGGTCACAAATTGAAGTTCATAGATGACACAGAAGGGAGAGTGAGATGGGGAAAAGGGGACTTAATCGGGGAAGGTGTCTTGGAAGAAATATGAGCTTAGTAATGCTTTGAAGGTGGAGAGAGTGGTGTTCCATGTATATTAAGAGTGGGGGATTTCCAGGCTAGCGGAAGGATGTGGGAAATGGGTTGGCGGCAAGATAGACGAGATCGTGGCACACGGAGTAAGCTGGTGCTAGAGGAGCACAGTGTGTAGGCTGGGCTGTAGTAGGAGATTAGTGAGGTGAGGTAGTGTGGAGTAAGCTGATTGAGTGCTTTACAGCCAATGGTAAGGAGTTTGATGTGGAGATGGGTGGGCAGCCCTGCCATTGGAAGTTCTTGAGTATCAGTGAGCCGTGAACTAAATGTTTTTGTCGATAAATGATTCATGCAGCAGGGTGGAGAATGGATTGGAGTGGAGAGAGACAGGAGGCAGGGAGGTCAGTGAGGAGGCAGATGCAGAAGTCAAGACAGGGTAGGATAAGTGCTTGGATCAGCATGGAAGCAGTTTGGATGGAGAGGAAAGGATGGATTTTAGCAATGTTGTGAAAGTAGAAATGACAGGATTTAGTGACGGATTAAATTTGTGGATGGAATGAGAGAGATGAGTCAAGAACAATACCAAGGTTAAGGGCTTGTGAGATAGGGTAGATAGTGGGGTTGTCTATGGTGATGGGCAAGACATGGGGGTGACAGGGTTTGGGTGTGAAGATATGGAATTATGTTCTGGACATGCTTAATATGAGGTGCCAGTGAACCATCCAAGTAGATAACGTCTTGAAGGCAGGAGGAAATGCAAGATTTCAGGGAAGCAGAGAGGTCAGGGTTGGAGATGTAGGTTTGGGAATCCTCTGTGTAGAGATGGTATTTGAAGCCTTGGGAGGAGTTGTATGTTAAAGGTAACTTGAACTAAATGTAATTATCTTTTGATAGTGACACTTAGAAATTCAGCTGTGCAAGTTAGCCCATTTTTGAAGATCAGGATTGTTTTCAGATAAGATTATAATCAGTCATATTTCTTGAGCACTTACTGTGTTCAGGGCACTTATCAAGTGCTTGGGAGAGTAGAACACATGCTAATTATTACTTCTTCTATAGACTTTAAGCTCTCCTGTAGACTGTAAGCTCCCTGTGGGCAGGTATTGCCTCAACCCAAGCCCGTTGTACTTTCCCAAGAGCTTAGTACAGAGCACATTATATTCAGTTAATATCATTGATTGATTTTGGCATATACTAATCAAAACATTTTGATTCTCAGATGGTAACTGTGAAATGTCCAGTGGACTTTTTGGTAAAGATAAATTTCCTGTTGAATAAAAATGGATCGACCTTTGAAGTGGGGTATCTAATGTTCCCCAATTGATGTGTTTCCTGCAAAAAAGAGTTTCTCTCCCTTTAGAATTGCCATTCATTTAGTACTCTTAAAGGCCAAGTATGGAACGATCATTAAAAACTGAACCTAGGTATTTTCAGTCAGCTTTCCCATTTGTTATGACCTTTCTCAAAGCATTTTCCTAAGTACTCTGCAATGAAATGAGGTTCTAATTAGGGAGAGAGACCAAGTGCAATCTCTAGCATGTCTCTATGCAGTCAGGAAAGTGTTATGCATAAAATAGAGGAAGTACTGGGCTTGACAATTTTTTGCAGTGTAGCACAGGCATGGCCTGGGAGTCAGGAGGTTTGGAGTCTAGTCTTGGCTTCACCACTTGCCTGCTGTGTGACCCTGGGCTGGTCAATCAGTCAATGAGTGCTTATTGTGCATAGAGCACTGTACACAGTAAACCAGTTGCTTGACCTTTTTCTGCCTCAGTTCCCTCATATCTAAAATGGGTAGAAGATACAAATTCTTCCTTCCGCTCACACCATAAACCTCTTGTGGGATAAGGACAGTGTCAGTTACGATGATCTTCTTTCTTCCCCAGCACTGGGCACATAGAACGGGCTAACTAGTCACTAGGAATAGTAATGATATTATCATCATCATCATCATCATCATCTTGTCCTTGACTCTCCTTTTCACTGTTGTTGAGCTACTTCTTTTTGAACTGGGCTCCCAGCTTCACTCATCCCAGACCTCTGACAAAATATGAACAAAGCTGAGAAGAGTTAAGTATTTCGGAGTGGGAATGAAAAGATCCTAAGGAGTCAGGAAGGGGGTCTTCCTGACCCAGTAGATCTTCTGATTCCTGTGCCACACAACCTGTTTGTCATTCCTGCACACAAAATGAAGAGTTTGCCCCTTTGAAGAGAGGTCTTTCCATTTAAATTAAATAGCATAATAGAACAGCAAGGCAAGGCATTTCCAAACACCCCTCAGAGTTTTAAGACATATAAGACTGTATAGTTTAGATATATATATTTACTGGGTATCATCGAGCCCATGAAATCACTGAACGCTAGAGAGGAGGTATCATTTGTTCCAGGGATATAAAGGCATTTCTGGGCCTATTAATTGGCAAGGTATTTATAGCCAGCGCAGAACTAAAATGGGCAATGCAGTTGTGAATTGAAACCTATCATAATGTCTTTTCACCCTTTCACAAGTGCATTCAAAAGCATTAAAATAAAGTATTGGTACTTACCAAGGCAGAACTCAAAGCTGCTGTTTTAAAATTAAATTGCAATACTAAATTAAGTTTCTAATAAAGATAAATGATAGTAAACACAGTTTTTAAATCCAGTGTGTTACATGTGCTCCTTGTTTCTACGCTGTTGCTTCCATGAAAGGGAAAAAAGGCAGGCCAAAGGAATTTCCCAAGAAATTCCCAAGAAAGACAGTATTTGACCCGCCTCCTGGAATTTGCCTCATGACCCCAAAATTAGATTCTTCCTCTCGATTGCCTATGTTCATTTGGCTCTAAATGGCATTTTCCTCTGCTCATTAATACTGTTGTTCTAGACTGCAATTCTCAATTACACAGATTAATTCCATAAATGCGAGGAATTTGAAATTTCCTGGAGAGGTCCCATAAATGCTAGGAATTTGAAATTTCCTCTTGAGAGGTCCCATTTTCAAGTCCAAAATTTTGAGTGTCTATAGGCATGTGAGATTAGGAACCATAAATCCATAGTAAACTAAAACTCTTTTTTTTAAAGCCCAATTGCAGCAAAGTAAATAGTAGAGTATATTCAGTTTGCTTACTTAAAGGTACTAAAAGATTTTTTCCAATTGTAAAATGGATTTTCTTGGATTCATTTTTTTCAGAGTAGACATCATATATGTATTTTGCTTTTCTGTTAAAGGAACAGGGCAGCAGGAGCTATATTTTTTTTTAAGTTTTGCTGACCAATTTCCCCTGCAAAGATAATAAAACATTTATACCCCCCCACTGAGCATTTTAATGTTTATACAGATTGTCAAGAAGTAATAGCTATGAGAAACAAGATCTTTACAATGACAGGTACTCAAACATGGACCATAAATGTACTGAAAAGACAGATTTGCCCTAGAGGGTATTTTAAATGAAAGAGTTTTTCGCATTTTTCTAAAATGAGAAGCTGTTCATAGACTTGACAAAAACACATCAGTCTCATGTTATGCATTTAATAGCTAAGTCGAATTGATTTCTCTTATCCTCACTCATGTAATGAGGCTGTCACTGACAATAAACCACATATTCAACGGAGAGTTTTCCATGCCACTTTTTACACTCAGACTTTAACTATTGAAAGAATAAGGAAATATGCTGTTTCTTCATATTTGTTTTGCTTTGGTGGGTAGCTAGTATTGAATATTTCCGTAAACAATAAAATGGTATCAATTATACACCGTTCAAATAACGATAACCAAATGCCTTTCCTTGCAAAAATTCCATGAAAGAGAATTCAATTGGAAACTTACCCGATTTATTCTTTAAGCAAGGCTTCCGTGATATAAAAATAACAATCCGTCCTCAAACCTGTTAAGCTGGTTACTTTGTTGGAAGCATTCACCATCCCGGTGGCCATAATCACTCTTTCCCCTGATTTTCACTCTCACAGGTGTATAAAAGGAAAGCAGCTGTAAAGCTTGGAAACATCAATCTCCGAATGACTGAGCAAGAGGAGGACTTTGCTGGGAAGACTGCTCAGTACCAGCGTGAAATGAAGCATCTCCAGTGGCTGCTGCAAGACAAGCAGCAAACCCTCGATGAAGTGCTGCAGCAAAAAAGGTAAAATCAGACACAGCTCCAAACAAACCAATTAGATCCTACTGGTGAAAGTGTGTGAGTGTGTGTGTTTTTTTCTCTGTGTGTGGGGGGAGGTGGTGGTATAGCTGCCCAGCTGCAATCACTTGCTTTTGTTCCATTAGACACCCATCTGGCATCCTCTCCGTGTGTTCTCTCTCTTCAGTCCAAACTGAGTTGCAAAATCCATTCTTTCTTACACCTCCACTTTTCCCTTCTCTCCTCCACCCCTAGGTGTGATCCTTAAAGCAGGTGTTTAGGCACTAGGGGTATTTTTAAAGCAAATTATAAATTTTCTCTACAGAACACTTAGATAATTAATGAGAAAATGCCAGGTTACATAGTTTTGGCTTGTCGGAGGTTCACTAGAAAGAGTAGCTGTTCAGTTACATCTGGTAATTGAAGCAATTTCTTCATCTGACAGTTCTCTGACAAATGAGAAATGAAGGAAGTCCGTTGACAACATGCCTTGCTGGTTACAGCGTTTCATTGGTCTGTTTTTAGAGAATGAAATTGACCAAACTGGCGCATCCCTTTACTCAGTAATAGGGAAAGACAACTACAAAAGAGAAACAAAATGAGTTTAATAGATCCTGACAAGGTTAGGACTCCCTGTACTGTCTTAATGGAAGTAAATTCTTGAAGAGGCTTTCCCTCTGGTGGTGAAACCTTTCATAACACAGTTCCATTATCAACATACAAGAATAAGTGTAGGAGAGACAGCTAATTAAGTAGTCGTTTTGAAAATCAACTTGGAATTTTTTTAAATGGACTGACAATTTCTGAAAATAAGCTCAGAGCACTTGCCATCTGCATCTAAAACAGCTATAGCTTACAAAACCTATAGAATAGTAAGGTGGAGTTGAATGAATGGGCAGTGTCTTCAGAATTAGCTTTGTGATTTTGGTTTTTTGTTTTAATATTATGGGTTAAGCCCTTATGTGTCAGGCACCTTATTAAATGCTGTGGTAGCTACAGGCTTCTCAGATTGGACACAATCCTTGACCTACATCGGGCTGACAGTCTTATTCCCCATTTTACAGGTGAGGAGACTGAGGCACAGAAAAGTGATGTGAATTGCCCAAGGTCACACAAAAAACAAGTGGCAGAGCTGAGATTAGAACTCAGGGCCTTCTGACTCCTAGGTCCGTGCCCTCTACCCTAGGCCACAGTGCTTCTCTATTTGGCCAATAACCCCCATTCCTTGATTTTGAAAATTAAAGATAGCATTTTAGTAAGTGGTGCAGTTCTTTTAAAGGCGACATATGAAGGTAAGTTGATTGGGATGTTCAGAATCACAAATGCAAAAGGCTGTATTATGCACTAATCAGTAATACACATTTTTGGTAGCATCACCTGAACCTTTTCAGGTGTAGGCTTTGCACTCGAAATCTGTTGTGGTTTTAGAGACAGCCCTCTCTGCCCTCACAAACGTAGTTTCATACCCTCCAGTGGCAATGTGCCATTTTGTCTTCATTATCACGTACCTCAAAAATGGTGACGAATGAGGGAAAAGTTTGTTTCATGTTGAATTGATTAAACACAAAACTACTCCTGTTGAATATGCTGGTGATTATGTTTTGATTGTCTTCTGTTGATTATCCCGTAGTCTAATTTACATTAAATGACTCTTTAACTCAGTAATAATTGTGGTATTTGTTAAACCCTTAGTATGTACCAACCACTGTCTTGGATTGCAATATAAGCAGGTTGGAAAGTCCTTGTCCCACAAGGGTTTTACAGTGTAAGAGGGAGGGAGATTGGGTAGTTTATCCCCAGATTATAGGTGAAGTAATTAATACCCAGAAAAATTAGGTGTCTTGCGCAAGGTCACACAGCACAAAGGTGGTAGCCCCTGATTAGAACCCAGATCCTCTGACTCCCAGGCCAATGCTCTTTCCATTAGACCACCCTGCTTCTCAATAAAACATCTTCAAATAGTTTTAGAAGGTTTTTCTCCTTCAGATTTTGATTTTTTTTTAAGGAACTGAGGTTTCCTGTACCTGAACACTTAGCTACTGTGAGCACCTGCTCTACTCTATAGAGTGAGGAGTTTTTACATCATTTACATATCTTCATCCTTTTGAAGCAGTCATAACTGCGGTAGTAGGCGATATAACAAATTGTTAAGGGAGAAAAATCAGTAATATATATAAGAGAAAACAGTAGGGTTTTTGAAAATAATTGTAGCAATCTCACATCTAGCTGTGTTTTACATTCAGGTGGTTCATTTCATTAAGGTGGAGTTGCTGACATTAGCCATCAGCAAATACAGAATCTTGCTGGTGTTTAGTGGTGCGTAAAATGATGCGCACAGCAGATACAAAATAAAGCATTGGTTTTATTTTTTTCAAGGCACACCATTTTTTTATATCCATTTTTCTTTCCTTATGGTTAAATCCATGTCCCAAACACCATTTGATGCGTGTGTATGTTGACAAATGTGTAAAGAGAACTGGAAGGTATTCTCCGCACACTTACTCTATATAGAGGAATATACCCCAAAGATTTCAGAGCTATACTTTGCTATTTGGTTTTGAAGCATTTTAAACGGCAGCACCTCTAGACTCCCTTGTCTCTATTGTCTTTCTTCTTAAAACAAATCAGTCAATAATCCAGACTTCATACGATTTTTTTTAATACACCACATAGCCATAAAAAACTAAAAATGAATGAATCTTGGTTTTAGCCAGCTCTATTAATTTGTAACAGTATGAGATTTATCTTTGTCATTCCCTGTTTTTTGTCCCCACTGTCAGAGAAATAAAGGAGGAGGAATTACTCGTAGGTTACATGTCACTAGTCATCTGCAGCTTGGCAACCACCATCTCTGGTTCTGGTATCGTGATATACGGATGCAGATTTATTTCCCCCATTCATGTTCAAGAAGCAGATTTGTATCCCAGAAAATTGTTGTCAACAGACAAAAATGTAAATTGCTAACATTATTTGTTTGAGGTAATGTTGATGTAATGGATGAATCTATTTTCCCTGCTTCCCATTTTTCCACTCCAGTATATATGAAGGCTCAATAAACAGTACATTTTAATTGATGCTTGCCTACATAAAATGCAAAGGCGTATGTACAATGCCTGTTCTCCCTTCTACTTAGACTGTGAGCCCCATGTGGGATAGAGACCGTCTCTGACCTAATTAATTTTTATCTACCCTGGTGCTTAGAAAGGTGCTTGACACATGGCAAGCACTTAACAAATACCCTAATATGTGTGTGTATAGAAATATACAAGAATTCCTATAAGATGATTGTTGTGACTCATTACATTTAACTGAATATAGAGTTATGCACATCTACCCTATATGTAGACTTGCACTTAAAATTGGCATTCTTTTAGTTTTATATAGGTACTTTTAAAGGTATTTGATATAAAAGAAATAGTTAAAGAAGGATGTGCTTGGGCGGAAGTGAAGTGCCTTTCTTGATGCAGTGACCTTAGCTGATAGACATGCTCCTTTAGATTTTTTTTAATGACAAACTAAATTTAGATCCTTTGTTTTCTTGTTTTTTTAGAGTGATAACTTGAGCTGTGCTTTGCCTGCAGGTCATGTTTAGTAAATACAGTTGCCCAAATGACTGGTGACTGTTAACTAAGCATTGCCCTTGGGGTTCAAAGATAATATTACTATCAGTGAGCTTGTATCCATATGTGCAGATGTGGCATAACTACAGGTCTCTTCAATCCTCCACAATGTAAAAACACTTGTCTGCTGTGTGACCCTGGGCAAGTCACAACTTCACTGTGTGCCTCAGTTACCTCATCTGCAAGTCTGAAAATGAGGATTGGGACTGTGAACCCTGTGTGGGATAGGGGCTGTCTTGTATCTATCCCGGTTCTTAGTACCATAAAAAAAAAAAAAGCAAATTATTTTTTTTCAACCTGTTTTCAATTCCCTGTGTTCCTCGTACCTGTCGCATACACTATTAGACTCCTTGTGTGCAGGGTTCATGTTGGTCACCTCTATTGTATTGTATTTTCCCAAGTGCTTAGTGCGGTGCTCTGTTCATAGTAAGCACTCAATAAATACCATTAATTGATTGATCCTAAAAAGAGCAATCTCATTCCATTTTTGTCGTACACCATGTTGAACTACCTGATGCACTGCTGTTTGGCAATTCACACTGTTGCCAGGTCTTCTGAGTGTGTCCATTCATTCTTTTAGAACTAACAGCTCCAGGGTGATTGAGTTAAGAGCTTTAAGTAATTCTGGTAATGTGTTAAAATTGAATGCCTTCTCAGAGGACCAGAAGCTTACTATAATTTTTCCAATTCCTTGTGGAGCCTCGCGTAAGACTGTATACAACAGTTTTCTCTCAAGTGGGGAAAAATGCAGCCGGGGCACTTTCAACAACCACTTTATTTGACATAGTATTGCCTAATAATATTGACAGTCTCCTCAGGATAGGCTAGCTCATTAGAGTAGCTGAAAGAGCTCAGGCTTACTGGTGGAGCCACATACTTTTTTATGGACTAGAAATAGTGTATGGAGGTCTTGAGCCCTCATTTCCTGTTTATATTGTCCCTTCTGCATCACCTATGCACTTGACTCTATATCCCTTAAGCACTTGCTCTCCAGTCCCACAGCACTTAAGTACAGATTCTTATAATATGCCATTTACCTCATCCAAAATTTATCGTGTCTCCCCATTTTGTCTCTAAGCTCCTTGAGGGCAGGGATCGTGTCTATCAGCATTATTTTATTGTACTCTCCCAACCGCTTAGTAGAGTGCTCTGCCCACAGTAAGCACTCAGTAAATACTCCAGCTCTGTGGGGAGTTAGGGGAAATCATTCCCACAGAGGTAGTATTGAAGAAAGTTTTTGGATGTGAGCTCTAGACTGAGCTCGTTGTGGACAGGAATGTGTCTGTTGTTATATTTTACTCTCCCAAGTGCTTAGTACAGTGCTTTATACATAGTAAGTGCTCAATAAATAGGACTGACTGAATGAACAGGATGCCCCCCCCCCCCCTTTTGGTCCCCTGCTGACAGGAGGAAGAAGCAGCTACAGCTGTTTCTCAGGTCTTAAATTGGGCCAGGTATATCAGGCTCCCCTTGCCCAGAGTCCCATAGGAGTTTTTATATCCTCCCTGCTCCCACCTGGACAGGCTGGGGGGAAATCCACTGGGGAGAGCGTGGAGGCTGGTTTGCCCAGAGCTGCCATGCAGGCAAGGTCTCCGCCTGGCCAAGCCTAACTGTTATACTGTGCTCTTGGGGGAGTATTGGTCCCTGCCCACAAGGATTTTCTAATCCAGATGGGAAGATTATACATTAAATTACATTCAGGAGGAAGAAGGGAAAGAGGATATTTACAAGAGTTAATGCTTAAGAAATAAACACGAATAATATAGCAATATTGTAAACACCACTGTAAGAAAAATTACAAAATATAGTCTATATGTGGAGGAACCCAGGCCTTACTTGTATGGAGCGAACTGGAACCAAGGTTGTAGTAAATTCTCAGAACTGGGTGGTTTCTTAATGACGCTAATGCGACCTGACCTGTTAGCCAGCTAAAAAAAAATGGATATTTGGTCTTGGAACTTTTGGTCAAAGTTCAGCACAGAAGGAAAAGAAAGTGAGTAGGGTATGGTCATGCAGACAGAGACAAAGCAGCATAGCCTAGTGGAAAGAGCCCGGGCTTGGGAATTAGAGGGCCTGGATTCTAATCTGTGCCACTTGCCTGCTGTGTGTCCTTGAGCAAGTCAGTTAACTTCTCTGTGCCTCAGTTTCTTCATCTATAAAATGGGGATTAAATTCTTGTTCTCCTTTCTCCTCTGTGAGCCCCTCATGGGACAAGGACTGAATCCTAACTCATTATCTTCTAACGACCCCAGTAATTAGTACTGTGCATGGTATTATTGTCATTATAATTATTATTATTTATCAGAGGGTTTAACATTGGATTGCTTCCGTCTCTTTCTTCCTAATCCCAAGCAGAGCATAGACATTTCTGCTTATAGAAAATGGAAGGAGCGTTTAAAAATTCAGCTTCTGAATCAACATTATTTCAGAGTTTTTTTCTCCTAAACTTCTCTTAAACTTCACAGGAATTTGTTTTGTCTAGTATTCTCTGTTATATTGTACTCTCCCAAGCACTTAATACAGTGCTCTGCACAGATTAAGCACTCAATAAATACCACTGATTGATTGTAACTCTCTGTGCTTTAGTAACAGGAAAGGAATATATTCTGACTCTTTTATAGTGGCATTCCCAAATGGAAAGGTCATACTGGAGAAAGTAATCCTTAGAGAAATTTGAAGTGAAGCCCATGCTACTTGAGCTTTCCATTCTCATAAAATTTCAGAGTGCTCCCTTTCCTTTGGCTTTTTTGTTTAAAGTTCTAGCCTCGCCTAAAAGATAAATCTTTTTTAGCACAGGGTATTGATGATCTTTCCAACAGAGTGTTCTGATGTGGAAATATAGAGGGCTGATATGTTTTTACCTGACTGTCTGAAGAGGATAACTCAAAACTCGAAGAACTTCAATCGCCAGCTCCTGAAGGCCTTCCTTCATGGCACTTATGTGCATTTATTTAAACTCGGTTGTTTCCTCTTACCTATAATTTTGTCGGTCTCCCTGTCTAGAATATAAGATCCTTGAAGGAAGGCTTTGTTTTTTTTCCTATCAACTCTACTGTAGTGTCTCAAGAATTTTGTACAGTGCTTTTCAAAGAGTAAGCACTCAAATGCAATTGAGTGATTGAAAGATGGCAATCTAGGTCAGCATTTTGGTTTGGACTAAGGCCTAGTGGGTTGTTGAAATTAAATACAGCAGTGGATTTAACCAACACATGAATCTTTATAAAATTGAAAAACTAATCTAAAAACTACTTCCAAAATATGTAATATTTCTAACCAGAAATAAGAAAGTCCCAAAAAGTGGCAATTTTGATAGTTGACGCTAACATTAAATACATTATTAATCTGTAATATCTACACTCACTGAAGTATAAGAAATATAGACATAACCTTGGTACTGCCAGAGCCCGGGCCCATCTGAGTCCAATGTGACAACTTAAGGATTTGAGTATGAAGCCATTTGATAATTCGGGGGGGTTTGGGGTTTTTTTCTGCTCTTAGGGAAATAGAAGGTGAACTTGAAGTAGTTTGGGAATCTACCTCCAAAGAAAACAGAAGAATGAAAGAACTCCTGCATGCATCCTTGCAGAAGACCGACATGTGGAAGACGGTGAAAGTAAATGAATCGTGCCTAGATGAAATCCCTTCCAGAGACTTCATTTTTGGACACGACGTTAGCTATTGTGATATAAAACCGTCTCCAAATAACCATCACAGTCAGAAAGAGCCTTTGAATTAGAAACAGCAGGATACCATATGTGACACTCTGCCTTAGGGAAGAAAAAAATATTCCAGTGAAGCCAAAGCGAAAACCCTCTGGTCAGTTTGATTTGGTTTGCCAGTAACTATTGAAAAGGAAACTGCACTCCTGGCATACCTAGATTTTGACCACCCCACAAGATGAACAGCTCCACTATTTGCTGACTTATTCCAATGTATGTAAACTCCATCCCCACCAGTAAAGCCTAAGCACCACAGGCAAGTCAATTCCTCCTCCTTCCCATCCTTCCTTCACCCTACTTTCCTCCCACCCTCCTCTGCACCTAAGTGACTTTCCATCCACCTAGACAGCAGCAGCTGCCCTCCTTCCATTACCCCAGCCCCACCTCCTCTGGTATTTTTTTTTTCTTTTCTCAAACTAATAGTAGTGACCAGTGGCCACTGCTACAAGCAGTCCCCTACCCGCTTCCCATTCTTAGCCTGGCTCTCTTGCCCCAACCAAAATTCTGGGAACAGGTCAAGGGATGAACTGGGGAAGACAGGGTCGGAGATTGGACGATATATTTTCAAACCGCTGTTGCCCCAGCAGCTGTCACTAAATTAAAAAAAAAAAGGCTGGAGCAATAGGAGAGGTGGGAGAACTAGGAAAACAGAATGGGTAGGATCTGAGTTGGGGGTACAGGAAAAGGGCAGCAAAAAATCACTGGGACAGGAAGGGGAGGAAGGAGAGGGGGAAAGGTTACACATCAAGCCTGGTTCTGGAACCAAAATTAATTGCCTGTATGTCTGTGGCTGTGACGGCCATGTAAGTCTATGGGCTAGTGTACCTCACAGGATAAACATTAATGATGCATCTGTGTTTTTGAGGAATGGAACCCTATGTATTGTGGGGTCATCTATATTTTATAAGGCACAGAAGCAGTTTTCTCCCCAAGACTACCATTTTCTTTACCTTATAAAATCAATGAAATTAATGAGCTCAGAAATTGAATGATGCTATAAAATTGGTTTTATTTTTGTATGTAAGAAACTTAAAATATTTAAATATAAAACTATAGAGTAGTGCCGTTGAGTTTAGAGGTAGATATAGATAGGCATGGATAACTCTGTATATATGTTACTGATATGAAATTGATATCTATGTATGTATTCATAGATAAGTTAGGGAACCTGGAGCTCTGTTGTCCAAGCACTCTCAGCATGTAAATCCCAATACTGCAATAGCTGGGAATTCATTTGCAGGGAATAAGGGACTTTGGCATTGGAAAATGGATTCAAACCTTTAATTTCATTTCCAGTAGTTCGTTTGATGTGTTATCAACTAACTATAACTATGCAGTACTCTTATGTAATAATATTTTGGTTTTTTTAGTATTAAGGAACAATTTAAAATACAATGTTAGTAATCATTTTAATGGCAGCTGCATAGAGTTTTTTAATGACTAAAGATTGCTTTCCATTTTTGGTACAATCTTGGGAAGTCTTGTCACATTAAGATTTAATAAATTTGGTCACTTCTGCAGCATTTATAGAGTTTCTTTTATTAGACATAAGCCTGGGCAGATATATAATTCCTGCTTCTCATCATACAGTGAACAAAGTAAGATGTTTGGGGGCTGGTTGTGGTTCACTAAAAATGAAGAGTCAGGGCCTTTTTGTTTCTAGCAAATGAGCTTTAACCAGAGTTTGTCTGCTTTGCACCCCTTCTAAGAACCACAATTCTCTGGAAAAATTCTAAACTTCTAGGACTGTAATATGAAATGTAGAAAAGCCTCTTTTAAACCTCGACCTTGAGCCCACTCTCCAAATACCTTCCCACATCCTGAGGTTGTCAGTGTGTGCAGTGGTTTGTTTGAATGTCAAACCTTTTATTTTTCATCGCGTCACCAAAGTATCATCGTAAAGCTGCATCAGATCATGATACACAGGGTTGTATCACTCATTTAAAGTTAACTGCTGTAGTTGTTGGGCCAGGGGCTACATCCCAACCAGGGTTCAAATTGACAGCCTCTCTTCATGGGGTAAATGAAACAGAGCAGCACTATTGAATTTTGTTCTGCAAAAGAAATTCCTGTGATGGAAGTTTAGAGTAATAATAATTGTGTTTATTTGTTAGATGCTTGCTATGTGCCAAGGACTATACTGTGCTCTGGGGTTGATGCAAGATCATCAGGTCCCACATGGGTCTCAAAGTCTAAGTAGGAGGGAGAATGGCTAGTGAATCTCCATTTTGCAGCTGAGGGAACTGAGGCCCAGAGAAGTGAAGTGACTTGACCAAGGTCCCACGGCAGAAAAGTGTCAGGGCTGGAATTAGAACCCAGGTCCTCTGACTCCCAGGCCTGTGCTCTTTCCACTAGCCCACACTGTTTCTCGGTGCTTTTAAGTGTTTAAGAATGTGCATGGTGACTCTGTTGAACTCAGATTTTTGCCATGTGGCCTTTCTTGCTGATATAATTCTGTTCCTTATTCAGGGGAACAGCCATCCTTTGCTCAGAGCATTCAGAAGGGAGTACAGGAGATGCAGAGTCTGACCGGCATCTGGATGGGAGCTCTAGAGAAGCCTTGGTGAACATGGCTGAGAGAAAATATTTCCCCTGACCAAACGATGGTCGGCAACTAATGTTTTGTTTGGAAGAATTTACTTCGAAAGGAATGCAAGAGAAGATTCAAATTGCTATTCCAAACACAGAAATAAATCACAAAATCAGCAAGCCTTATGGCTTTGATTCATCTTTCCTATAAGGATTGATTGAGAACCCGAAGACCTTATTTTCATGCTTTTCTTTCCTTCAAGGACTAATGAGATGATAAAGAAGCCGTTTACTTTGGTCGAGCCTGATTCTAGAAGTGGAAGCCCCCACAGCCCTCTCCCATTGCTCTGGGCAGTGTTTTAAAAGTTGTAAACCATGCCAGTGGCAAGCCTTGAACTGGATTTATTGCGCATCTCTGGGCAGAGAGCCTGTACAAGGTGTTTGGGAGCATACATAGGAAGTAAAAAAAAAAAAAAAAAAACTGGTCTCTGCCTCCAAGGAGCTAATCTAATGGGGAAGATAAGCAAACATAAACTGCCAAACTCACAATAGATAAATGATACAAATGAGAAAAACAGAAGCAAACTACTGAATAATTAGATAACATTAAGCAGATATGCACTGCGATGTCTATAAACAGACATCCTGCTGATGGTAACAGGAAATCAGGAGACCTGGGTTCTGCCATTTTGGAGCCACGCTATCAGTGCTGAAGTTTATGGGCCCACCTCCTCACCCTCCCCCCCCCCAAAAGAAAATTCACCCAAAGGTGTTGCGAGATGGACATGCCCAGAAGAAATCCTGAAGGATAGCTGGCCAAGACTGCAGTGGATACCAAGGTACTGTCTTTCTAGGCTTGGCCCTAAGGCATAGCAGCAACCCTATGTTGTGGTCATATAGGCTTTTCCCGTAAAAAAAAAAAAAAGAAACAAAACCTCCCCCACACTTTGCAATGTATATTGCACTTCCCCACTTAATTGCACCCCACTTAAGTGCCCCAACTGGAACATGACCGGTTTGAGTGGATTCACTAGCCCTAAAAATTGCTTCATACAGGTTCCCAGTCCTGAAGTATAAGGATCGAGGCTCATCCATCTCATTCCCACCAGAAAACTCCATCATTTTAAACTATGTATATGCTTTATACAGGACTACTGCATCTCAGCAGGTGATTAAGGTAAGAAGTGGGTTTTGGGAAAAGAGCAGGTAATAGCCACGTGTAAAGATAAAGATGTAACCCAGATTTGTTGAGCAGTACACACAAAGAAACTTAGAAGTTCAGTGGATTGGAACTCTGGAAAGCTGAAAGTGAGGAGTTTCTCCTGGGCATTATAAGTAACAGAATCGTGTGACCTCCACATCAAGTTAAACACCGTCATTAATTCTTTCAATCATATGTATTGAGCACTGACTGTGTGTGGAGCACTGTACTAAGCGCTTGGGAGAGTACAATATAACAATAAACAGACACAAAAGACACCACCAGTGAAGAGATTTAGCCCATATCCAGTAAAGTCATTAGTATGTGTTTGGGGAGAGGGCCTTCCAGGTGGTTTGCTCATTTCCAGGTTTTATAGGCCTATCTTCTTTGGAGTGGCTGCTCCCAAAACCTCCCCTGCAGACTCAGGTAATGTCCATCTTCTTTGGCAGTGTTAGGAGGCTTGGGATGGTTGCGTGGGTCAGATTGGAACAGCTCTGAGGGCAGGGAGTTTGCCTTTTGCCTATATTATTCTCTCACTAGTGCTTGTTAAAGTGTTATAACTCACTGGACTCAACCACAGTGCTACACATACAATGGCCACCTGATGGCTCTGGCTTTCTCTTGGATCTCAGCCCCTCTATGCCAGTTTCCTCTAGGATCTCCGGGAATTGGTTACTGGGCGTGCAGCAAAGGCATTGTGAACCTACCCAAATCACCACTGTGTTGCAATTTACAGTTACGGTATCAGTCAGTTAGTAGAATTTATTGAGCACCTCCTGGGTAGAGAGTTTAGTAGTAAGTGCTCAAGAGAGTACAACCTCATCTAGAGGGTGAATTGAGCCCTAGGGTTTCTTTAAGATCTTCAGATTTCCAAAGATTGAAAGAAATAAAAATACCTATTGCCCCTATGTGACAGTGTAAAATACTAAAGAAATGCTGTAAGGACTAGACAGGCCAAATTTGGAAGTTACTTTTTGGGTGATGGGGGAATGGGACTTGAGATACTTCGGCATTGATGGGCATATTTTTTCATTATGATTCAACCACATAACCTGTGTGGGGAACTATAAGAGAATCAGCCTTTGGATATTCCTTGTATCTCTCTGTATACCCATTTGGAAGATTTCTGTGTTTCTAACATATTCCTGACAGCTTTATTTTTAATCTGGTTGGTAATTATAAAGTCAAACATTTTTCAAAATGACATCTAAGCATGGAGAATGCCTCCTGTCAAACAGCCCGAATTCTAAGGAGCTGTGGGAAAATGGGAGCTAAAGTGCTCGTTCCCAGACGACAGGGTGGAACTTGAAAAAGACTGAGTATGCGTTCAGGGCCACTCTAAGGCTCTGGTGGACCGTGGGAGATGGAATTCAGGGAGGGCTCTCTCTTGCTTTAGAGTGCAGAAGGAAACTGCAATCCCAGCTTCTTGCAGTGAAGCTAAGAGAGTGGAGGGGGAGGAGTTCTCAGTGTAGTTGGGATGGACCCCTCTGATGGTCCATAAAGGGCCTCTGGGAAAATTCTTAATTTGCCCAGGGGAGAAAGTAGCCATGGGTGAGTGGATAAACATAAGGATTGTGATGTGCTGCAGAATGGAGCTTACTGAGAGGTTATCCTCACTGTAAAGTTTATATGTGGAGATATTGTAGTCATCAGAGTTGAAAGTTATGCCTAAGGAGAAAAGTATGGAAATGTTGTAAGCTACAGAAAATAACGAAATGGCAAAATTGGATTCTGAGTATTTTTGCTTTGGAGAGAATCATTGAAGGAGAGGATAACTTTGTTCTAGTAATCACATTGGCTAAAACAGGAGATTTTTCTGACTTTGGAAAGGCCTGGTGACATCTCATAACAATAGTGTTTGTGAAGGGCTTACTACCTGCCAAGCACTGTACTGAACACTGGAGTACATACAGATAATCATGTAGGACACTATCCCTGTCTCATGTGAGGCTCTCAATCTAATTAGAAAAGGAGAACTGGTGTTGAATCTCTATTTTATAGATGAGGAAGCTGAAGCACAAAAGCTAATTGACTTGTCCGTGATCACTCAACAAGGCAGTGGCAGATCTGGACCTAGAATCCAGATCCTCTGGCTCCCAGGCCTATGTGCTTTCTGCTAGGCCACACTGCTTCCCATGTAGAACAAGTTCTGTAATTCCAAATTAGCTCACATTTAGTTTATTGTGAAGAAATCATGCTGAAAGAATATAGTAATGCAGCCTTATGTTATTTCGAGATATATCTTACCTTACTAGTCACAGAAGCTTTTAAAGAGTTATGACAAATTTCTAGAAATTTGAAATCAAAATTAAGATATGCTCAGAAATTAATATTGTACTCCAAGAAAAGCTATGGAAGAAGAGAATCAAGAAACACTGAGTGACTAATCTTTGTTGACAGTGAAAGGTGAAGAAAAAAGTGATGTACCCTTATAATGAAGTTATTTCCATGTGATAGTCTTAATTATTGCACATCAGAAAAGTGCAATACCCTGCATAATTGAGAGGAGATACTATTCACATTTACGTACCTGTCTCCATTCTGCCTCCCATTCGTATCCTTCCGTCTCTTTGGCGATAATCTGGATAGGCTGTAGTTTGAACAGGCTGCTTCGATAGAACAAGGTCAGGGCAAGCAGCCATTGAGACCAGAGAAAGCATCAGGCAGGTGTTTGGGCAGGTGGTGGACCAAAAGGACAGCGAGCAGAATCGGGACAGTCAATATGTAAACAGGAAGTAACAGAAAGATAACCTCAATTATCTGATAGGGAGAATGGCAGAGTATAAGGATATGACCATAAATGCTGTGGGGCTTTGGGTAGGGTGAGTATCAAAGTGCTTAAAGGGTTCAGACCCAAGTGCATAGGTGACACAGAAGGGAGGGTGAGGAAGGAAAAGGAGGGGCTTTTCAGGGAAGGTCTCTTGGAGTAGAAGTGAGTTTTAAACAGGCTTCTAAGGTGGGAAGAGTGGTAGTCTGTCAAATATCAGTGATTCATTGAGCACTTACTGTGGGTAGAGCACTGTACTAAGCACTTGGAAGAGTGCAAAATAACAGAATTGGTAGATGCATTTCTTGCCCATGGTGAGCTTACAGTCTAGAGGGGAAGACAGACATTAAACAAATAAATTACAGACAGGTACATAAGTGCTTTGGGGCTGAGGGAGGGGTTGAAAAAAGGGAGCAAATCAGGGCAATGCAGAAGGCAGTGGGAGAAGAGGAAATGAGGGTTTAGGGAAGGCTTCTTGGAGGACATGTGCCTTCAATAAGGCTTTAGGGGAGAGTGATGTCTGTCGGATATGAAGAGGGAGGGCGTTCCAGGGCAGAGGGAGAATACCGACAAGGGGTTGGCAGTGAGATAGACTAGATCAAAGTACAGAGAGTAGGTTGGCGGTTATAGGAGTGAAGCGAAGGGGCTGGCTTTTGTAGTAGGGGATTAGTAAAGGAAGATAGGAGAAAGAAAACTCAGAACATGAAGGAGGAAAGCTTAAGATAAAGGTGTGATTAGAGGGAAAACAATTGATGTCCTATTATTCGCCATCAGATGACCCTTGGAAAAATCCCTGTGCACAGTGTAGGGGGGCTGGCCACTGCTCTCTTTAGCCCCCAGCTGAAGAACACAACGTATTTTCAATGCTACCTCTGGAAGATAGGTTTGTTTTGGAACTCATTGTTTCTCACCTTTTAAAACCACAGTCAAATAGATTGTTAAATTCTATTTAGCATGAAGTTGAGGTAAATATTAAGCTTTATTATCCCATAATCCTGTCACTACTCTTAGGGGCTCTGTGAACATTTACAAATCATTCCATACTTTTATCTCCCAGGGACTATAAAATCCTGCTAAATATTAATTCTCATTCTCCTTTAAAAAAAAACAACCTTCACACACAGATTGGTACACCCACTCAACACATAGACACAAATATCCAATGGAGTCGAGATAGCCACACTGCAGCTCCACGAACACAGCTACGGAGACACACTGAGAGAGTGACAAAGCTGTAGCCACACCAGCAGAGATAGACACACACACACATCCATCCCCAAAGCTTTCCAAGATGACAGTGGAGTCAGTGGATAAGATAAGTGACTTGCCCAAGGTCACAGAGCAGACATGTGGTGGATCTGGGATTAGAACTCAGGTCCTCCTGACTCCCATGCCCAGGCTCCATCCACCAAGCCATGTGCTTCCCAGACTTGGTTCCCAAAAGAGGAAAAAGGTGGGAGGTTGGGATTTGGCGACTTGAGGGGATCTCAACTCCTGTGGCAGGATCCAGACTGAGAAGGGATAGGAAATGGGGACTTTTCACTGCCATAGGCACTTTGATCCCTGTAACAAAATTATGGGGGAGGAAGGGTGGAAGGAGGACTGTGGATCTCTGCCATTGTGAATATTTGCTTCCTCAACTGTGGTGGCAGAGAAGAGGATGAGGTGGGGAAAGGTCATCAGGTCTCATTTATGTTGCTTCTCAAGAGCCAGTTTACTGACTGTGCCCCAGTCTCATCTATCTCACCGCTGACCCCTTTCCATGTCCTCCCCCAGCCTGAAACTCTCCCCACCTCAATATATGCCAGACCACCACTCTCTCCACCTTGGAAGCATTATTAAGGTCATATCTCCTCCAAGAGGCCTTCCATGATTAAGCCCTCTTTTCCTCAGCTTACTTTCCCTTCTGCATCATCTATGTATCTCAATATGTGACCTTTGGATACTTGACCCCTCAGCACTTAAGTACATATCTTTCAATGGGAAAGCAGCGTGGCTCAGTGGAAAGAGCCCGGGTTTGGGAGTCAGAGGTCACGAGTTCGAATCCTGGCTCTGCCACTTGTCAGCTGTGTGACTGTGAGCAAGTCACTTAGCTTCTCTGGGCCTCAGTTCCCTCATCTGTAAAATGGGGATGAAGACTGTGACCCCCCCGTGGGACAACCTGATTACCCTGTATCTATCCAGCGCTTAGAACAGTGCTCTGCACATAGTAAGCACTTAACAAATACCAACATTATTCAATTACATAATATAAATTATTCATGTTGATGTCTGTCTCCCCCTCTAGACTGTAAGCTTGTTATGGGCAGGGACTGTGTCAGCTAATTCTGTTGTACTCTTCCAAGTACTTAGTACAGTGCTCTGTACATAGTAGGTGCTCAGTAAATGCTATTGATTGTTGCAGGTCTAATCCTCTGGGAATCCATCGATCGGTGGCGTTTTTTGAGCTCTTCCTGCAGGCAGAGCACTGTAGTAAATAGGGCCGTGGTGTGAGGTGGAGTATCTTGGGGCAGACGCAGCATGCAGATGAGGAGTTACTTGCAGTATCTGTTAACTGATTTCAACCATTCCCTGAGTTTGGTTAGTGCTCAACCTGAGTCTCTGAGATCTTGGTCAAGAATCAGTGACAGGAATTAGTAGAAGACTCCAGCCAAGACACAAATCCAGGTTTGGGTAGTCATGTTGTAAGATTACCGAAGAGAAGATCCTTGAGGTCAGGGAACATATCTTCTACCTTTTATACTCTGCCAAGCAGTGTAGTGCTCCATGTAATTCTCAACAAATAATATTGATTGATAAGGAGAAAAAATTGTAGCAGTGAATTTCTCACTACCTGAATTTCCTTATTGCAGGAAGAACCCATTTTCTTTTTCCTTCAGTTGACTTTAAGCTTCTAAAATGGAGATAAGTATTAAAATTTGAGTGGTCATTAATACTGTGACATGATAATTCAGCTTCCACTTAACTGTAATGATTGTAAATGACACTGAACAACATTTCCTAATCTCCAAAAACAGAAAAGTTGAAAAATCCAAATCCAATGATAAGAGGGGACTTTTAGGAGGCAGACTATCATTTTCCAAATTGAATTTGTTTAGAACACCATTGACAACACTGTCCTAATCTTTTAGATTGTTCCCACTCACAGGCTTCTGTTGTTCTTCTATCAAGGAAGATTCCTTTGCAAGTGAATAGAAATTGAGCAAACTGCAGAGCAGCTCATAAACACAGGCTCTGGTAATAACTACATCAGAGGAAGGAAAATCCCTTAACCAAACAGGAGGCTTTACCTATCAACGTAGTAACAACTGCTATTAATCTCCTCTTCAATATTGTTAAACCCTTTTCCTGAATAGCAAATAGAGGCTATGGAATAGAGTGAATATGATCATTTTTATTCCCCTTCTCTTCTTATAGCTTCTGCATCAATTAACCTTGGGCAAATGACTTAATCTTTAGGCAAAACAGATGGCTGCTAATGCCCAATTTCTTTCAGCTGTGAAACATTTAGCGTTCTTTGACATTAGGAAGCTCCATTAAACAAGCAGACAAAAATTTAATCCATCCAAATGACCATGATTTCCTGCATATTTGGGGAAATAGAGGCAAAAAGAGGCAACTGCTTACTGGTAGAAAGTATATGGGCAAGGTGGTATTCTATCAGAGTAATCAGTGCATAGCTACTACCAAACTCGATTCTCCCATTTTCTGGTTATCATTTTTGCTCTTTGCAATTTAAGCTTGTCTGCCAAACCTCAGCTTCCATATTTCAAGGCTCTAAAATTGGCATGGGGCCCAAACAATCTGTTGGATGTGTGAGTGTGTATGTGAGAGAGAAGCAAGCAGACAGGCAGGCATTCAGAGATTTTATCAGTGATAGTGAGATTTTTAATAGGTGTTGAGTCAGAGAATTAACTCTGCACACAGTAAGTGCTCAATAAATATGATTGAATAAATAATAAGCTCAATGTATGACTGACAGGCCCTTCCACTTCATGTGCATGGGAAAATTGTCTCATCTGTACTGTTAAATTCATTCACTCATTCAATCGTATTTATTGAGAGCATACTCTGTGCAGAGCACTGTACTAAGAGCTTGGGAACTACAATTCAGCAACAAATGGTCCCTGCCCCAGTGGGCTCACAGTCTAGAAGGGATGAGACAGACATCAAAACAAGGTGAACAGGCATCAGTAGCATCATTATAAATAAATAGAATTATAGATATATTCACATCATTAATAAAAAATAGAATTATAAATATATACATGTATACGCAAGTGCTGTGGGGCGGGGAAGGGGGTAGAGCAGAGGGAGGGAGTAAGGGCGATGGGGAGGGGAGGAGGAGCAGAGGAAAAGTGGGGCTCAGTCTGGTAAGGCCTTCTGGAGGAGGTGAGCTTTCAGAAGGGCTTTTCGGGGGGAGGGGGGAGGGGGCTAGTTTGGTGGATTTGAGGAGGGAGGGCATTCTAGGCCAGAGGTAGGACTTAGGCCAGGGGTCGATGGTGGGACAGGCGAGAACGAGGCACAGTAAGAAGGTTAGCATCAGAGGAGCGGAGTGTGCAAGCTGGGTGGTGCGAGGGAAGAGGGGGCGGTGAGGTAGGAGGGGGCAAGGTGGTTATTATTAACCATAATATATCCAACTTTATAAGCAGTCCCCCTTATGCCTCCTACATACAATATGTAACATCAAGATGACAAGGCAAACCATGAGGTCCCAGCAGAGTCCAGTAATGTCAAAGCAATGATCATCATAACTCTCTTCTGCTGGAATGTGCAGAGGATGGTTACCCAAACAGCAGTTCTAAACTGAGTTGAAACAGATCAACCATCAACAGAGTAATAAAACCGATGTTTTAAAGGCCCAATGAAGCCAAATTCTCAAAAGGTGAGATAGAACACTGGAGAATTGAAAGCAGCAGAAAGGTCAGGTGACAAACCTCTGATTACTTTCTAGCCCAAGTTTCTGGCTCAACTTTGCAACCACCATTTGCAATTATGTTTCAATTCCTATTAGATCTTATATACATATGAATATTTCATTATTCAGCTATTTAATCCTGACATTTCTACCACTACCTTTAAAAATCCTTGTTCTTCCTCCTGTTCCCACTGTTAGTGAATTAGTTTTGCTTGTTTGTCTCCCTCCATTATAAGCTCATTTAAGGCAAGAAACGTGTATCTCACTTCTTTTGTACTCTCTTCAGTGCTTAGAACCGTGCTTTGCACTCAGTAGAAGCTCAGTAAGTGCTATAGATTTGACAGGTTTCTAACCATCAGAAATGGAGTCACTGCCTTAGAGTAGAGACTTTAGGATAAGCATGGCATCGAGAGGGCGAAGAAAAGAAGTACCAAGCACTGTGGATAACTGATTCAGTAAAGCAGCAAGGAGCAAGTTTTTACTTCCGTATGTTCTAAAGCATCTACTACAGAATCTCTGGACCTAGGAGGCAGGTGATGATGAAAGCAATGGATCAATGGGGGACAGTCCATAGAAGAGATATCAGACTTGTTTGTGGCAATTAGAAATGGATGCCTCTATCAGATGGCAGGACCTTCAAGGAGAGATGGAAATGGTGTCAGTTATTGTGATTCGCAAGTGCAACAGGAACATAAACAATTCCATTTCTGGGTCAAATCAGTGGTCTCTCTTGCTCAGTATTTTATCTCCAATGGTGGATACAAGAAGTTTGGAGGAACTAGGTATATTATGGTATTAAGTGCTTTTTATGGTCAAGCTCTGTACTAAACCCTGGGTTAGATACAAGATAATCGGATCAAAGTCCCTGTCTTACATGGGCTCATAATCTCTCTTACTGGTTAGGGATGTGCCAACCCTAACTTTCCCCCTAAGCATCCCAAACTTATTCTCTAGCATAGGCCCACATATATCCAAACCTCCGATGAGCTTATTATTATTTAAGGCTTTTGCAACTTCCTGTGCAAACAGATTCCATGTACTGACCACCTGCTAGACGAAGAGATGTTTCCTTTTGTACATTTTGAACCACCGTCTTCAAACTTCAATGACTATTTCCTTGTTCTCATGTTGTTGGATTTGGTGAACAATAATTCCCCATTTGCCTTGTCCACATCAATCAAGCAATCATTTATTGAGCACTTACGGTGTTCAGAGCACTGTACTAAGCCCTTGGGAAAGTACAGTATAGCAGAGTTGTTAAACATGTTCCCTTCTGACAGAAAGTAGAAGGGATTGTCAAGTCATGCATTCATCATTTAAGTTACACTTAGAAACACCAGTAAAATTCCATGGGAAAGAGGGTCATCTTGGAGTCCAGGGCGGGTGTCTGTGGAGGTGTTGGAGTGTGTGTGTGTGTGTTTGTGAGACCAGGGGACGTGTGTGAGTGGTTGTTGAAGGTAGGTTATTTTATGTATTTTTTTAATGGTCTTTGTTAAGCACTTTCTATGTGCCAGACACTGTACTGAATATTGGAGTAGATACAAGCTAATCATATTGGACACAGGCCATGTCCCACGTGGAGCTCAGTATTGATCCCCATTTTGCAGATATGGTAACTGAGGTACAGAGAAGTGAAGTGATTTGCTCAAGGTCACACAGCAAACAACTGGCAGAGCCAGGATTAGAACCCAGGACCTTCTGACTCCCAGGCATGTGCTGTATCCACTAAGCCCCACCACTCCTACAATGAGCGCATGTCATATCCCTGTCAATGGTGATGAATACGTGTACACGCCCACCAAACTGCTTTAGATTGTTTTTGCAATGTTGCTCTGCATGATCTTGAACTCAACACCTGAAACCGTTGTAATCTCTGTATCTAAGGTTCAGGGTCAGTATTTCATGGTCGGTGAGATAGCAATCAGAAAGCAATGGGATGGTTAATGTGTGGCTCAGAAAAAAAAATCAAAGAGCATTGGCAGAAGGGGAAATGATGGATTGAAACTGACAGCCCCCGATGAAAAATTCCAAATCATCAGCAGTTTGCCAAGCTCGTTCTGCTAGGAAAGGAACCAGAATGACGGGTTCTGAGAGATATTGCTTTTGTCCAGGTTTGAAAAATCCGTTCAGTCCTTTGACCAGGAGTGACCTCTGAGAACCAAATAACTGTGTTTGAAGATGGCATAATATTTGATTTCTGATTGGCAGTACTATTCCTAGGCTCAAATCGTAATTTCATGGCTCAGAAAGCTCAGAGGAATGGCCATCATCATCATCATCATCATCTGTTTTAAGAAATAGAATTGTGTTTGGCTCTGGTCTCGATTTACACTGGACAATAACATTTTAGAAAGCTACTTTGTCATTTCCAACTAACTGAAATCCTTTTGGAAAGCATTAACGGCATGTGCAGGAAACCTCGTCCTTGCCAAGAAACTATGTTGAGTACAGTGATGAAAGGTCAATTCAGATTAATTTGGGTTGCATAAGCCAAGTGGAAATTTAATCTGGATAGCAGATTGGATAGTCAAGTGCATATTCTAACCAGGCGCTTCATTTAATCTGGGAAAGAAAGTCATATTACAAAATGCAAAACTCCATCCATGTAGATTATTGTTTGAGATGGAGGAAAACTTTCAGGAAGAAATCCTCTTTCGCAAACAGATCTCATTACTTTCCTGCTCTATAATTAAAACACCACTAAGCAAGTTAGAAGAACAGAAGGCAGTTTGGAAATCAGATTTGAGCTCTGCCTCGCCCCAGTATTTGAAGAATACTGAAGGCATTGATCCATGATAAAGAAACCGGAAATCCACACCCAAAGCTCTGAGAAACAGCTCTGTTTTGTTCTTGAAGACTAGATTTCCCCCAGATTGCAAGCTCCTTGGAGGCAGGGATCATGTGTGCTATAGGCTCTGTTGTGTTTTCTCAAGTGCTTAGTACAGTGTTCCACACATAGTAAGCACTCAGTAAATCTCACCAATCGACTCAAAAAGACTTGAACAAATGGAGATGAATAATCTTCCTGGGAATCTCTTTCTAGTGTGCCAAATCTTACCACTAGGAAACACTCTTACTGCCTCACCCAAATTTCTTCTGTTGTGATTTCTTCTTGGCCTGTTTCCAGTGGAGAAAAAAAGCAGCTTCTCAAAGCGCTGCCTTGATAACTTCCCCTCCTAAATGCAGGTAGACGTCCCTGCCCCCCAGTTACATTCCTCTCTTCTCTGAACTCAATAATCACAGACTCTTCAAGGTACGTTTTTCACCCTTGAATCGTTCCTATTAGCCACTGTCTTCCAGTTGCACACCAGAAAGCCTAACGAGAAACTGTGGAAACAGATGAAACGAAGATCTGATTAACGGAATGTTTCAGAAGACCTTCTAACTCACAAATTCTGAGGTTTCATAGAGGAATTGTTTCTTCAGGGGGGAATGACAGTGCAGAGACAAATGAGGGAACTCATCCTGAAGGGAGTGGGGCTAGTTTTGGAAGGTCTTTGATAATAAAAATGGTGGAATTTGTTAAGTGCTTACTACGTACCAAGCGAGCCCAGCAGTACCTCTAGAGGAGATCTCTTGCCGTTTTTCAAAATCCATCCCTCACCTGCACAACCAACCCCGTTCCTCCTCACCTTATCAAAATACTTGCCCCCTCTTTCCTTCCCTACCTAACCGCCATTTTCAACTGTTTGGTCTCCAATGGCTTCTTCCCCACTGCTTTCAAACGTGGTCTCCCCTATCTAAAAAATAACCCCTCCCTAGACCCCATGGATCCCTCCAGTTATCACCCATCTCCCTCCTACCATTCCTCTCCAAACTCCTGAAGGAGTCGTCTACATCTGCTGTCTCAAATTCCTCTCCTTTAATTCTCTCCTTGACCCCCTTCAATCTGGCTTCTGTACCCTTCACTCCACAGAAACTGCCCTCTCAAAGGTCACCAATGATCTTCTCGCCAAATCCAACGGCCTCTACTCCATCCTAATCCTCCACAACCTCTCAGCTGCCTTCGACCCCGTTGACCATCCCCTTCTCCTAGAAGCATCATCCAACCTCAGCTTCACTGACACTGTCTTCTTCTGGTTCTCCTCTTATCTGTCTGGCCACTCATTCGCAGTTTCTTTCATGGGCTCCTCCTCTGCCTCCCACTCCCTAACTGTGGGTGTCCCTCAAGGTTCAGTTCTGGGTCCTTTTCTATTCTCCATCTACACCCCCTCTCTTGGAGAACTCATTCACTCCCATGGCTTCAACTACCACCTCTATGCAGGTAATACCCAAGTCTACATCTCCAGCCCTGATCTCTCTCCCTCTCTGCTGTCTCGCATTTCCTCCTGCCTTCAAGACATCTCTACCTGGATGTCCTCCCATTACCTCAAGCTTAACATGTCCAGAACAGAACTCCTTATCTTCCCACCCAAATCCTGTTCTCCCCCTCACTTTCCCATTACTATAGATGGCACCACCGTCCTTCCTGTCTCATAAGTCCATAACCTTGACATTATCCTGGACTCGTCTCTCTCATTCAACCCACATATTCAATCCATCACTAAATCGTGTCAGTTCCACCTTCACAACATCGCTAAAATTCAACCTTTCTTCTCCATCCCACCGTCTTCCACGTTAATCTAATTGTTTACCCTATCCTGCCTTGACTACTGTATCAGCCTCCTTGGTGACCTCCCAGCCTCCTGTCTCTCCCCACCAAAGTCCATACTTCATTCTGCTGCCTGGATCATTTTTCTATAAAAATGTTCAGGGTATTTTTCCCCACTCTCAAGAAACTCCAGTGGTTGTCCATCCACCCTTACATCAAACAAAAACTCCTCACCACTGCCTTCAAAGCACTCAATCACCTTACTCCCTCCTACCTCACTTCACTACTCTCCTACCACAACCCAACCCACACAACTCGCTCCTGTAATGCTATCCTTCTCACTCTTCCTCGATCTCATCTGTCTTGCCGTTGACCCCTCATGCACGTCCTGCCTCTGGCCGGGAACAGTCTCCTCAAATCCGACAATCACTCATCCCCCCCCTTCAAAGTCTTTTTGAAGGCACATCTCCTTCAAGAGGACTTCCCTGACTAAGACCTTCTTTTCTCTTCTCCCACTCTCTTCTATATCACCCTGATTGTTCCTTTTATTCATCCCTACTCCCAACCCCTCAGCACTTATGTACATATCTGTAATTTATTTATATTAATGTCTGTCTCCATCCTTCCACTGTAAGTTTGTTGCAGGCAGGGAATGTGTCTGTTTATTGTTGTATTATACTCTCCCAAGCACTTGGTACAGTCCTCCGCATACAGTAAACACTCAATAAATATGATTGAATAAATTAATAAAGCACTGAATCAGGTCCCACAAGAGGCTCCCATTCTAAGTATGAGGGAAAACAGCTATTGAATCCCCCTGTATGAGGTTGTATAACCAAGCTTTTGTGCTAAGCAGAATTTTATGACCACTTGATAAATCCTTCAAAATTGAAAGTGCTTGCACCTTCCACTCAGTTTTCCTGAGGTTTTTCTTTCGGTGGAAATTACTAGTCAATTGTTGCCGCTCCCAATGGCTTAGCAGGGCTTAACAGGGCTGTAAAAGTTACATGGCTCCAACTGCAGAATCAGCAGAATCTCTTTTCTGATGCTGCAGCACTGAGGCAAGTGGAGTGGCTTTTGTGAGGACACTTCCTCTTAAAAAGGGCATGGAACTAAGCCAACAATTCATCCTGGCTGAACTTTGAGATGACCAACTGGAGAGGTTAACCATTGTTCAGAGAAACCCTCTTAGAGCCTCTACTGCAGGGAAGAAAAATGTGTCTATCACAAGATTCTACTGTCTACACCAATCAATGCCCTAGTACTAACACCTTCTGCCACTGTCAGAGTGAAGAAATCAGGACTTACTGGCTAAGGAAGAAGTCTTGGATTTGAGAGTTTAAGCCCAGGGCTGGGAATGAAATGGAACCATCCACACTGGGTCATTGGGCAAAAAATAAATTCCTGATTGCCCAGTCCCATTGCAAGCATTTTAAGGCCAATACTTTTTTTAGTGGATAGAGCATGGGCCTGGGAGTCGGAACGACCTGAGTTCTAATCCCAGTTCTGCCACTTGTCTGCTCTGTGACCCTGGGCAAGTCACTTAACTTCTCTGTGTCTCAGTGACCTCATCTGTAAAATGGGGATTAAGACTGTGAGCCCCACATGGGACAGGAACTACGTCCAACTCGATTTTCTCATATCCACCCCAGCACTTAGTTCAGTGCCTGGCACATAGTAAGTGCTTAACAAATACCACGATTATTATGGTTCCACAGTGGCACAGGGCTGAGCTGCCCCTCAGTGACACAATTGTGTGTGCCAAGATACGGACTCCCAAGGGGCATCAGCCTCCACCCAAGGCCACGGTGAGGGTCCAGTCTGCAGTCTGTCAGGCAGCTAGTTGGCCACCAGCAGTGATGTCAGTTCTCACAGTAAGCTGGTGTGCTCTGGGCAGTTAGCGGGGGACACCCTGGGGAGGGGACAGGGGTAAGCCAATCCACGCTCCTGCTACTCCTGTTCTTTCAGCCAGCCTAGCCCGGGCAGGACATCATGGGCCTGGGAGTCGGAAAGACCTAGGTCTATTCCCGGCCCTGCCACTTGTTTGACCTTGGGTAAGTCACTTCACTTCTCTGGGCCTCAGTTCCCTCATATGTAAAATGGGGATTGAGACTGTGAGCCCCATGTGGGATAGGGAAGGTGTCCAACCTGATTAGCTTGTATTCACCCAGCGCTTAGTACAGTGCCTGGTCATAGCACTTAATACCATAAACAGCAACAGCAACCACTCTGGGGTTCCCCTCCTCCGTCCCATGTGGCAGGGGGCCCAGGATTCTCACCACCGGGCTTTGAAATGCCTTCTCCCTGCACCAGGCACAGTGCCTAGTCTTAGCGGAATGGTCAGGCATTTTTGAGTACCTCAGCCCTTCCCCTCATTCCAGTTTGTCAGATTTTACTTTCAGCCCTGTATAAGCCTCAATGTTAGCTCCCACTGCCTGCAGCTCTTTCCCCTTTCAAATCTTCCAGGTAATGACTCTCCCCATCTTCAAAGTCCTCCTGAAATCCCACATCTTCCACCAGTCTGTTATATTATCCCTAAGGCCACCGTTAGGACCTATCAATTTTGTATGCCATTTATTTTTTCGCTTTTCCACATTGTTGCTATTTCCAGTTGTATTCATGTTTTACCTCCTGCTGTGACTACATGTCTGTCTCAGTAGATTTTTTTTAATGGCATTTGTTATGCACTTATTATGTACAGAGTACTCTACTAAGGACTGGAGAAGATACAAGTTAATCATGTTGGACACAGTCCATGTCCCATGTGGGACTCCCAGTCTAAGTAGGAGGGAGAACGGGTATTGAATCCTATGAGAAATGAGTGTATGACAACACCAAGGTTACTGGCTTGTGAGATAGGAAGGATAGTGGTATTGTGTACAGTGATGGGAAAGACTGGAGAGGACAGGGTTTGGGTGGCGGGATAAGGAGGGGTTTTTTTTGTTTTGTTTTTTGGGGGGCTTTTTTTGTATTGGTTAAGCACTTACTATATGCCAGGCACTGTTCTAATTGCTGGGATAGAAACAAACTAATCAGGTTGGACACTCTCCCGGTCCCACCTGGGGCTCACGGTGTAGATACAAGCTAATCAGGTTGGACACAGTCCATGTCCCGCTTGGGGCTCACGGTCTTAATACCCATTTTACAGAGGTAAAATGAGATAATTGAGACCGAGGGAAGTCAAGTGAATTGTCCAAGGTCATCCAGTGGGTCAGTGGCAGAGCCAGAATTAGAACCCAGGTCGTTTGACTTTCAAGCTTGTGGTTTTTCCACTAGGCCACACCACTTCCCTTAGAACTTAAGGTCTTCCAGAACAGGGATTCTTCCTAGTGCTTGGTATTGTGCTCTGCGCAGAGCAGTTGCTCATCAAAAGCTACTGAGTGAAATGAGTGAATTATGATATTTAAGAATTGGTCAGCAATATTAGTCATGAAGGTAAGGTAGAGAACCAGATGGAAATAAAAGTCTCCGTTCATACTTTTATTTATATGGCCAGATGGGGTGAAAAAGGAGGCCGAATCCCTGATGGTTTTAAAGTAGGAACTAGATCCTTACTCGATTGTATCATACCAGAAAGGAACAGCATCTGCTGAGAATGTAGAGGGAAGAAAGGAAGGAGAGAAAAGATAAGCACTAAATGACAAAATCGTCCTCCTCATACTGAGCTCCTTAGAAGATAGGCACTAAAGACCGGTGTTTTATCGTTTGGCTAAATCCATTCAGGGGAGATTTATCTGAGAACATCAGAGGTGAGTCATCATTTCTCCATGGTCAGGATATCGATCCAGTCCCCCAGGTCCCCAGTGTTCCAGCGGGCTCCTGGAGCCAGTCTGTCGATCCCAGATCTACTAAGCATGGAACAGAGCCCCAAGGGAGGCCTGGGCCATGCTAGTCACCACTGAAACTCAAGGGGAGGTGGAAGTGCAAAGACCTCCAGTCTGCAGGCGGAGAAGCCGAGAGCTAGTTGTCACAGCTGCTTGACGTCCTGTTTTCACTTTCCTGTCGTGTAACGACAGAGGAGCTCTTCACGCCATGTCCCAAGTTTTATCAGGGTCCAATCTGGGACTCGGTTGCCCCCTGGCACCGTATGTGGAATCCTGAAAGCCGGCACGTAATTTCCCCCAAAATGAGTCATCTGAAACGCCAGCCAGAGTGAAGCAGTGCTCGGGGAGGGGGGGGGGTAAGTGGGAGCCAGGTCTTGGTGTTCTTTCTGTAAGGCTGCACTGCAATGTACTGACCTGCTTACTTATTTAACGTTGTTTGGGACAAATGAGTGTATGTGTGTGAGCGTTTATGTGCACGCCTGCGTGTATGTGTGTCCCTGATTGCAGCGAAGCTGTGGCTCAATGTTAGGGGCAGCCCTGGTAGTCGTTGGGATATTTCTAACTCAGAAAGGCAATTGAGCTTTTCATTTAACCAGCCAGCTTTGACCAAGTTCCATTACGATGCTCCTTCCTAGGCAGAGCTGGACCATGGATACTGTGGACAAGTGCTCAGAACCTTTAGGAAACTCATGCAGTTGGGCAGCGTGGTGTGGAAGAGAGCGGGTAGGCAGACCTCCCTCTCCCGCCCTCATCCCTCACTTAGGTCCTTGTGCAGGATGGGGTGGAGGCAGGAGGAAGAGCATGGATATTCACTCATTCATCCTTGCATTCAATTGTATTTATTGAGCGCTTACTGTGTGCAGAGCACTGTACTAAGCACTTGGGAAATACAATTCAGCAACAAATAGAATCCCTGCCCACAATGGGCTCAGTGGGATTAGTAGGAAACACATGGGGTCCACAGTTTAAGTAGGAGGGAGAACAGGTTTTGAATCTCCAATTTACACATGAGGAAACTAGGCAGTGAGAGCTTGCCCAAAATCACACAGCAGGCAAGTGGTGGAGCCGGGATCAGAACCCAGATCCTTTGGCTCCCAGGTCTGTGCTCTTTCCACTAGGCCATGCTGCTTCTCTAGGTGTATTTCTATTCCAAAATAGGATTAAACTATCTAAAGGCCAGGACCTGATCCTCATAAGCATATAAGCATTGTGCACAGTACTCAGTCGATGGTAGTGAGTTGTTATGCCTGTGTCTGTTTATCCTGTCACAGACTTACAAGGATGCAGGAATTTGCCCTTAGGAGCTAGGAATGGGAGAGGAGCCTATCTCCCCACTCCCTACTTCCCTTTTTTTATGGTACTTGCTAAGCACTTTACTGTATGCCAGGCACTGTACTGAGCGCTGGGGTAGATTCAAGATAATCAGGTTGAACAAAGTCCATATCCCACATGAGCCTCACAGTCATGCATTATGCAGTTGAGGTAATTGAGGCACAGAGAAGTTAAATGATTTGCTAAAGGCACTCTGCAGATAAATGTCAGAGTTGTAATTAGAACCCAAGCCCTCTGACTCTTAGGCCTGAGCTCTTTACTCCCTTTGCTTTGCCCTTCTGGGCTCCCCCTCCTCCCTGTTCTCCCTCCCACTCTTCCCCTCTCCTCTCGTTCCGTCTCTTCTCTTTCCCCCTCCTTTCTTCCCCTTCCTCTCTCTTCCCCTCTCCTCTCTTCTTCTCTGCTCTCTCCGCGTCTCATCTTCCCCGCACCAACCCTCCCTGGCTCTCCCCTCCTCTGCTCTCCCCTCCTCTGCTCTCTCCTTCTCTGCTCTCCTCCCCCTCTGCTCTCCCCCGACTCTGCTTTTCCCCCCTGCTCTCCTCCCCCCGCCCCTGCTGTCATCCCCCTCTGCTCTCCTCCCCCTCTGCTCTCCCCAACTCCACCCGCTCCTTCTTATCCATCCCTGATTGAAGTGAATATGTGCTGGAAGGAGAGAACTTGTACCCAGACAGCAGCCCCCACAGTGGGATAGGGTCAGAGGGAGCAAAGCTCCCTACAGCACCTCCTGTACCAGAAGGTGTTTCCTGAATTTCCACCCTTGGTCCTTCTCCCTCCCTCCTCTCACAAGCCTCCAAAATCCAGGGACCACCCTCGGTACACCCCAGAGCAAGGGAGGGGGGGCACCCCTGCACTGAATCCTGTGGCGCGGGAGCGCTCTCCCCCACTTGTCCCCCCACGGGCACACCTTTGCTGGCCTATGGCCTCACTGTTATTCTACAGGTTTATTCAATGAACGGGAACAGCTCTTAAAGCAGATGATTTTATAATACTCGCTATGTCTCCCGGAACGTAAACAGCTCAGTGAAAAATCCTCCTCATGTTTAGCTAAAAATAAATCTGTTCTGCCTTCTATGTAGGCCAGGAGTCTGCCTAGAGTATGTGACTGCCTCTAGCCTTTGCCCCTATCTGACCCCTAGTTAAGATCCACAAACATAGCTCTGTTTGTGGAAGTACTTTACAAGATGGGACACGCTTTTTTGAAACCAAGTTGGGTCTCAGGAGACCAGGAATAGCCTATGACAGGAGCCTCTAATGAGATACAGTAAACTGGTTCTTTAAGGAGCAGATGTGATGTAGATTTGCAGTAATAATAATAATAATGTTGGTATTTGTTAAGCGCTTACTATGTGCCGAGCACTGTTCTAAGCGCTGGGGTAGACATAGGGGAATCAGGTTGTCCCACGTGGGGCTCACAGTCTTAATCCCCATTTTACAGATGAGGGAACTGAGGCACAGAGAAGTTAAGTGACTTGCCCACAGTCACACAGCCGACAAGTGGCAGAGCTGGGATTCGAACTCATGAGCCCTGACTCCAAAGCCCGTGCTCTTTCCACTGAGCCACGCTGCTTCTCTAGTAGTAATAACACTATTGGTATTCTAATGTCCACTTGGGTACAGCACTGTATTAATCACGTGAGAAATAAAGAAGAGAAACATTCTTTCCCCTCAAGAAGTTTTCACTCTAATGGGGGTGACAGACATAAAAATATTCTCAACTAAAATGGAATATATGTATATGTATATATGTGAATGATAAGGATGGGTTTGAATAAGTTGATAACTCTGGAGTTGGCTGGGGTGCTGGAAAATTGATCAGGGAAGACTTTTTGGAGAAAGTGAGATTGTAGGAGAGCTTTGAATCTGGGGAGACCTGTGGTCTGTTGGATTTGTTGAGAGGCAGAGTTCCAAGCCAGGCAATCAACTTAGGGGACAGAGATGGGAGAATCGAGAATGAGGTACCAATAGAAGTTTGGCTTGCAAGGCGAGAAAGCCAGTTGGGGACTGGTGGGTGCAGGGAGCAGTTAGTCATATTTATAGAGCGCTTTCTGTGTGCACAGCACTGTACTAAGTGTTTGGGAGAGTACAATATAACAGACACATTCCCTGCTCATAATGAGCTTACAGTCTAAAGAACTAGCATACAGGAAAGGTGGGGCAGGTAGGCGGAGAGCCAATTCTGAGGAAATTTTGTCTGATGTGGAGAGACACAGGAAGGCAGTGGAAGATTTTGAGGAGAGGAGCGATTTGGGCCAACCAATGCTTCAAGTTATGCTGCGCAACACAGCTGATCGTCTGAATTGGAGCGGGAAGGCAGGGAGACCAGAGAGGAGACTGACCTAATAGTCGAGCTGCAAAATCACCAGCGCTTGTGCCAGGGTGGTAGATGCTTCGGTGGAATGGAAGGGCTGGATCTGGGGGGTGTTGGATATGAAGACCAGCAGAATTTGGTAGTAGATGGAATGAGATAATTGAAAGATAGCGAAGTTGAGAATGACAATGCGGTGGTATGCGTCTGCGGCCAGGAGGGCAGTCGTATTGCTGACTAAGATGGGCCCGTTAGGAGGAGTGAGTTTAATGGGAAAGATGAGCAGGTCTGTTTCAGACACCCCAAGTTTGAGGTGTCAACAGGATATCCAAATGGAGATGTCCCGGGTGTCAGAGGAGATATGACAGGTCAGGGCCAGAGAAGATAGGCTTGGGAGTCATCTGGATGGAGATTGTTGCCTCAGCCAAATGAGCAGATGAGGTCTCTGAGAGACAGCATAAAACAAAAGGAGAGCAGAGGACCCAGAACAGAGCTTGGTTCTGGCAAGAGGATAAGAGGCAGAGGAGAAGGCCAAACTGGAAAAAGAAGTCAGAAAGAGGTAGGAGGAGAATCAGGTTAGTACTTACTTGGTCAGCAAAAATGAAGGCTAACGGTGTTTCGAGGAAGAGGAAATGTTTTGAAGTCAGAGGGGTTAAAAGGCATTAGGAAGTCATTGGTGACCTTAGAGACAGCCCTGCCCTCTCAGTGAAATGAAAGGGTCAGAAAGCCAGACTGAAACGACTTGGTGGAGATGAATTTAAGGCAGTAGATTTATGCAACCTATTCTAGGAGTTTGACTTGTTTTAGTTGAGAGTGATGAATTTTAATATCAGCAGAACAAGAGGGGTAATCACATACTATTAGATAAAAGAGTTTACTCGCCAGAAAAGATGTCTAATCATTAAGCTAGATGCAACCTGTACACCACTTCACCATCTTCCTCACCAAATAGGATTTATCAGGTCTTCCCTATGCTGGATGTATCACAAGTCAAAAAGACAGGACTTCTTCCCTAAGTGTCTGGCAAAGCAGATATGAGCATCGTCAGAAGGACATAATTAATCTATATGAAACAAGAGTCATGAAGGGATATGAAGATACAGCAAGACAATCCGATCGAGGTGAGTGATCATAAATTGGCCCTAGGTTTGTAAGATTCATGTGTTCGTTCACTGAATTTATAGAGCTTCTTTCCTCTGAATGGCTCAAGGTGCTTCCCAAAATTGGTGATGAAAAATCACTGAAAACAGCTCACTTTCTGCCAAGGAGCTTCTGTGGGTCTGCTTAAGAGCCAGAAAAGGGTAGACTTTTAAAAACATCCTTCAGGGTCCTCCAGATTTGCCGAAACTGGTTTACTCTATGTCCCTGGATATGTCATTTGACCTGCTCCGGCCACATTTCTTCATTTGTTCAATGGGCCTGAGAGCAGAGAAGTACTTGTGACACTAGGAAGGGTGTGAGAAAATTATTAATAGAGGATTGAAATGTAGTGTGGGAAGACAAATGCATAATAGTTACTTCCTTAGAGTAAAGGGGCATTTCTTTGCTCTATATTAGGGAAATTCCCATAATGCCTAAGGCAATGCCCCCTGAAAAATATGTTTTGGTTTTATGAATGCCGAAACTCACGCTCGTGTGTCAGTTCTGGGAGCTGATGGGGTTGGAAACATCACTATCAATAGCATTTGTGGTGTGCAGAACACTCTGTGGGACACTTAGAAATGTAAGATGGAAGGAAAAGGCCAAGTATGACTTTAGCTTACAATCTAATGTAAGATCGAAAAGAAAGGACTGGAGTGGGGCAAAAGAGAGGAAGGTGAGGAGATGACACCAATGAGAAGGTGGAGAAACAGTCATTTTTTTCCATCTCTTATTGGGTTTATTTACCTTGTTCCCACACTGTTACTGCCACATTGTTTTTTATATGAGCTCTGAAGTGTATATAGCTAGCACAACTTCAGTCTACAGACCCTCAAGACTGTAAGCTCATTGTGGGCTCTCCCAAGCGCTTAGTAAAGTGTTCCGCACCCAGTAAACACTCAATAAATATAGTTGAATGAAACAGTCAATTTTGGATTGAATCCTAGGTGACAGAGAGCAACATTGACACAGTTCCTTTAGGCTTCCTGTACCCAACACAGGAGAGAGAATACTAGAGAGGATGAACCATAGTTCTAACCTACTATGTCACTGCTCTGGGTCTTATCTTCTTTTCTAATAACTATTTTGCCAGCCCTGCTCGAAGGAGCCTCTCTATCTCTCTACTCCCTCCTTCCCTCTGCCCGATCCCAATCTTAGAATACCCATTTAAGCACTAGACTGTAAACTCACTATGGTCAGAGAACATTTCTACTAATTCTGTTGTATTGTACTCTCCCATAGTCTTAGAACAGTGCTCTGCACATAGTAAGGGCTCAGTAAAGCCATTGATTGATAAGGTCCACTGATAAACACAAGGACCACAATGTTTATGCTTCATATGTAGCCTAGTGTAAAGAACACAGGCCTGGGAGTCAGGGGACCTGGGTTCTAATTCTAACTCCAAAACTTGTCTCCTGGGTGACCTTAGGCAAGTCACTTAACGTCTCTGTGCTTCAGGTCCCTCATCTTTAGAATGGGGACTCAATACCTATTCTCCCTCCTGCTTAGATTGTGAGCCCCGCATGGGACCTGTGTATTTTGTATCTGCCCCAACACTTAGTACAGTTCTTGGCATATACTAATAGTTAACAAATACTACTGTTAACAATAATATAATAGTGAAAAGGTTGCAGTAAACAATGGAAAATATATTGGCAAAGGAGCATGATCCTATTCTGACAGATGTCAAATATAGACTGCACTGCCAAGAGTCTAACTGGAAAAATGTAAGATTCCTCCACTCAAAACAGGAATTTTCAAGGGAATAAAAGTAATCATCATTTTCATATTTAGTTTAGTTTAGAGGATGAAGAGATGAGGAGGAATGGGAAAGGAATTGAGATATTTAGATGTATGTTCTCACAGCTATTCTGCAGTTTAACAAGTTTCCCAAAGGGAAATAGAAAATATTACAAATGCCTTGACAGACAGCTCAAAGGCACCTTGCAAATGAAGGTTCCAGTGTTCCCAGCAATATCTGAGATTCCGTTTACCTTTTCTCTGAGGAAATAATGAAACCTGGTTTCCAATTCCACATTCTGAGCCTCTGAGGAAGAAATCTCATCCAGGCCAGTTTCTCGGGGAAGACAGAGAAGGTTGGGCAGAATGTAATACCTCCTCATTTTCTTGCTGTCCTTCAGCAGCTGCAGTACAACTCCCGCATCGCCCTCCCCGTCCTTGATATCCACTTGGAACCAAGTGGAAGCCAGGAGCTCAGAATGGCCACCGAATGCAATGCAAACACAAAGGATATTATCTTTCTTTTCTCAGGTCATATCAAACCCTTCCTCCAGAGTTGAATCATTTCAATAAGATCACCATGAACGTCAATAAATAGATGGTATTTATTGAGCACTTCCAGTGTGCAGAACACTGTACTAAGTGCTTGGGAGAGTACAGAATAATAGAGTTGGTAAACACATTCCCTGCCCACAGTAAGCTTAAAGTCTAGAGGAACATATTCCTTAGTTTTGTACTTTATATACATATCCATTACTTATATTAATGTCTACCTGTAGACTAAAAGCTTGTTGTGGGCAGGGAACGTCTACCAGCTTTGTTATATGGTTATATTGTACTCTTCCAAACACTTGCAGTGCTTGGCACACAGTAAGTCCTCAATAAATATGATTGATCAATTGATATTTCAATATTCATAGGCCTTTGGCTCTCTCCTGGACAGAAATCTGGCTTTGTCCTCTGCTGTGTTTAAAGACCTACCTGTTGCCTGCAGGGCTCGATATAACTTCAAGAATGCCAACAAGAGATCCAAGCATTCAGATACTACTGTTGCTGATGGCTAAAGAAAATGACACGTAATTTAAGAGGCATTTCTATATGAACAAGACCTTCAGGTTTCCCCAGCTGGCCAGGTAAATTTCACTGATGCCAAACCACTGGGCAGGTCTTCCAAGCATGGGGCTTCTAGAGAATCGGTGACATCATAGGTGACATTATTGGGTCACTGGGAGTGAGGGGAGATGAGGCTCCTCTCCTTCCTATGGAAAAGTACTTAAAGTTGCATTTTACTGCTGGGCCACTGAAGGGGTTGCTGAATGCCCTCTGGGGGAATCTGACCCTGTGCCTGGCTAACCCTTAGGAAAAAAAGAGTTAACACTCTTTTAAGATCTGAAGAGATCCTTCAGATTATAAGAACAATGAGAGGAACACAGTTTATCCCCTTTGTAAGAAAAAAAAAGGTTGAGGGGGATGGGGTAGAAGCTATCTTAAGAAGAGAGTAACTAATGAAAGGCAGAGAGATCAGTGCACCGAACAGAGGACCTGGAATCAGACATTTTGAGTTCTGATCCCTATTCTACCACTGATTAACTGCAAGACCTTGGGCAAATAATTTGACTTGTTTATGTCATCATTTCCTCTCCTTGCCCTCCACAATTGGTACTGTTTACTGATTAATGATCATAAAGATTTTCATAAACTGACCATTAATTAGGTAGGAAGAAAGCTTGGAAACATCACCCAAACCTGATGAGAATCTCTGGTTCCTTGTGGGGTCAAACTTAATGTTGGAGAAGGAGCATTTTATACCAGCTTGGTATTTTTACTGAGCCAAGCTATAAATTCCCAACATCCAAACTGCTCTGTTTGGAAGCATTACGGGTTCCAAGGTGCTTGCTATGCTTGGGCATAGCACCTTCGTCCTTCAATCCTGCTGAACCAATGGGATGGCACTCTGAAATCAGAATGTTGGCCTCTGTCTACTCCCTCCCCCGAAGGAGCCTGCCCCTTCCAAGGAAGAGCAGTGCTGGAGTTTGGCAAAGGCAGCTCGCAGGTGTTCTTTCCTGGCTCCAAGGCTCCTTCTGCTGTGTGACCCTCTGCTCCCAGGGTAATTTCTCTGACAGCAGCGTGGCTCAGTGGGAAGAGCCCGGGCTTGGGAGTCAGAGGTCATGGGTTCGAATCCCAGCTTTGCCACTCGTCAGCTGTGTGACCATGGGCAAGTCACTTAACTTCTCTGTGCCTCAGTTACCTCATCTGTAAAATGGGGATTAACTGTGAGCCTCAAGTGGGACAACCTGATTAGCCTGTATCCATCCCAGCGCTTAGAACAGTGCTCTGCACATAGTAAGCGCTTAAATACCAACATTATTATTATTATTATTACTTTAATTTCTGCACAGATTGAAAAAGGATGAACTTGATAAAGCTTCATATTTAGATAATGCCTTTCTCATTGCCATTTGTGGTCTTTATTGCTTTCATTCCCACAACCGTCCTGCCGACAGTTCAGTGGGAGATCCTAGCCAAGGCTATTCAGAAACTATTTTTTACTCTCTATGGCTACATCATCGTGAGGAGTTTTCTCTGGGGGTTGTTTGTAGATTTTTGCTTCTGCTCTTGCCTCTGTCCTGCCTGCTTCTTGTTCACACAGTGTGAACAGAATCGATAGCAGAGGTGGGGGCTCCCTGGACGCACTGATGGATTTAACACGAGAATTCTGAGCTTCGAGCACCAAACCAGCTTTCCCTCAAGGCTGAGAGGAACCTTGGGGCTTGGATTTCAGCATCTGAGGTCATGCAGATTAATTTAAAAAAGAGAATTGGAACCCGGCGTGGATTTCTGAGATTAACTAACCAGACTCCTACATGAATTAGGAGAAGAGCAGACAACTCAAGTTCAATCACCTTGGCATCCCTTTTGGAGTTTAGAGAGATGAAAAATATCTCACTGTAATAGTAAATGGAAAAATCAATCAATCAGTCGTATGCATTGAGCGCTTACTGTGTACCAAGCATTATAAAAGTATTCAGCATCTTCTTTCAGCTGGCTACAACCATAACAGAAAACAAACGGACACCTCTGTTTAAACCTCCTGACCTGTTTGAGGGGGGTGATAAAAACATTTTCTTGACCAATGATTTATATGAGCGGAAGTTAATGTTTGTAGAACCCAGTGCATATTGTAAATATACCCTATTAAGACAGTAAAACAGTTTGTTCCAAAGTTTACCCTCACCCACCAATTAAAGACTAGAAAGACCTGACTTCTAAAAGAATTCTTTTGATAGTGCATTGATATTTATCAGTTTACAGAAATCATGTTGGCCCGCAAATCGATTAAACCAAAGACGTGTTGACAAACCATCTTGTCTTTTCCACACATTTTGGCCATCCTCAAATGTGTAGCTGGGCTCCCTTGCTGAAAAAATGTGTTTAATAATTACCTTCTGATGACCTCTGTACCCTCCAGCTTCCTTCACTCCTAACCATTAAGACATGGACATTCCCGTTTGAGAGGCTTTCTATAGAAGTAATCAAAGTATCCAAGGAGGAGAAAACTTTGTCTGCTAGATTTATAATCCGCAAGGACAAATAAATAAGGTAAGTGGCTGATGATATGATGGAAAAATAATATTTCTACATTACCATACTAATGTTACCATATTAATATTCACAGTGTGCTTTCTTCTAGGATTGGGGAACTGAAACATCTAATGGCTTTGATCCTTTTGCCCCAAAATGTTCTTTAGCTTTTATTTGCATCAGGTTAATGCAAGGAAAATGTATTTTGATGATCTGTACCCAGCTGAATAATTGTGCTCAGGGTAGATTCTAGTGTGTATCTCTTTCCTTTGAAAAATGACCAGAAGGAATCATTAGCCTGCTACTAAAATGACTTATAATGTTGTCATCCCTAAAAAAAAGCCAAGAGCACCCAGCAGAAGTGGAGAAGGCAAAATATGATGACAAGTGTCAAAAGCCAAAATCAAATCTAAGTTGATTGCATAAAACATGCAGTGGAGGCAAATTAGGTATTTCTGAATATTTTTGCAACTTCAAGTTTGAAAGGATATAAAGATCAATATCCTTCTGACAAAATATTCTCATTTTCCAAAAGTCATACTTCATTTCAGGATCTTAAAGTGAGAATAACATCTGAATGACAGAAAACTGTGCTTTTCCAGTACATCAGATTTCTCTTTGAGATTTGAGCTAATTAGGATCATTAGTTAAGCCTCCCACAGTTCTGTCTAAGGATGACTTAGAAGTTAAATGACTGAAAGATTAGCAGAGTTGCTGATGACAGTAAAGAGATCATTTGACATTTGTACGCTGTCAAGCAAAACCTCGATCATATTCCGGTTTTGATCTTTACCTTGCAGGGGTTATTAGGAGAAGTGAGACATGGGAGTAGTTTGTTCAACTGACTCTGTTTCTGTTCTGCTCTTAGCATCCTATCCTAGTCCCTGACAGGTTAAAATGGATGAACAAGCCATAAGAAAAAGGAGATATGAAGGAAATGGACGAGAGGATGAGCAATCTTGCAAGGGTAAAGAAGTCAAAAGTACAAGTCTCCAAAAAGAGGTAAGAGGATGATTTCAATTTTTAGGCAGCTTAATTATTGCAAAAAAAACACATAACTTATGTTAGCACCGCTAGCAAAAGAAAGTCAAACCTGAAGTCCCTAGGAGCATGCAAAAACTGAATTGAAACTGATTTTTAATTCTCCGAAGCATTTTGAAGTTGAAAATGATACATTTCCCTAGACTTTCGTGTCTCCCTGAGGAACTTGGGATGTTGGGGTATTTGTATCTGGACTTCCTGAGGCTCCTGGATCACATTCCATTTCTCTGCATAGATCCTGTAGTTAAGACTGTAAGCTCTTTTGTGGGCAGGGATGGTGCCTACAGACTTTGTGGGCAGGGATGGTGCCTACAGACTGTTGTTTTGTACTTTCCCAAGCGCTTAGCATAGGGCTGTGCACTCAGTAAGTCCTCAGTGGATACCATTGATTGAAATATCTTTGTTTGATATTGGCTGGGATAACAATAGCTTGATCACTCCTCTTCCATTGACTGAATTAGCCAAAGGGGACCTGCTAGGATGAGGATGAGGACCACCACCTGGACCCTAGACTTTCTGGACCCCTTGAGCCAGGTCCAGCCTCCAGGAGCAAGGGTCAGAGCCAGGTTTTGGCCAGCTGAATTCTTTCCATGTTGATGGCCTCCGAAGCAAGGTTGTGTTTTTCCCCCTCCCCGACTGTGTTTTACGCTAACTGGAGAGGACCCTCCCCAGCCAGCGTGTGGTCAGAGAGGCAGAGGCACCGTCCAGTGGCCTGGGGAGCTAGGCACACTGCAAAGGGATCTCTGGCAACTGGGATCACCAAGATCCTTGATCAAATCCAGGACCCCAGCATCCCCACCTCCTTACTTATAGAAGCAGATTGTCAGGAACACAGAGGGAACCTCTGGTCCCCTTGAAACCAACCCACCTAGCATCTCTTGTTTTCTCCTTTTGCTCTTTTCTGTCATCCCTAGGCTTTATCATTCTATAGACCGTAATCTCGTTATGAGCAGGGAATGTTTCTGTTTATTGTTCTACTCTTCCCAAGCACTTAGTACAGTGGTCTGCACACAGTTAACACTCAATAAATACCATCGATGACGATTGACAACGATGATGATCCCTCCCATTTTCTTTATTTCCTTTCTCTCCCTTCTGCTGCCCATTCTGAGTGGGATTTTACCTGTGGAAGCATTCACACCTTTCCAGGGTAACACCTGGCATCTGACCTAAAGGATAATCCAAGGGCTCAATTCCCGACTGGGAGATTTATCCCTTTAAGAGTTGAAATAACCTGTGCCATCAATATAATTGAGCCCTGGAATCTCCATGAGATCTAGAAAATCATAGTCAGTGATAAAGCCATAATGACTACATTTCATGCTGCTTGAAATTTCCCAGGGTCAAGGGTTCAGTTGGATAGATGAGCAAAGTTTTAGTGATTAATTTTTATATGACAGTGATAAGCCTAAAGTGTCTTGGACAGGATTTTCCATGCTTAATAGCAGCTTTGGCTGAGTAAATCTGAGGTGGTTTGTAGTGGAGCTGATGGATAGTAATAATGATTATGGTACTTGTTAAGTGCTTACTATGTGCCACACACTGCTCTAAGCGTTCGGGTAGTACAGATTAATCAGGTTGGACACAGTCCCTGTCCCACATGGGGCTCACAGTCTAAATCCCCATTTTTTACAGAGAAGGCACAGAGAAGTTAAGTGACTTGTCCAAGGTCACACAGCAGACATGTGGCAGAATCGGGATTAGCTTGTAAACTGTGAAGTGTAGTGTTTATTTTTATGGCAAGGAGAGATCCTAGTGCAGTGTAAGCTACGGCAGTTGTACAGAGTCAACGGGAAAACCTTCGTGGAGTTTGGTTTCGTCTCTTTGCCAGATTCTCCCCTTCCACGCCCCTCCCTCCAGACCGCTCTATCCAGCTTCATTCAGGCGGAATTCAGATGGAGAGAGGTTTCCTCCCAGAGCCCCAAATGATGCTTCTGTAAGTCTTAAAAGAGCGGGGCTAAGGACAAGACAAGACTATTCTGCCCAGAATAATGGAAACATGAAAAGTGCTTCCCCATGACAGGGATGAGTGATGAATCAGTGTTATTAAAAACAAGGGTTCATTCATTCATTCATTCTTTCAATCGTATTTATTGAGTGCTTACTGTGTGCAGAGCACTGTACTTACTTAGAGCTTGGAATGTACAATTCGGCAACAGATAGAGACAATCCCTGCCCAACAATGGGGGTTGAAATCAGCCTTCACCCAGAGACCAGGTGACATTGAACACAGAGAAAGGGCAGTTGCCCCCCCAGCCACTCACCCCTCAGAGGGGTGCCCAGCTACTGGTAGGGGGCAACAGCCTCCTTTTGCTCCCACCATTAACTTAGTTGAAACTGCTATTAATAGCCCCGGCTGTGTTGAGGAGGAGAGGCTGCAACAGGAAATGAGGCCAGGTACCTTCCCCTTGGAGCCTAGGAAGGGGTGAACTTTGGCTACTGGGCTACCTCCGCCCCAGGACAACAGGCCCTAAGCCTATCCCTGGCTGGTCTCGTTCTCCCTTATGGCACCATCCTCCAAATCAGACCTGCTTGGGAATGGGGCAGGTTTTCATTTGTTACTGAGGTTCTATGTTGCCGAATTGTACTTTCCAAATGTTTAGTACAGTGATCTGCACACAGTAAGCGCTCAATAAATGCGATTGAATGAATGGTGCTCGCCTGAGCACTTACTGCAGTCTTTTGCACTCGGTAAGTGCTTAATAAATACAGTTGATTGATTTAATATTCACCCAGTGTCTACAATATGATAGGTACAAATCCATCAAACAGTGGCATGTGTTGAGAGCTTACTGTATGCAGAGCGTGGTACTAGTGCTTAGGAAATTACAGTAAAGTGGGGAGACAGGATCCCTGCCCTCGGGGGCTTTCTGACCAAGTCAGGGATGTACATAACTGCTCTGGAGGTGGGGTGAAACTCAGTGCTTTGAGGGTATGGTTGGACCCAAGTGTATAAGCAGTGCAGACGGGAGGGAGGATAGGGAGGAGGATAGGAGGTTAGTCAGAGAAGATTTCCTGAACTAGATAGGATTTTAGTACAATTTTGAAGTTGGGGAGAGTGGTGGTCTGTTGAACCTGGAAGGGGAGGGAATTCCAGGCAAGAAGGAGGGTGTGAGCAATGGGTCAACAACATGAGAGAGTCGGGATTGAGGCACAATGAGTAGGGTGAGGAAGTGAAGTGTGCAGGCTCCAAGAAAGCTTCCCTGACCTTTCATTTATTTCCCCATTCCATTTGCCTTTCTCTCTGTGTCACTTCACACTTGGGTATCTACCCCTTAAGCACTTTGATATATATTCACCCCACCCCAGCCCCTCAGCACTTATGCACACACATCCTGTAAGCCGACAGACAAAAGCCCTCCCCTGCTTCTAAGCCTTATTGAAGGCACATCTCCTCCAAGAGGCCTTCCCAGACTAAGCCCAACTTTTCCTCATCTCCCACTCCCTTCTGTGTCACCCTGACTTGCACCCTTTCCTCTTCCCCCTTCCCAGCCCCAAAGCACTCATGTACATATCTGTCATTTTATTTATTTGTATTGATGTCTGCCTCCTCAACTCTAGAGCTCGCTGTGGGCAGGGAATGTCACTGTTTACTTTCTCAAGCACTTAGTACAGTGCTCTGCATACAGTAAGCGTTCAGTAAGTACAATCGAATGAAGAGCCTTATGCCGCTTCCCCTATCTGTAATTTATTTTAGTGTCCGTCTCCCCCACTAGAATGTAAGTTCCTTGAGGGCAGATATTGTGTCTACCAATTCTATTGCATTGCACTATCCCAAGCTTAGTACAGTGCTTTGCACACAGTAAGCACTCAATAAGTTCTGTCAGTTGGCTGATGGAGGAGTGAGGTTAGATAGGAGGGAGAAAACTGAGGCCCCTGAAGACCAATGGTGAGGAGTTTGTTTGATGGCTGGACAACCCTTGGTGGTGTTTGAGGAGCAGGGAGACGTGCGTGTAAGCACCTAACAAATACCACGATTATCATTATTATTGAGAAAAACGTTCTGGGCAGCAGAGTGAAGTATGGACTGGAAAAAAGAGAGACTAAGAGGCATCTAAGTAGGTCAGTGAGGAGGCTGATGTACTAATTGAGATGGCATATGTAAAATGCTTGTGCCAGCATGGTAGCAGTTGGGGTGAAAACAAAGGCAGAGATTCTTTAGATGTTGTGAGGATAGAACTGAAATGATTTGGTTACTGACCGATTATGAGGGTCGAATGAGAGAGATTAGTTATGGGCTTGTGAGACAGGGAGGACAGTGGCGCTGTCGACGGTAATGGGCAATTTGGGAGAGAGTTTGGAGGGGAAGATGAGTTCAGTTTTGGACACGTTAAGTTTGAGATTTCAGAGAGTGAAACATCCAAGCAGAGATGTCCTAATGGCAGGAGGAGATGTGAGATTGCAGGGAAGGAGAGAGAGAGATTTAGGAGTCATCTGTGTAGTGATGGTATTTGAAGCCATGGGAGAAAATGAGTTCTCTAGATTGTAGCTCCTTGTGGGCAGGAAATATGTCTACCAATCTGTTATATTGTACTCTCCCAAGACCTTACTAAAGTGCTGTGCACACAGTATGGGCTAAATAAATGCAACAGATTGATTGATGCATTGATTGGGTGTAAATGGAGAACAGACAGGAATCCAGAACTGAGCCTTGAGGGACCCCCACACTTAAAAGATGGAAGGCAGAGGAAGAGCCGGTGAAGAGCCAAGGAGCAGCCAGAGAGGTAGAGAAGTAGTGTGGCTCAGTGGAAAGAGCCCGGGCTTGGGAGTCAGAGGTCATGGGTTCAAATCCCAGCTCTGCCACTTGTCAGCTGTGTGACTGTGGGCAAGTCACTTAACTTCTCTGTGCCTCAGTTACCTCATCTGGAAAATGGGGATTAACTGTGAGCCTCACGTGGGAGAACCTGATTACTCTGTATCTTCCCCAGCGCTTAGAACAGTGCTCTGCACTTAGTAAGTGCTTAACAAATACCAACATTATTATTAGAGGAGAACCAAGAAAAGGATAGTGTCAGGAAAACAATGGTAGGAGGAATATGGGGAGATAACTGGAAGGTATAGATGGGTCCAAGGAGTGGTTTTTTAAAAATGGGGGTGTGAGGGCATGTTTGAAAACAAAGGGTAAGGAGCCGTTGGGGAGGGAGTGCCTGAAGATGATGGTCAGGGAGGGAAGGAGAGAGGGGGCAAGTACTTCCATAAAGTGTGAAGGGATGAGGTTGGAGGGGCAGGTGGAAGTGGTAGATTTCAAGAGGTGGAAGACATCTTGACAGATGGCTGGGAAAGATAAGTCAATGAAGGGGCAGGAGGCAGATGGGATTAGACGGGGCAAGATAGAATTTAGGGAGTTCATTCCTGATGGTTTCAATTTTGTCAGTGAAATAGGTGGTAAGGTCATGGGGCAATATATGGGGTGGTGGGGAGATGGGGGTTACAGAAGGAGTTAAAAGTTCAGAGAAAATTGGTGTGGGTGAGGGGCCCAGGAGTCAGTAAGGGTGGAGAAATGTTGGTGCTGAGCAGAGGAGAGGGCAGAGCTAGAGCAGGTGAGGATCAGAAGAGGCCCTCCCAGACTAAGCCCCACTTTTCCTCTTCTCCCACTCCCTTCTGTGTTGCCCTGACTTGCTCCCTTTGCTCTTCCCCCCTCCCTGCCCCACAGCATTTAGGATTATATCTATAATTTTATTTATTTATATTGATGTCTATTTATATTGATGTTTGTCTCCCCACCCCCCTAGACTGTGAGCTCATTGTGGGCAGGGATTGTCACTCTTTATTGCTGTATTGTACTTTCCCAAGCGCTCAGTACAGTGCTGTGCATACAGTAAGCACTCAATAAATACAATCGAATGAATGAATGAGTGGAGATACAGGTAGCAGGTGGACTTGCTTTTCACATTTTTCTTCATCAATACCAGCAATGCCAAAGTCTCCCGGAAGCAATTGGCCACTGTTGCTTGGTGAGGAATTAAATGATAACAACGGCTATGGTATTTGTTGAGCACTTACTATGTGTCAAGAACTTCACTAAGCACCGAGGCAGATACAAGAAAATTATGTCAGATATAATCCCTGTCCTACAAGGGCTCATGACGTAAGGGGGAGGGTGAACAGGTATTGAATCCCCATTTTACAGATGAGGAAACTGAGGCACAGAGAGGTTAAACAGGTAGGCAGATGGCAGAGCTGGGATTAGAACCAAGGCCCGTGCTCTTTACACTAGGCCACCCTGTCAGACTTTTCTTCGCAGCGTTTCTGTGAAAATCGGTAACCAAAACATTTGGTTGCCCTCTCTCTAGCTGAATCTTCCAAAACGTCGGCACCGACAGGGTGTCCTTGAGCCAGAGTTCATGTTGATATCTTTCTTTCTGTATAGTTTTTCAAAGATCTTCCTTGGCCATTGTGATACTAATCATTGTTCTTTCTCCCTAACTCAAGGTGGGTCTGATTAGTGGGATCTGTGTTATTGTTGGCACCGTAATTGGCTCCGGAATCTTTATTTCACCCAAATCTGTGCTAAGCAACATCGGTGCCGTGGGGCCTTGTTTGATCATCTGGACGGCCTGTGGGATTCTTGCTACATTAGGTAAAGAAACTAAAAAAAAGAACAAAAGAAAGCATGACTACATTCTTTTTTTGAATCTCTTTTTTTGGCAAATTCGTATTGTATAGACCTTAACCAGAACTATGATACGCTCCTTGGTGCTGAGTCACGTCTTAGAAAATCCAATCACCCAGTCTGTCACGAATCAGTATGAGAATTGTCGTTTGGCTCTTAGTTCAAACAGCTAATTTCTCCAGGTGAGAGGGATAGTAACCTATATTTCAGAAAAGCAGCTAGGTTTACTGGATTTGAAGCAGACTGGGCCATAAACGCCTCCAGGCATGCTAAAACTATGGAGAAAAGGACCCCGCCTTCTTAACTCCTATTTGAGTCTTAGCTTAGTCTGATGTGGAAATGGTATTTTCTACCTCACTAATACTAACTAGCTTGCTGCAGAACTTCAACTGTGTGGCCCTCTGTTCTGACACAGAAAGGGAAAATAAGTTTAACAAAGCCAGTTGCTTATAAGGAGGAGAGTGAGGGAAATGGGGTGGATAATTCCCCAAGATAAAGATTACACAAGACGTCTTCAGGTGCGGCTGGACCACGGACAGAATTGAGTTTGGGGTGTAATGATAGTAATTGTGGTATTTGTTAAGCGCTTACTATGTGCCAGGCCCGGGCTCAATCCACTACACCGTGCTGCTTCATGGGTAATTTTGCCCAGGAAAACCTTCCTGTCAATCAGTGGTACTTATTTGAGCTGTTACCGTGTGCAGAGCACTGTACTTAAGCGCTTGGGAGAGTACAATGCAGAAGTTAGCAGACACATTCCTTACCCACAGCGAGTCCCCATGGGGGCAGCAATTTTGCCAGGGTCTGCAGCCCGAATCGGAGAGGTCCAGAACCGGGAGGTCATGTTAAGCTTTGGTTCCGCCCGGAAGAAGAGGGACCCTCAGAAACAGGAGATGAGAGCAGAAAAGCCGACGCTGAGCTCCAATAGGATTCTAAAGCCCGGAGCAACAAAGAAAGTAGCAACCTGGCCGGTGGAATTTGAACTTCGCTGGAGATTCTCTGTTCTTTGTTCTCAGTTGAGGACTTTGGTTAATTTGATTCAGCCAAAACCAATATCTGGGTTCTAGAAAGGAAGTCTGTTGACAAGGCTTATCCGAGGGAAATTCTGCTGGTCTCAGACTAAATGCATTTAGAAATCTATTTCCTGTTTGCTTTGCAGGTGCACTGTGTTTTGCTGAACTTGGCACAATGATCACCAAATCTGGGGGCGAGTACCCTTACTTGATGGAGGCCTTTGGTCCCATTCCTGCCTACCTGTTTTCCTGGACTAGTTTAATGGTCATAAAGCCCAGCTCCTTTGCCATCATTTGCCTCAGTTTCGCCGAATATGTCGCCGCTCCGTTTTATCCCGGATGCAAGCCCCCTTCCATCGTCGTCAAGTGTCTCGCGGCGGCTGCCATCAGTGAGTCCCCTCGGTCGTTCGTGGTTCCCGTCCCGCTCTCTGTAGCAGCCCGGTATCGGAGTCGGCACTCGTCCGAGACAGAGTCGATCGATCGATTGCCAGAACCTCTACCTCAGCCGGCCCGCGGGTTACTGGCATCTCTAACGCGTCCCCGTTCCGGGATTTGATTAGGAGGTTGGATCGGGCCCCGGTGACTACCCGGAGGCCCGCCGTTGACTTTTCTGGGTAGGATTTCCAACACTGGGGAGAAAACAGACAAGGGTCGGACTGTCATTCTGCTCTGTTGCAAAAGGTAGGAGAGCTCCGTCTCACCCCGTTCAGGGGTCCATCCCCTGGGCCGAGGAAGGCCCTTGGACCTCCGGGATGGGCAGATGGGAGGCTGGTGAGGAGCAGGAGGAAAGGATTGTGCTTAGCCCTCTTTCCTAGCGCCAAGCCGAGGCTCCAAAGTAGCAGCGCTTGCTACATGGCAGTGGTTCTGGGAAGCCGTTTTCCGCCGGCGGGATGCACCTGGCTCATGGTACAAGCACATTTCCCAGGTCAGGGGCTCCCTGACCTGTTCATAGTTTGTTTGTACCCCCGAGATCAAGATGCACCTAAAATACCTCCATTCCCTCGCCCTCTCCCACACCTCACCTTTCACATTACTCCCTAAACACACAACCGGTAGTGTGGCCTAGTGAAAAGAGCATGGGCCTGGGAGTCAGAGGACCTGGGTTCTACTCCCGGCTCTGCCATTTTCCTGTCACGGGACCTTGGGCGGGTCACTTAAGATCTCTCGGCCTCAGTTTTCTCATCTGTAAAATGGGGATTTAAAACTTGTTCTCTCTCCCGGGTAGACTCAGAGCTCCATGTGGAACAGGGACTGGCTCCGACCTGATTATCTTCTTACCTGCCCCAGGGTTTTTTATGGTGTTTGGCACATAATAAGCCCCGACCAGATACCGCGGTTACTCTTATTACACGCTTAGTCCCTCTCACTTCCCACACCTCATATCTTGAGAAGTACTCACCGGAGCCAGAGCCCCGGGAGTGGAGTGAGCCCGTCTTTGGGCAGGGATGGTCTCTATCTGTTGCTGAATTGTACATTCCAAGTGCTTAGTACAGTGCTCTGCACATAGTAAGCGCTCAATAAATACGATTGAATGAATGAATGAGTAGCAATAACTGCTACTGATCTGCTAGCACTTTCTCTGCTCCTGCTCCAGCTACTGCTACTGTTTTTGCCAGCATTAGTTCCTTAGAGCTCCGGGTTCTAGGACGTCTTCTCGCTGTGCTTCCCCAGCGGAGGCTCAGATGCCGAAGAAAGAAGTGACAGTGGCAGAAGCAGTACAGAAATAGTTTCCCTCCCCATCTCCTCTAGATATTACCGCTAGGTTCCTTGTAGACGGCCCCAAATTCTCCCTTTGTCTCCGATGCCTGGCTGACGGTGTAATGGAGTCTACAGCGGCTGCCCCAGTTGTCCTTCTCTGTGCAATTTATACAGCGCTCTGGGGTTTGGTTTTCCTTTGGTGTTTGTTACTGTGTGAAATTACTAAGTGAGAGGCAGCGTGGCTTAGTGGATAGAGCATGGAGCTGGGAGTCAGAAGGACATAGGTTCTAATCCCGGCTCTTCCACGTGTCTGCCGTGTGACCTTGGGTAAGTCACTTAACTTCTCTGGGCCTCAGTCCATCTGTAAAATGGGGATTAAGAGTCTGAGCCCCATGTGGGACAGGGACTGGGTCCAAAGTGCTTAACTTGTATCTACTCCAGTGCTTAGAACGGTGCTTGGCACATAGAAAGCACATAAACAAGTACCATAATAATAATAATTATTATTATGTGCCAGACACTCTACTAAGTGCTGAGGTAGGTACAAGCCAATCAGATTGGACACAGTCCATGTCCCATACGGGGCTCACAGTCTTTTCCCCCATTTTGCAGATGAGGTAACTGAGACACAAAGAAGTGAAGTGACTTATCCAAGGTCACACTGAAGAGAAGTGGATTAGAACCCAGGTCCTCCTCACTCCCAGGCCCGTGCTCTGTCTACTAGGCCACGCTGCTTCTCTGGTTGAAAGCCTCTGTCCCAGGACTTCTCCATTAGTTAAGGTGGGGTCCTATTTCTTTGGGAGAAGGCCTTATGAGAACAAGGGGCTTACGACTGGCAAATCAGTTTAGAGATTTCTAAGTTTTCTCCTTGCATTAGGGTGCAGGATGGACCAATCCCAGGCCTCCTCTTTAGCAGAACAGGCTCTGAGTTGCCTTCTCCTCTCTGGTCAATCAGCAGTCGTCCTTTCTGGGTCCAAAAGGCTTCTCTGCCAGTCAGCCCGTGTTGCTCTTTAAAGAGAAATGTACCTCCCCTGGGTTTGACCGCTCCATGGCGGAAACAGCAAGACAGACCTCAATTAGTCCCGGCTCTGGCCCAGGATTCCCAGTTCTCTAAAGAATTCTTGCTGGGTTAGCATAGAAGTTTCTGAAAATTCAGAAATATAAGGCTCTTTCTGGATCTGCCTCTCTGTATTTCCAGTAATCATCACGACAGTAAATGCCCTCAGTGTCAAGTTGGGTAGCTACGTCCAGAATTTTTTCACTGCGGCGAAACTGATCATTGTGGTCATCATTATCATCAGTGGCATTGTCCTTCTGGCACAAGGTAAGTTTCAGGGGTATTACTGTGTCCAGCAACACGTGCACAGCAGCGCCCTGGAGTTAGCTATGGATGTGGCGGAGGAGTCCTTCCCCCTCCCCTCCCCTCCCCTTTCGGAGTTCATATCCAAGATCAGCATGAAAATCCATTTCCGTACTCTGAACTCGGATAGAGCGGCTCAAGACACTAATCAAAAACATTGAATTCAGCCTTTTAAAAATATGAATCTTGGACATGTGTCTTTGAGTTGTAGAGAATAAGAGGGAAGTGTATCTGTGAGACAGCAGTACTGTAAAGTAGATCAATTCACCAGGATCAGTTAGGTTATCATTTTATTGTCAAAGTGTTTGTTTTACAACCTGAAATCTCTGTGCAGATATATCTTTCAAGTGGAGGATGAGTGTGGGAAGTTTGAGTTTCACTCGTCAGCACCCACTGTTCACCAACTCTGTTTTAATTGCAGGGAATACAAAAAATTTTGAAAATTCTTTTGATGAAGCTAAGGTGTCACTGGGTGCTATCAGTTTGGCATTTTACAATGGACTGTGGGCATATGATGGATGGTAAGATTCCACTTGAGTAACAAGGCTCTAACACTCATTCCCTGGCATGACTTGTCCTTATGGGACCCTCCCAAAGACTGATTGAAAATCCTGAGGGTGGTCCTACATTTTATCCCCTTACCACTAAGATGACTGTTTCCTCAAATCAGAGTTGGAGATAGCTGTGATAGATCCTCTCATTTAAAATGTGTACCTGATTTACTAACTTCTCCCTTCATACCCGGGCCGAGAAATCAAATGAGGCCGTCCGTCAGGGTTAGATTAGTTGCCAAAATGCAGAATTCCTTATAGAGTGAATGGAATACACAATACGTCCTGACCACATGGCACAGGGCAGTAGAACCAAAGCGTCTCCCGTCCGTTTGCACTTCATATGGGCTGCTCTTTCGAGTCTTCTTGCTTTAGTGGAGACAGTGTGTAAGACAGCCCTCCAGTGCCCAAAGATGTTACCTCTCCAATTCCATGTGCTGTAATCTGGCGGCTCTTTCTCTGAGCTTCTCGGAAATTCACCTCAAGGGCTTTAAGTTCGGCGTTTAAAAGTTTTTGCTCTCCCAATCTCACCGTAACAAAACAGTTTCCCCACAGTGAGGAGGTTATATTCCTGGAGATGTCCGTGTTAAGGAAACCTCAGCTTGCATTGTGTCCAACACTGCGCATGGGAATTTCTTCCATCACCATGCTGCATTTTCTCCAGGCAGAAAAACGGTTCTGATTCTTCTGTTACGTTCTCTCCAAGGCATGTAGGGAAGACACGTTATGAAAGAACTGACTACTTTAGGCAGCCCTACTGATCTTTCTGCACATCCTTGTTTATGAACGCGCGTCCCCTTTGATAAGGAGGGCAAGTATCCGTCTCTTTTTATAGATGAGGGATCAGAAACAATGATCTACCCAGCGTCTCTGGCGGTGGGGTAGATGAAAGTTGGGCACAGTCCCTGAGCCGCCCGGGGCTCACGATCTAAGTAGGAGGGAGAATAGAACTGAGACATGGAGAAGTTCAGTGACTTGTACTTAACATCGCAGACAAGTGGTGGAGCTGGGATTCGAACCCAGGGCCTCTGACCCCCCAGGCGCGTACTCTTTCTACTAGGCTACACTGCTTCTCCTTAACTCCCCGGTCCTCTGCTCAGCCATCCAAGAGCTTGAGGTTGGATCTGAGGTCCTCTGGAAGTGGACCACGCCACTCATCCGCACATAGCTCCCACTGGGCAGTGGGAGGGAGCCAACTTCCGTTCGATGCTTCCATCTCAACACTTAAATTTGGTGTTTAGGGTGAATGTTTAAGAAAGTCACCACCCCCATGGAAGCCTCCTTGTATTCGTGTTGTGATAGAGTAATGTTGTGGGCACGGAATGTGTCTGTTTGTTGTTATACTGTACTCTCCCAAGCGCTTAGTACAGTGCTCTGCACACAGTAATATGATTGAATGAACTGACTGGCTGAATGAATAGTTGTTTTATTGCAGATTGTTTTGACACAAGCCTGGAAATTCATTTTTTAATAATCCAGCCATCCGGCCCATCTTTGTGCCTCACTTCTAGGCTTCCAAACTCTGAGTAGGCAGCCAGCCAGCATTCTCAGACAGGTGGTGCTGAAAATGTGTTCCTCCTATTTGCCCTCCTGATGGAAATAGCATTTTCCAGAGTGAAGTTAGAGCTTTGTGGTATTTTGTTTCTCAAGATACTTAAGGAAGTCAATGATTTTGCTTTTATCTTCTTCCAGGAATCAGCTAAATTATATTACTGAGGAACTGAAAAACCCCTACAGGTAAGAGAGTCCAGCTGAGGCAATGAAGACAAGAATGGAATGGTAGATTTCTACTCTCCCACCTAGAGCTTTAAATGTCCTCACTCCAGCTGCCTAAATGATACTCTCCTTTAAGGTGAATTCGAGCCTTCTTTTTCGTAACAGTGAGATCTTGTTAGACTGTTTTAGTCACTTCTAAGAAAGCTCCTCTCACTTGAAATGAACCAGGCTACAATATTAAAACAAAAACAAAAGTACAAGCTAATTATTGAATTTTTTTAATGGTTCAGAGCACCGAGAAAAAGGAAGCCCCAGGGAGTGAGTGGCAAGCTCTCTTCTGTCCCCAAACACTTTGCTTTATATGTAATAGAATTGCTCACACCTCCGCTCTCAGCCCAGGGTCCGACTTGTGCCCGAGTAGCTTCTGTTTACCTAAAGACTCCATGTTAAGTAAATTAGCTTGTTCTGGATTCACATAATCATGTTCTTCAGAACAGAAATCTTATTCACTCCACATCATTCTCAGTCATTGGAATCAGGATTCCATTTCCCAAACATCTAGTACTATTTGTTGTTACCTGGGGGTCATCAGTCTGTGGTATTTACTGAGTACTTACCGTGTGGAGTACTTAGTGGAAAGAGCACACACCTGGGAATCTGAGGACCTGGGTTCTAATCCTGCCTACACCACTTTTCTGCTCTGTGACCTTGGGCAAGACACTTAACTTTTCTGTGCCTCAGTTACCTCATCAGCAAAATGGGAATTAAGATTGTTAGCCCCATGTGGGAGAGGGACTGGATCCAACCTGACTAGCTTTAGCTATCCAAGGCTCAGTACAGTGCCTGGCAAATAGTAAGCAGTTAACCAATATCATTAAAAAAAAATCATTGTGTTCTCTGTGTACTACTTTATAAATGTCCTTCAAAACATGACTCAAGTGCTGTAGATTTTAAAACTAGAAATCTGTTTAATAGTCTCAGGTGCAATAATGGCTACAATTTGAATTTTTAAATGCTGTGTATGATTGTCTAGTCAGAGCCCCTTTGGGGAATGATGCTATGGAATATGTCTCAAAATTATTTGAGAAACACCAACGTATTTGAGAAATATGTTCTTGTGTTTTTGTCATCTTTAGAAACCTTCCCTTGTCTATAATTATTGGAATCCCCCTTGTAACAGTGTGCTATGTGCTGATTAATGTTTCCTACTTCACTGTAATGACCTCAACAGAACTCTTGCAGTCCCCAGCTGTAGCAGTGGTAAGTCTTACTCTGCATTGTTCTAAAGCGCTCATTGGTTGGGAAAGGGGACGAGGGCAAGGAGAAATGGGAAAAGAAAGGCAGAGGAACGAGTGTGTGGCTGGGAGGGTATAGACTGAGAGAGCATTCCCTCCAGCATAACAACAAAATACTGGGCTTTTATTAAGATCTTAAAATTATTACAATTTTGTGCTTTTCTTAAAACCAGCTTTTCTATTTTATCCAAATGCTTTCACACCAGTTATCACTTTCTTTTATCCTTACAACGTCCCTGTGAGGTAGGGATGAACAGCGATTATCTCCATTTTCCAGATGAGGAAACTGAAGCCCAAAGAGTTTTAAGTGGCTTGCCTTAGGTCCCGGAGCAGACCAATAGCAGAACTAGGACTAGAACCCACTTCTGAGTCCCAGCCCCGTGATCTTTCCGCTAGGTTGCCGGTCAAGAGAAGCAGCGTGACCTTGTGGGAAGACCATGGACCTTGGAGTCAGAGGACCTGGGTTCTAATACTGGCTCCTCCACTTCTCTGCTGTGTGACCTTGGGCAAGCTGCTTAACTTCTCTGGGCCTCGGTTACCTCATCTGGAAAATGGGGATGAAGAATGTGAGCACCATGTGAGATACGGAACTGTGTCCAACGTGATTAGCTTGTATCTACCCCGGCGATTAGTACAGTGCCTGGCACATAGTAAGAGCTTAACAAATACCTTTTAAAACAAAATTGGGGTTTAAGTATTTTATCTTAGACACACAGAGCAGTATTTTGTCTATTTTAAGGTATTTCAGAGAGCCAAAGGACTTGTTTATCACTACTGTTGATCAGGTTGAAACCTTTCATCCACAATCCTCAAGTCCAAATGGGAAATGTGTGTAGATTTATGTAAAGGCTTAGCAATGGTTTCTCTTCATCCAAACGCATCCCAAGTGAGGTATTGACTCTCGCTGCTTCTCTCTGTCCCTCCCAGACTTTTGGCGACAGAGTTCTCTATCCTGCTTCCTGGGTCGTTCCTTTATTTGTGGCATTTTCAACGATTGGCGCTGCCAATGGAACCTGTTTCACAACGGGCAGGTAAAATTCAGCCGCTAAAGGGTGGCATATGGGCTTTGCAATTGGACTACACGAGAATTCTTTTTTCACAAGGGGAGGACAGAGGACATAATCACCTTTATGCTTGATTCGGTCATATCCCATTGTAGCTCTTCAACAAGTTTCAGTCTCAGAGAGCCAGTGGTTGGTGGTTGGCTCTATTATCTGCCCCCCTGCCCTCAGCAAGGGAAGCAGCATGGCCTAGTGGATGGAGCACGGGCGGGGGTCAGAAGGACCTGGGTTCTAATCCCGGTTCCTTCTGTTGTCTGCTTTGTGACCTTGGACAAGTCACTTTATTTCTCTGCGCTTCAGTAACCTCACCTGTAAAAATGGGAATTGAGACTGTGAGCCCCTTGTGGGACGGGGACTTTGTTCAACCTTATTTGCTTATATCCACCCCAGTGCTTAGTATAGTGCCTGGCACATAGTAAGTGCTTAACAAATACCACAGTCATCATCATCATTATTATTAATGGCTCCCTCCAGTTCATCTGGAGCATGAACTGGTTTGTCAGAAGCAGCATGGTGTAATAGAGCAGGGGCTTGGGAATCAGAAGGTCAAGGGTTCTAATCCCGGTTCTGCCACTTTTCTGCTGTGTGACCTTGGGTAAGTCACTTAACTTCTCTGTGCCTCCGTTACCTCATCTGTAAAATGGGGATTAAGACTCTGAGCTCCATGTGGGACAGGAGCTGTGTCCCACCTGGTTAGCTTGTATCTACCCCAGTGATTAGAACAGTGCTTAATACATAGTAAGCATTGAACAAATAGCATCGTCATCATTATCATCACAGCCTATCTGAATATATTGACTCTTCCACAATATAGCTCTTTGAGGATGATAGCTATAATGTTTGGAAGCATATTAATGTTATTTCAAAAAATATCTGTAGGACTCGAAGGGCCAACGTTGACTGCATTTGGCCCAAGGCTGCCCTGTGAGAAGCCTCATGTTTGACGGATATGATCGTTTCCACTTTAGGCATTTTCTGTAGACATGCAATTTTTAAACAAAATTTCAGCATTTATACTTTTAGGAAGCTCTCCTCAATGTTCCATGATGCCCCCACTTACTTTACTAACTCTGTATTCAGTTTTTACTCTGAAACAGTAATCAGGGCTCTTGCTCCCCAAAGCAAAGTCTGAGTCACAGCACTTAACCCTGGACATTTTTCAAAAGCATGCTTAAGAGGAGCTGTCAAACAGAATACACTTAAAACGTTATCCTCAGTTTATAATCACTAACATT